>NC_136267.1:122034611-122165954 GCF_964187855.1 Myxine glutinosa | reverse complement strand
GGAAAGGGAGGGGTAGGGGGGAAAGGGAGGGGGAGGGGGAAGGGGAGGGGAACGGGGGGGAGGGGAGAAGAGGGGGGAGGGGGAGGGGAGGAGGGGAGGGGGAGGGAGGGGGAGGGAGGAGGGAGGGGAGGGGGAGGAGGGAGAGGGAGGGGGAAGGGAGAGAGGGAGGGAAGGGGAAGGTGGAGGGGGCAAGGGAGGGGAGGGTAGGGGGGAAAGGGAGGGGGAGGGAGGGAAGGGAGGGGAACGGGGGGGGAGGAGAGGGGGAGGGGGAGGAGAGGGGAGAGGGGGAGGGGGAGGGGGAGTGGAGGAGGGGGAGGGGGAAGGGGAGGGGGAGAGGGAAGGGGAAGGGGGAGGGGGGGAGAGGGAAGGGGAAGGGGAGGGGGGAAAGGGAGGGGGAGGGGGAGGAGGGAAGGGGAGGGGAGGGATATAGATGGTTACTGGCAATTGATCACATCCACAAATGATGTAATCCACACAATTTATGTACTTTACATAACGTTAATAGGAATACATGCCAATGTAGATGGGAAATACAGCTTGTTTGAAATACAGTTTGAAATACAGTTTGTCTCATCTTCTGTCTCTCGCTGTCTGGGCCATCAGACGTTGTTGATTGGCGTTTAGACGTGCCGTTCTCTCATCTTCTGTCTCTTGCTGTCTGAATCTAGAGACACATTCTTGATTGGCTTGTCGATGGTGAAAAGTATCTTCATCGGTTTCATGGAGTCTCCGATCAGCGATTTTCCTTGCTCGGGAGGTTTGAACGCGACAAATTTCTTTTCTTCGGTGCCATTGCCTTTATCACAGTCAGTCTTCGTCAAGATTGTAACTCTGCGACGTGTCGTGGGCGTGGCCAACGTGGCCTCATGCCCCCAGGTGATTGGCTAATTCGAGCTCAAGCGAGCCATAATGCGCTACGTTTTGGCAAAAAATATGGATCTAAAGATGAAAGAAAAAAAACCTATGTGGTGTGAATGGCAATGTTCCTCGCTGAAATGTGAAAAAACGCAATCGCTTTTCGGTCTGAATTACGTGCGAACGCGTAACTGTGACTTTATGGCGGCAAGGTTGGAACATCACGTGATTGCTCTGAGCGAATCAGCGCGCTGCTCTGCCACCGGCTCAGATTCTGTGTATAATATTGCTCGCTGAAATGCGCTGAGGTAAAAACATGGTAAAAAAATATTATGAAATAAAGTATTTTAGGTTGGCTATGTTCTTCCCAGGCTCAATGGCCATGTCTATGCCAAATATCAAGCACGTGAGCCTCTCTGTTTAGGAGTCTATCGGTAACATTACACACACACACACACACACACACACAAACTGTGTTATTTATATATATATATAATATATATTTATTTATTTATTATATATATATATATATAATATATATATATATATAATATATATATATGATATATGTATATATATATTATATATATATATATCAGTCACTATGCGACCTTCATATCATCAGTGGAGAACCGCCAGCAAGGTGTCCCATACAGCTGCTGCTGCACCTTGCTGGGAGCGATACAGGCAAGGCGGACTTTGCATGGCGATGACGTCATGTTGTCCGCTCATTAGGTTGGGAGAACCAGATTACAGATACCATAATATATATATATATGTAGCGGTTACCGCTGGATGTACATAATCGCCTTGCACCGGCCAGAACACGGCCAGACGCGCCTCTCCCGGGCATGCCCGGACTCACTGTTCCCGGGCACGCCCGAACCTCCCGGGCACGCCCCGGTCTCGTCTTTCCCGGGCATGCCCGCTCTCGCCTTTCCAGGGCTCGCCCAGAGCGTCCGGGCATGCCCGCTCTCGCCTTTCCAGGGCTCGCCCAGAGCGTCCGGGCATGCCCCGCTATCGCCTTTCCAGGGCTCGCCCAGAGCGTCCGGGCATGCCCGCTATCGCCTTTCCAGGGCACGCCCAGAGCGTCCGGGCATGCCCGCTATCGCCTTTCCAGGGCTCGCCCAGAGCGTCCGGGCATGCCCGCTATCGCCTTTCCAGTGCTCGCCCAGAGCGCCCGGGCACGCCCAGCCTCGACTTGCCAGGCCGCAGCCCAAACACGCCCGGGCAGGTCCAGACTCGCCTTTCCAAGGCTCGCCCTTGATACCCGGGCATGCCCGGTATAGCTTTTGCCGGGCAAACTTCCCGACATAAATGTGTATATTGTGAGAAACCACCGGTGAAACCACCTGTTCTCAACCAGATTTGGTGCCCCGCCCCACCGCGTGACGTGGCCTCCTTGGAGCCTCACGCGATCGGGAGGCGATTCGGCACGTGATTGGTGGAGAGTCCAGAGAGCGCGGTCGCCATCTTATGCAACGGACGCGACTCTCGAAGGCTCCGAGTGGGAAATAGAAAAAGGGATTTCCCTTAATCTTCACGACAGCCGCGTTGGGCTGATCGTTTACCGTTCTGTATTTTACGAGTGAGTAACTCCGGAAGAGAACGAGTGATTCCCGGATCTCGTAGATTGGAACCGCGAGTGATTGCCTGCTTCGTGTTGGAGCTGCTGGCCGACCGTTCCTGCCGGCCTTGTGCGGTGAATTCCATCCTGTTACCCTCCGAGTCCCGGAGATCGTCGATTGGAGCCGCGAGTGATCTTACCTGCGTCCTGTTTGGAGCGTCTGTTGCCGACAGTTCCTGCAGGCTTTGTGCAGTTTATTCCATTCTGTTACCATTTATGGTTTTTGTGATCGAGCCAATAAAGCATCGTGCCTTACCCCTAGAAGGCCGATTAAAACACAATTGTGTTTATTGAGTTCTCTCTGTCCACTCCGTGGACTACTTGAAGCCCGGACATTAACGTCCGTATTCCGTGCTGGGAACCATTTCACAGCCGGGATCGCGACAAATGGGTTGCTCGTCCTAGGATCATTCAAGTAAGAGACATTCGAATTGAGACGGGAATTCTGCATCGGCATCTTCTTTGCATCTGCTCACCAGCGGACGCCGTCTTGGAGGAGCCTTCTCGCCAGCGGGCGCCGTCTTGGAGGAGCCTTTCTCGCCGTGGGACGCTGTCTTGGGTGGTGCTTCACTGCCGAATAAGTGAATAGCTTCGGATCCCTCCAAACAACCGACAAAAAAAAAAAAAACGTGAGTATTTGTACGTGGTATTTTTCTCATTGGCAATTTGATGTGCGGTGGTGATATTGTGTAGTTCGTGTCGTATTTCCCCAACAGAGCGTTGTGTTTGAGCGTTGTGTTTTGTGCCTTGTCTTATGATAACTCGTAGCCAAGCTATGTCGACCAGAGAAGTGAGAGTTCAACCTGATCATGTTGACAGTCGCGTGGGTAGCGATGCGAGCGACGCAATCAGCCTTGACCCAGTCACTAAACCCGATATGTTAGGAAGCGATTCCATCATGACTAAATGCATGCGTTCGCCCTTCTGGACCGGGCTGACTCCGGTTCAACAACTTGACATGTATAAATGGGAGAATGACAGGGCAGAGGCAGAGCGTGCGGCAGCAGAGAGAGAGCGTGAGAGAGAGAGAGAGCGTGCGGCAGCAGCAGAGGCAGAGCGTGCTGCGGCAGCAGAGAGAGAGCGTGAGAGAGAGAGAGAGCGTGCGGCAGCAGCAGAGGCAGCAGCAGAAGCTGAACACGTCAGAGAGCATGAGTTGCGAATGTTGACTGAACGACCGCGGGCAGAGGGGTCTGCTGCAAGAGTCCCGGAAACTGTTCATGTTCGTTTGCCGGACTGGACGGGAGACACGAAGCCAGAAGCGTATCTGGAGATGGCGGAGAAGTTGTTGGCTGCCGGTGGCATTGATGAGAGCTTGTGGGTCGGCCATCTTGTGAGCCATCTATCTGAGAAGGCGAGGGAGGTATATGCGAGGATGGCAACCGAGGACGCAAACAAATACAGGGCATTGAAGGCCGAGATTTTGAACGCCTATGCGGTGTCCGCATGTATTTATAGGAGAATTTTTTTCAGCTGGACTCGTGAGTCCAGTCAAACCTATGAGGAACATTCGCGGGCCTTGTTGGAACAGCTGCAGAGATGGTTCAAGGGGAGCAAGGTTGAGTTACCTCAAGCGGTTGCGGAACTCCTGGTGCGTTACCGTATCGATCAACAGCTTCCGCCTGACTTAGCATTGTTTCTTGTCGACAAAGACACTGTTTCCTTGGCAGACTGCGTCAACCTTATTGATAAACATGTTTTGGCGTGCAAAATGCTGCAAGTCACGCAGTCGCGTCGTAAGACGGAGGAGTCTGCGATCAAGACCGCCCCCCGTCTGCCCGGCGGCTGGATCGAGGGGAGGGGTTCTCCGATGCCCTCCACTGGTGGCGGTCGCGAGCCGCAGACCAGGGCAGGGCCCTGGTGCGATTTCTGCAAACGCGTGGGGCACGGTGAAAACCGCTGCTTCTCTAATCCCGCTAGTCCGGCCTACCGAGGCAACCCTCCTGTTAAGTCGGAGGGAGATCAGTGGAGCTCATCCGCCGGGCCCTCGCACACGACGGTGGCATCGGTGACCGAGGTCACTGCCACCGAGGCTAATTCCATTCATCCACTGTACCAGGATTATTCAGGGACAGCCTTAGTGGGTGGCCCTGATTCGATGCTGAAGTTTGAGGCCCAATACCTTCGGGATACTGGGGCGACACGGTGTGTTCTCCGGGCGGGGGTAGTTCCGGCCTCTCAGATGCGTTATACCGGCGAGTATACCCTCCTTCGGGGCATTGACCGGGTTCTTGGCCGGTATCCCCTTGCCCTCCTCGAGGTCCGGAGTGACATTTTTAAGGGTCCAGTGACCTGTGTGGTGGTACCCTACTACCCGATACCCGGGGTCTCCTTGCTGATTGGCAATGATGCCATGGCCAGGGAGGAGTCATTGACTTTGACCTGTGGGGGGGTCACTAGATCCCAGAGTAAACAGGCGGAGAGAGTGGCGGAGTCAGACATATCTTCACTCTGGCCCGAGGAGCCTAGCGCCTCGACTCCAGTTCCCGACGGTGACGTTGCGTCAGCTGAAGTCCACCCGAGCCTCCCGTCAAGCCACCCTCAGGTGCCGTGCTCCTCAGGGACCGCTCCCGCCATGTCGCGATTCAGCAGGAACGCTAATGCTAAGGTATATGTGGGAAACCTGGGCAATGGAGCAGCGAAAGCCGAGCTAGGGAGGGTCTTCGAACATTACGGACCACTCCGCAACGTATGGGTTGCTCGAAACCCACCTGGATTTGCAGTTGTTGAGTTTGAAGAGCCACGAGATGCTGAAGATTCGGTCAGAGCCCTTGATGGAAGGTTAATTTGCGGATCGCGTGTGGGCGTCGAGATGTCGAATGGCATGTCGCGGCGGCCTCGTTTCAGACGCCCTTTGGTCCGCAGGCCTTTCGACCCGAACGATCGATGTTACCAGTGCGGTGAAAGGGGTCATTACGCATATGACTGTTGTTCTCGACACCGGAGGAGTACCCGCCGCTCTAGGTCTCGGCCCGTTTCCTTCCTGTCAACGCTTCCCCCAACTTGAGTTTGGCCCCCTTGCCTCTCTATTGTGCTTTGTGTGAAGTGTAACTCTTGTAGGGTAGATATTAATGTGGTGTATGGTGTTAAAATTTGTGTGTGAAAAAAAAAAAAAAACCAAACTGGTTCATTGTTAACCTGTTAATGCCTGTTAATTGCCTGTGCGTTAATAATTGCGTTATTGTTGCGCTATTGCGTTGCGTTGTATTGTTGCGTTGTTGCGTTATTGTTGTTAATAAGTGTTAATAATTGTTAATTGCGTTACTTGCCTGTTAGCGATTACCGCCATCATCTTGCCATGTGATTTGCACCTACTACAAATACTGGTTTTAAAAACGCCGTCTATTCGACGGGGTTTTTACTTAGGGGGGGAGGACTGTGAGAAACCACCGGTGAAACCACCTGTTCTCACCCAGATTTGGTGCCCCGCCCACCGCGTGACGTGGCCTCCTTGGAGCCTCACGCGATCGGGAGGCGATTCGGCACGTGATTGGTGGAGAGTCCAGAGAGCGCGGTCGCCATCTTATGCAACGGACGCGACTCTCGAAGGCTCCGAGTGGGAAATAGAAAAAGGGATTTCCCTTAATCTTCACGACAGCCGCGTTGGGCTGATCGTTTACCGTTCTGTATTTTACGAGTGAGTAACTCCGGAAGAGAACGAGTGATTCCCGGATCTCGTAGATTGGAACCGCGAGTGATTGCCTGCTTCGTGTTGGAGCTGCTGGCCGACCGTTCCTGCCGGCCTTGTGCGGTGAATTCCATCCTGTTACCCTCCGAGTCCCGGAGATCGTCGATTGGAGCCGCGAGTGATCTTACCTGCGTCCTGTTTGGAGCGTCTGTTGCCGACAGTTCCTGCAGGCTTTGTGCAGTTTATTCCATTCTGTTACCATTTATGGTTTTTGTGATCGAGCCAATAAAGCATCGTGCCTTACCCCTAGAAGGCCGATTAAAACACAATTGTGTTTATTGAGTTCTCTCTGTCCACTCCGTGGACTACTTGAAGCCCGGACATTAACGTCCGTATTCCGTGCTGGGAACCATTTCACAGCCGGGATCGCGACAATATATATTGTTGCCCGAAAAACGGGCTTGTCAGAATACCTGAGCTGTTTTGTTTCAATAAAGCAACTCGGACGAATTCCGTCTTTGGTCGCGTCAATTCTTTCGACTCGCGTTGGAGCGCAGTTCCTTCATTGGTGACCTACCGACATGGATACGGCAGTGACGCTTAAACTGCCTACCTTCTGGGAGACTCACGCGGCTGTTTGGTTCGCCCAGGCGGACTCCCAGTTCGCCCTGCGAGGCATCACCGCGGACGACACCCGCTTCCACCATGTTGTGGCGGCGCTCGGTTCCACCACCGCGGCCCGCGCCTTGAGCCTCCTCCAGCACCCGCCGGCTGCTGACAAATACGACGCGCTGAAGACGCTCCTCCTCGGCACTTTCGCCCTCTCACCGGCAGCACGCGCACGGCGCCTGCTTGACCTGCCCGAGCTCGGCGACACGCGCCCATCCGAGCGCATGGACTATATGCTCTCATTGCTCGGCGAGCACTCTCCGGCATTCCTGTTCCGGGAGCTGTTCCTCCGTCAGCTGCCTAACCCGGTACGCCTCGCCCTGGCTGGCACGTTGATCACGGATTCCCGCGCCCTCGCCAGGGAAGCCGATAAGATCTCCTCGGCGGGCCAGCACATCGGCGCGGTTACCTGGAGCCCGCCGCCGTCCGAGGCGACGCCCACGACGCCCGAGCGCCCTGCGCGGTTGGAGGCCGAACTGCCGGTGCAACTGGCGGCCGCCACGCCGCACCGCCCGCTTCCGACACGACGGCCGGGGCCTCCACCTGACCGGGCGTGGTGTTATTACCACGCCAGGTTCAGACACAAGGCTCGGACGTGCCGGCCCCCGTGCACTTTCGGCAGGTCGGGAAACGGCCGGGCCGGCGTTCATTCCCAGCCATGAGCGCCGGCCACTCGGGCAACTTGCTGTTTATTCGGGACAAAGCGTCTGGACGGCGTTTCCTGTGCGACACCGGCGCCCAACTGAGCGTCATACCTGCCTCCGAGCAGGACAGGCTGGACGCAGTTTGCGGCCCCTCTTTGGTCGCTGCTAATGGCTCGGCCATTTGCACTTTCGGCCCACGCGTCGTCACCCTCTGCTTCGGCAGCCAGCGCTTTCAATGGACTTTTGTTACCGCCAGCGTCCCCGTGGCTTTGCTGGGCGCCGACTTCCTCTGCGCGCACGGGCTGCTGGTCGACGTCAAACGACGTCGCCTTGTCCACGCCGAGACCTTCAGCTCCCTGGCGTGCACAATGAGCAGCTCCGCGCCGACCGAACTGGCGTGCGCCCTCTCGGCAACGAACGAGTTCGCTCGCCTGCTCGTGGAATTCCCGGCCCTCACGCGGCCGACGTTTTCGGCCGTCGCGGTGCGGCACGGGATCGAGCACCACATACCCACTATGGGCCCGCCGGTCTACGCCAGGGCCCGCCGCCTCGACCCAGCCAAGCTCGCCGTGGCAAAGGCCGAATTCGACGCGTTGGAGAACCTCGGCATCGTGCGGCGCTCCGATAGCGCGTGGGCCTCGCCACTGCACATCGTGCCAAAGCCGGGGGGTGGATGGCGCCCGTGTGGCGACTACCGCCGTCTCAATGATGCTACCACCCCCGACAGGTACCCGATCCCGCATATTCAGGACTTTTCCGCCCGTTTGGCGGGACGGGTCATCTTTTCGAAAATTGACCTGATACGGGGCTACCACCAGGTACCTGTCCGGGCGGCCGACGTCCCGAAGACGGCCGTCATCACGCCGTTCGGCCTGTTCGAATTTTTGCGGATGCCGTTTGGCCTCAAGAACGCGGCCCAGGCGTTCCAGCGCTTGATGGACGGCGTGCTGCGCGACCTGCCGTTTCTTTTCATCTATCTGGACGACATCCTCGTCGCCAGCACGTCCCGCGCCGAGCACCTCCTCCACCTCCGAACACTGTTCGGTCGCCTCAGCGAGCACGGCTTAATTGTCAACCCGGTCAAATGCCACTTCGGCGCGACGACCGTTGACTTTTTGGGCCACCGCATCACCAAGACCGGGGCCGTGCCGCTGCCGACCAAGGTCGAGGCCATCACCACGTTCCCGCGTCCCCGTTCCATCAAGGCCCTCCAAGAGTTCCTCGGGATGGTGAATTTTTATCACCGATTCGTGCCCCGCGCTGCTCAGCTCATGCGGCCCCTTTACGAGGCCCTCCGGGGCAAGCCGGCCAAGCATGACATTGTTTGGTCCGCGGCCATGGATGCGGCCTTCGCCAGTGCCAAACGGGCCCTCGCCGACGCAACGCTGCTGGCTCACCCGGTGCTCAACGCGCCCATCGCCCTCACTACGGACGCCTCCAACTACGCGGTGGGCGCCGTCCATGAGCAATGGGTGGACGGGGTTTGGCAGCCACTCGCTTTTTTCAGCCGGCAACTCCGACCGAACGAGTTAAACTACAGCACGTTCGACCGCGAGCTGCTCGGGCTATTCCTGGCCGTTCGCCATTTCCGACACCTCCTGGAGGGCCGCCCGTTCACGGCTTTCGTCGACCACAAGCCGTTGGTCTACGCGATGGCTAAGGTCACGGAGCCGTGGTCGGCCCGCCAGCAGCGCCACCTCTCCGCCGTGTCGGAGTTCACCACGGACATCCAGCACGTCGCCGGCAAAGACAACGCCGTGGCCGACTGCCTTTCGCGGGCCAGCGCGAACGCGGTCCACCTCGGCGTGGACTTCACGCTCATGGCGGCCGACCAGACCACCGACGCCTCGGTGCAGGCACTCCGCGTGGCGGACACGGGCCTCCGCCTGGCCGACATTCCCTTCGCGGGCACCGTCCTGCTCTGCGACGTCTCCCAGGGCCAGCCTCGCCCCATCGTGCCCGTTTCCTGGCAGCGCCGCATCTTCGCCTCCATCCACGGCCTTTCTCACCCGGGCCGGAAAGCTTCTCAGAAGCTGGTGTCGGCGCGTTTCGTCTGGCACAGCCTTCGACGAAACATCCGCGACTGGGCCAACGCCTGCACGGCCTGCCAGCGAGCCAAGGTCCACCGCCACACCCAGGCCCCGCTGGCACCTTTCGCCGTGCCTGAACGGCGTTTCGACCACGTCCACGTGGACCTGGTGGGTCCCCTGCCCCCCTCGCGGGGGTTCACCCACCTGCTCACCATGGTGGACAGGACCACCAGGTGGCCGGAGGCCGTGCCCCTCACCTCCACCACCACCGCCGATGTGGCGCAGGCGTTCATCGCCACCTGGGTCGCGCGCTTCGGCGCACCAGCGGACATCTCATCCGACCGCGGCCCACAGTTCACGTCTGAGCTTTGGGGCGCGGTCGCCCGTTCGTTGGGGGTCACGCTGCACCGCACCACGGCCTACCACCCCCAAGCCAATGGGTTGTGCGAGCGGTTTCACCACTCCATGAAGGCCGCACTCATGGCCGGCCTCCAGGACGACGGTTGGGCCGACCGGCTGCCGTGGGTCCTTTTGGGCCTTCGCACGGCCCCCAAGGAAGACCTCCAGGCGTCCGCCGCCGAGCTCGTCTACGGCCAGCCACTCCGCGTCCCGGGCGAATTCGTGCCTGACGCTACCAGTCCCTGATCCGCCGCTCGCCAGCGCTCGGACCTCCAGGAGGCCGCCCGACGATTTGCCCCCGTGCCGACGTCCCGCCACGGTGGCCCCCAGTCCTACGTCCCCCCGGCGCTTCGCACAGCGGAGTACGTGTTTGTGCGTCATGACGCGCACCGGGGGCCACTCCGGCCGCCGTACGACGGGCCCTTCCGGGTCCTGCGATGGGGCGACAAGTCTTTCATCGTCGACTTCGGTGGCCGGCCGGACCGGATTTCTGTGGACCGCCTCAAACCGGCGCACATGGACGTCGACCGACCACCACGGTTGGCCCTTCCTCCGCGGCGAGGCCGCCCCCCGTCCACAGTTCCCCCCGCTCGACCACCCACCACCACGTCAGACCCCTCCCCACGACCCTCCAGGGGTCGCTTCGGCCGGGTCATCCGGACCCCCCTTAAATTGACCCTGCCGGTGCAGGTCGATTCTGGAGGGGCGTGTGTAGCGGTTACCACTGGATGTACATAATCGCCTTGCACCGGCCAGAACACGGCCAGACGCGCCTCTCCCGGGCATGCCCGGACTCACTGTTCCCGGGCACGCCCGAACCTCCCGGGCACGCCCGGTCTCGTCTTTCCCGGGCATGCCCGCTCTCGCCTTTCCAGGGCTCGCCCAGAGCGTCCGGGCATGCCCGCTATCGCCTTTCCAGGGCTCGCCCAGAGCGTCCGGGCATGCCCGCTATCGCCTTTCCAGGGCACGCCCAGAGCGCCCGGGCACGCCCAGCCTCGACTTGCCAGGCCGCAGCCAAACACGCCCGGGCAGGTCCAGACTCGCCTTTCCAAGGCTCGCCCTTGATACCCGGGCATGCCCGGTATAGCTTTTGCCGGGCAAACTTCCCGACATAAATGTGTATATATATTGTTGCCCGAAAAACGGGCTTGTCAGAATACCTGAGCTGTTTTGTTTCAATAAAGCAACTCGGACGAATTCCGTCTTTGGTCGCGTCAATTCTTTCGACTCGCGTTGGAGCGCAGTTCCTTCATATATATATATATATATATATATATATATATATATATATATATATATATATATATATATATATATATATATATATATATATAATATATATATATATATATATATATATATATATATATATATATATATATATATATATATATATATATATATATATATATATATATATATATATATATATATATATATATATATATATATATTATATATATATATTATATATATATATATATATATATATATATATATATATATATATATATATATATTATATATATATATATATATATATATTCGTATATATATATATAACAGACACTACCAAGAGGTTTGCTGACCTGCAGCTCAAGTGAATGGAAATGTGGGTAATTTGGTTGGCAGCAAAACAAATACACAGTGCAATACTGAAGTTCTCAATCCGTACTGCCTCAAGCAGAACTCGCCATGTGGGAATTCTAGCCAATAAAGATCTACATGGAATGGGCTCAGTCAATGAAATAAGAAAAAATTCCAAGGAGTGTATCCTTGGCACAGGCCTGTTCTGGGGAAAGGCTGCATTGTGTACCTCAATATCATAGATAGCCAGTGGGAGCCAGTTCATTTCGTTGTGTGGTTTTGCTTCCTCCAGCAATCATACGACTGAAGGATAAGAAAATAAAACGCCATTCTGGTGCAATGCCAGCACCAGCAGGGAGCAGTGCATTATGGGGAATATTCTCATTTTGAGTGTAAGAGAAACTGGCTGTCTCATCCAAAAGGATATGTACCATGACCTTCCAAAGTAAAATTGTGGAATGCATCAGGGTCACAGGCTGTGCTAAATAACGACTAGCAAAATCAGTTAATTGAGATGCACAAATTGGATCAATATATCTGTGGCCGAATAAAAGATCAATTAGGAAGTCCATGAGCACTCCGCCAACCTGCAGGATATTGACGAGCAGCATGGAGTTGGTGATGTAACCGTATAGCTCCTGCTGCTTAGTGGCGAAAGAAAGGTTGATGAGTGTCCAAGCGACAATCCCAGGCCGACCATTGAAGAAGAGCTTGAAGTCAAAGTGCCGACCAATTCGTGGGTTGAATTCGATGCCCATCATGAAGTCATAGAAGTGATTTCCTGTAAACTTGCTACAATCGTGGAAAGAGAAATGGAGAAAGAAGAATAACTTACATACGCTGGTGATCAATTTATCTGATTGTAAACTTGACACAATATTGTTGAAAAAAAACCCTTTTAAAAATTGCATTTTGTAGTTTATGACATCATCAGTGGCCAAAACTAGACAGTATGGTGTTTTTGTATATATTTTTTCGAAACCTGGATGGTTTTGGGGTTTAAACAGTTCATTTTCTCAGTTTATTCGTTTCCCTGCGAAGGGCGATGCAATCTCACCAATCAGTGGGGTTTGTGGGAAATAGGTAAGCCTTGATGAACGCAAAGATGGACACCACATAACCGGTGATGTTCATACACCACAACAAGGAGCCCCAATGATCAAATATGATGGAAGGTGAGAACCACTGTAGATAGACCGCATTAAGCACCCACAGAACATGCGTGATGAGCCAGGCCTGCAGACCATTGATATGATAGTGATTGATGGCACCTGTAAGATAAATAAGCATAAACAAGTTGATTCATGAATAGATTTCCTGTTGAACTAGAATTGTTCAAACAACCGAGAATAATTAATTTAATGAAATAACTGAACAGGATTATATTACTTATTAATTGGCAAATGTAGGAAAATTACACGCCCAGATCAGGAATCGAACCCAGATCCTGGGTTAAAAGGAGAACCTGGGATCTGGGTTTGTTTCCTGGTCTGGGCGTGTAATTTTCCCACATTTGTCAAATAATAATTTACAAGGTAATGCCACGTGATTTGCAAATACTGTTATTATATTTCATCGCAAATACTAAAGATAAAATGACACTTGTATTATTGGGATTCATCTGTTCCAGAATAGATGAGTGTGTGTGTGTGTGTGTGTGTGTGTGTGTGTGTGTGTGTGTGTGTGTGTGTGTGTGTGTGTGTGGTGGAAACGGCAAATGCTAAACCATGACGTATGAACCAATACATTCCACATTCATATGCCACCTTCAGTCGAACGGCAAGCGTGGCCAGCTGGTTCGTGAATGACTTGGGCAAAAAAACGGTGAAATGGCAAACCATGAACCAATAAATTCCACATTCCTGTTCACCTTCAGTCGAACGTCAGGCATTCGTCAGGTTGTCATCAGGCTTGACAGGTGGTTCGTGAAAGACTTGGGCAAAACACTGACTGCAGCTGAATGTTTCTACACACGGTCAGTGGCAGAACTACAAAATGCCGAATCCGCGAATGTCACGGGTGGAAACCCTCACGTCATTTCCTCATTCTGCTTTAAACTCAATCTCTCTATATTTTCATTTCAATGACAAATTAATACAGTACTGTACTATAGCATTAATATAACAAAATACAATGGTTAAAAACACTCGTGATGGAAACGAAAATAGACTCCGATCTGACGTGTTAACCCATACAGATGGATCTGCCGGCAGGAAAGGGCAGATATGAAACACTTTGTACGAATGGAAAAACAAAATTATAATTGCATTGAGAAATTTATGAAATTTCCCACCCATTTTGGGATGGATATAAATGGCGTTGTTCAGGTGGAATCTCAAAATCACGATTGTATTGAGAAATTATCAAACCAGCTAATCTTCCTCATTGTGTGTACTTCCGGATTGGAAGCAGCTTCGTGTCAATCAAATTCTCAAAATCATAATTGTATTGAGGAATTTATGAAACCTCCCACCTACGTTTGGACATCCGCTGCGAACCCAAAACGTTCCATATAAGCTTTGGCAGGGCTAGCGCCAAAACTGAGGGAGTAGTGTCAGGACGGACGGACATCCACTCCCGTTTTATAATATTGTTATGACCACGGGTTTCGCATGTACGACGAGGGGGAATCCCTGGTTCTCCTCAAACTTACTGGCCCTGAGGCTACTGAGCACAAATAACTTCATACCACGGCAGGTTGCTAACCAACCGCGAACGCCAATTGGTCCACCACGCGTTACAGGGTTCTCCGTCTGACATCGTTCACTTGTTCCACGCGCTTTCCAATCGGGGAATGCTCCCTCGGCTATTACCAATCTTATCTTAATTATGGCGGTGGCCGAGCTTTACCACTGGTGCATGCTGGACCATAATGAGACAATTAGTTAGGGAATTATAATCTCTCAGTCTAACCTAATGTGTGAATAGCGCTGGATCAATGGAGGAAATGACGGACACAGATAAATTATAAAGGAACATCAACAAGGGATTTATTTATACAAGCGGGATCATGCAACGGTGGGAGGGAACTCGAGGACTTTAATGTTCGGGGGGGGGGGGGGAGGAGGGGGGAGGTGCACACAAAGGGAACAATGGGGGGAAGGAAATTCAGACTTGGAGGAGTGAGGGTTGGAGAGGAGTGAGGGATGGAGAGGAGTGAGGAGTGGGGAAAGGAGAGGAGTGAGGAGTGGAGAAAGGAGAGGAGTGAGGAGTGGAGAAAGGAGAGGAGTGAGGGGTGGTGAAAGGAGAGGAGTGAGGGGTGGGGAAAGGAGAGAAGTGAGGGGTAGGGAAAGGAGAGGAATGAGGAGGAGAGGGGCATGGAGAGTGAGGGGAGAGGAGTGAGGGGTGGGGAAAGGAGAGGAAAAGAGTGAGGGGGGAATGACAGGAGGAGTGAGGGGTGGAGAGGAGTGAGGGGGAGAAGGTGAGTGTTGGGGGAGAGGAGTGAAGGGGGAAGGAGTGGAGGAGTGAGGGGGAAAGGAGGGGAGGAGTGATGGATATATATACACCTTAGTAAATCTGTCAACCCGACGCCTAACATCTGGCATTCAGCCTGTTGCCTACGATAGTCAGATATATGGGTCATGGTATATGGGTATACCATGGTATATGGGTATACCATGTACAAAGGACACCGTGCGATATATTTACACATAACTCATGTGTGAGCATGGTGTTCAACTGCCATCAGCGTAGGGACCAAACGGGTTGAGTGATGGATACATCTCCATAGAGGCCTAGTCAATCAGATGAATATTGCCGATTTTAGAAATTCGGCCTGTTTTGACCTTTTCACCTTCAGATCTCAAAAATAATTGGTGGTTGAATTCAGTGATCTGAGGCTGCGGCTTTGTAAAACAATAAATAAATTTGTAAAAATGTCTAAAAACATTTTTTCACTTTGCCATTTTGGGGTATTTTGTGGTGATTGGTGACAAAAATGTAAAGGTCACTGAATGCATATGCAAATACTTTCAAATTTCAAGTTAATCGGATGAAAATTTAGGATTTTAGAAATCTCACCAAAGTTTTTGGCCGTTGTTGATATTTTGGCATATGTTGACCTAAAAATAATTGGTGGTTTAATTCAATGATGAAATATGCAAAACCTGTTCAAATTTCAAGTCAATTGGATGGAAATTGACAATTTTAGAAATTTGGCTTATGTTGACCTTTAGCCTATATTGACCTTTTGGCCGATGTTGACCTTTTGGCCAAGTTGACCTCAAAAATAATTGGTGGTTAAATGCAGTAAACTGATGCACAAATCCTCTTCAAATTTCAAGTCAATCGGATGAACATTGAGGATTTTAGACATTTGACAAAGTTGTTGAATTTAGCTCAGGTGCCTCCCATTTCTCTTGATCATCTTTGAGATGTTTCTACACCTTGATTGGAGTCCACCTGTGGTAAATTCAATTGATTGGACATGATTTGGAAAGGCACACACCTGTCTATATAAGGTCTCACAGCTGACAATGCATATCAGAGCAAAAACCAAGCCACGAGGTCGAAGGAACTGCCTGCAGAGCTCAGAGACAGGATTGTGTCGAGGCACAGATCTGGGGAAGCCTACAAAAAAAATCTCTGCTGCATTGAAGGTTCCCAATAGCACAGTGGCCTCCATAATTCTTAAATGGAAGAAGTTTGGAACAACCAGGACTCTTCCTAGAGCTGGCCGCCCGGCCAAACTGAGCAATCGGGGGAGAAGGGCCTTGGTAAGAGAGGTGACCAAGAACCTGATGGTCACTCTGGCTGAGCTCCAGAGATCCTGTGTGGAGATGGGAGAAGCTTCCAGAAGGACAACCATCACTGCAACACTCCACCAATCTTAGATTTATGGCAGAGTGGCCAGACGGAAGCCTCTCCTCAGTGAAAGAGACATGAAAGCCCACAGAATCTTGTTTCTCAGTCTGAGAGTCCTTTAGGTGCTTTTTTGCAAACTCCAAGCGGGCTTTGATGTGTTTATTTCCAGTTTGAAACTAAATTTCAAGTGTCATAGCAAAGGGTCTGAATACTTATGTCAATGTGCTATTTCAGTTTTTTCTTTTTAATAAATTTGCAAAACTTTCTAAAATCCTGTTTTCTCTTTGTCATTATGGGGTATTGAGTGTAGATTGATGAGGGGAAAAATGAATTTAAACGATTTCAGCATAAAGCTGCAACATAACAAAATGTGAAAAAAGTGAAGGGGTCTGAATACTTTCTGAATGCACTGTATACTGTAATTTACGCACCCTGGAGAGACTCTACAATGTTACAATACATTTAGTAAAGGAAAACAGAAAAGGTAGCTTAAGCTGTATGGCATTGAACTGTTTATTTGTCCATTTTCGACTCGTGTCCTTAAAATTCATGTAAAGTTACTAATATCTGATGTTGTTGTCTTGCATACATGTGCAACATATGTAGCAGTTCCACTATAAGCATAAAATAAATGGAGAAATAAACAAACAACAGGTGGTTACCTGATGGGGTTCGAGCTCCTTCCTGGATGCCACCAACATACCCAGGGATAAACTTATGACATATATCAGGCAGAGTAACATATGCAAACACCTATATGGGGGAGTGGAGGGGAACACAGATATGAGGTGAAAAAAGGTTTCAATTAAATCATTTTTGAAAACAAATCCTTTTTATGGTATTTGATGTCATCTTCTTTCAAGAGGATCATTATTACCAGAACTAGAGGATGTTACAACATTTATAGGTCAGGATCAGAAGTCCTGACCAGGGAGGTTGGTCAACCATCTGCAAGTCATATGCAAAGAGTTTGAAATCAGAACAAAGTAGAAGTGCAAAGGGACAGACACAGTGCCTTCAGAAAGTATTCACACCCCTTGACTTTTTCACATTTTGTTGTGTTACAGTTCAAATGGATTAAATTGTGTTATTTAACGGCATGACAGTGGCTCAAACTATGGACCCTAAGATCTTAGGTTAGCCACCTTAACCGTTAAGCCAACACCAGCCTATACAGTCATGTTGTGATGATAATGACCACGCCAAAATATCTTGACAATCCTGACATCTCCACACAATCCTGTGTGCTCAAAGACAAGGCCTTACATTCATCCGACTCTGACTCATGTTGAGAGGTACGGCCGGAAAATTGCAGACATTTAATTTGTGGCACTTTCCTGGCTGACTTGTGACATGCTGCATCTATGCATTTTTGTCCTTGTGTTCATGAAGCAGTTAATACAAGCTGCATTTGAATTCATTACCAATGTAAAGCTCAGTGTGTGAATATCCATGAGCATGCATTAATTATACTTGCTATTAGTATTTAATTACACAAGTATTTTTTTTTTTTTTAAGAAACGGGAATTAAATTCCTGCGTGGGGTTAGTGTGAAAGAATTCTGACTCAACCCGGGACTCGAACCCAGGAACCTCATCACTTACGCGGTGACAGCCCACTGAGCTATTGAGTCTCCGGGATATCCTTAGAGATTTCTCACACCAACACTGCGAGCTTTATAATGGCCGATGTCTTACGTGCCTGCTGGGCAGACCCCGGATGTGAGTGTATGTATGTGTATGAATATATATATATATATATATATATAAATAAATAAATACATATATGTATCTATCTATATATATCTATATATTTATTTATTTATTTATTTATATATACACAGTATATACAGATACACAGTGTCTATAGAAAGCCGACACCCTTTCTATTTTTTTCACCTTTCGTTGCCTTATAGCCTGGAATTTAATTGCATTAAAACAGGCTTTTTCCACCTTTATTTACATATCATAACCCACAACTTCCAAGTGAAAAACAAATTCTACAAATTTCACATAATTCATTAAAAATACAAAATTAGAATATCTTGGTTGGATAAGTGTCCACTCCCCTCCCCCCCCCCCCCCCCCCCCATCCCCGTGAGTTAATACTTGGTGGAAGCACCTTTGACGGCAATAATTACAGCTGTGAGTCTGTGAGGATAGGTCTCTACCAACTTTGCACACCTTGATTGGGCAATATTTTCCAATTCTTCTGTACAAAACTGTCTACGCTCCGTCAAGCTGCGTGTTGAGCATTGATGGACAGCCTGATATATCAACAATTTAGTGTGAGTTGTATCGGCTCTTTGGCGCAAGTTGTACAGGCTGCTTAACAGGAGTTATCGGAGCTGTTTTGAGTGGGTCATGCCACTTATCACGACTCATTATGAAGACTACTCAGCATGATTATATAGGTTATTAGCATAAGTCATACTGGCTATAAGCACGACATTTTAGTATGCTTTTCCAGTGTGACTGAAAGGGCTATTGATATTATCTTGAGTATAACTTAAATTACAATAGCTTTCAATCATATGAATGAATTTTCCTGAAGTAATCTCTGTCTAAACACATACCTGGGAGGCAAACCACAGAGCATAAATCTTGGCAGCATTCCAACTGAATGAGGGAGCACGCTTCCAGATGTTGTGCAGAGTGTTACTGTTTGAATACACGTCCCAAACTGGTCCGGAGAGCTCGCAGCTGTACTGGTCACATACCATAACAAAGTAGAAGACCATAAAGGGCGCAAAGGCAAGCAGAAGCAGTATGGCGATGAGCGAGAACCAGTCCACCTGCCTAGGGGCACACAAACAGGATTCCCAAAGTATGAACAAGCATGCGTCTTTCGCCTTAACAACGAACTGATTTTCGATCACTCAATGACAAAGGTGGGGTGGGGAAACAAGATTCATTCTTTTTTTTCTTCTTCTTCTTCATGTACATGTTGAACACCTATAACCCAAAAATTAATACACTTTAGGTACATAAAACTACTCTTCAAAGAAGAAATGGTTCCATGTGCATCAAAAGAACGTACAGATTTTGGTCGTGGTTGCTAAATAGTGTTCTGGTAGATAGGACTGCACTGTCTTGAATGATATTGGGCAGCACAGAGGAATATACAGAGTATTTAAATGAGAGGTGCAGGTGGCCAAAGTTTTCCGAATGGAATAGGGGTGAGGTGTTAAAAACTTGGCAAATAGGACAGGGATGAAGCAGTGGAGAAGGTTTAATGTGTTGAAGGATAGAGGTGCACAGATTTCTGTGGAGGATGTATGTAGTAAGAAGGTGATTGATGTGATAAAATACCTACCAAGCTCGTCCCCATTGCCCCACGACCTGCTCCACACCACAGGGCCTTATGCCTTCCTTCACCTCTTCTGTCCTTTTCCGAAGCTCATATTTTGCCATGGTCACACAAGCTGGGAAATGAAAAGGCTTTGGTCAAAAACAATCTCTTCATCATGATCAGATACCATTTGCTATACAGTTTGTTGGTTCTGTCGAAGCAGTTTCTTGGCCAGGGTTACAGACCCGGAGAGGTCGCCAATCCGACGCAGGGTACTCAACTGTGTGTGTAGGAATTTTGAATTTGGCCAGGGTGGCGGTGGTAGCTCACCTACTCTTCACAAAGGACACCGTGCGATCTTTAACGTACACCAACTAATGATGGCAGACGAGACGCCCAGTTTAATATCCCTCCGTGGAACGTAGCACCCACTCATTTTTCGCTCTGCATGTGAAACACCAGGATTACAGTTTCGAGCTGGGTCGAGAGTCAAACCCAGGTTCGACACCTTAGAAGCAAGGTGCGTACCTCGATGCTATTCACAATTAACCATTATATGGTGGATTTCATCACTATCTGATGACTTCACTTACCATCACCACAGGCCTTGTCATGATCACAGTTCAAAATCAACACCTTTTTGTATTCAGTCAAGGCTTGTGTGAGAGCTTGAACACAGAGCGGATCAGTGCGCAACGCAACAAAAAGAACAGCAGAAAAAGAGGGCCGAAACCACATTGTGAACACTCCTCGAACATCCGATAATGTTCAGGGGGTGAACATAATGTTCTCTAAATGAGAAGTTTTGTCTTTTTCAAAATACAGACAATTAATACACTTACAACGAATACACGACTATCAAAATTACTTAATCCGCCCCAGATTGCTCGGTGCAAATGCACAGAAACTCCAGGTAACAACGTAAATCTGGGAGGCCTGAACATAATTTCATGCCTCTCGGTGAGGATTATAGAATGAAACGACAAAGAAACCTTTCAAAGAAGCCGAAGGTATGTGTGCCTCAGCAAAAAAAGCAGTTGGATAATTTCCTGATCAAATAGTCCAAAAAGTTGATATGTTGCAGCCTGTATTGCGAAAACACCTCACGATTATGTGACCGTGAAAGGCCGAAGGTTCATTGATTGGCATGTTTCAACTAAACCTTTGTGCTTCGGAAGGTTAACACCGATCGGAAGGTCATACCTGGCGTTTGTCAATGCACAGCAAGTTTAAAATGATAATATTTACTATTAATCATGTTTGGGAGGAAGGGGAGAGTGGAGTGGGACTTGTATGGGCTGTGATTACCGTTATAAATGTATATTTTTTGTTTTGTTCCGCGGCCTCAAGAGCTATTATATACTACAGTCGTGGCCAAAAATATTGGCACCCTTGCACTTTTTTCAAATAATGAACCATTTCTTCCAGAAAATTGTTGAAATTCAAAAATCTTTTGGTATCCACAAATGTATTTCTTTGGTGTGCAGTGGAACAACACAAAATAAGCTGAAAAAATTACTAAATCTTAGCTTATACCACACAGAAATCCTAAAATGGCCCGGACAATATTATTGACACCTCTTAGAAGTTGTTCGAAATAATTAGGTTTCAAGCAGGTGATTCTCCTTTATTTTGGAATTGAACTCACCAATGGTGAGTTGCAGGTGCCGGCAATATAAAAATCACTCATTCAACCAGTTTGAAAAGAGAAAAGGAGTCATTCTGCTGTTTTGTGTCACTGTGTGTACTGCAATGAGCATGCAGAAAAGAAAGAAAACCAGAGAATTGTCTGAGGAGGTCAGACAATAGATTGTAGCCAAGCATGGACAATCTCAAGGCTACAAATCCATCAACAGACACCTTGATGTTCCTGTGTCCATCGTACGCAATGTTATCAGGAAGTTTAAGGCCCATGGCACTGTAGCCAACCTCCCTGGACGTCGCTGCAAGAGAAAACTTGATCGAAGATTGCAGCTAAGGATTTTTAGAATGGTGGAGAAAGCACCTCAATCAACTGCCAAACAGATTAAAGCTTACCTTCAGACACAAGGTATGACAATTTCAACTCGCACCATCCGTCACCAATTCAATGAAAGGGGGTTCTATGGTAGGAGACCCAGGAGGACCCCACTGCTGAGAGAGAGACATAAGAAAGCCCGACTGGAGTTTGCCAAAACACACCTGAACAAGCCAAATTCCTTCTGGGAGAATGTCCTGTAGACAGATGAGACAAAATTAGAGCTTTTTGTTGAAGCACATCATCTCTATGTTTACAGAAAACAAAATGAAGCCTTCAAAGAAAAGAACACCTTCCCTACAGTCAAACATGGTGGAGGTTCAGTGATGTTTTGGGGTTGCTGTGCTGCCTCTGGCACCGGGTACCTTGAATGTGTGCATGGTATCATGAAATCAGGAGATTACCAAGGTATTTTGGAATGCAATGTTCAACCCAGTGTCAGAAAGCTGGGTCTGCGTCGAAGGTCATGGGTCTTGCAGCGGGGCAATGACCCATTGCACACTTCAAAAAGCACCCAGGAATGGTTCAAGACAAAACGCTGGACTGTTCTGAAGAGGCCAGAAATGAGTCCAGATCTAAATACCATTGAACACCTGTGGGAAGATCTGAAAACAGCAATTGGTAGAAGGCACCCTTCAAATCTTGGAGAACTGGAGCAGTTTGCATAAGAACAGTGGACCAAACTGCCAGTACAGACGTGTAGGAAGCTCTTTCGTGGCTATAGGAAGCGCTTGACTGCAGTTATTTTGTCCAAAGGCTGTGCTCCCAAATATTAAGTCCAGAGTGTCAATAATTTTGTCAATGCCATTTCTCTCACCTTTATTTTCTGATTCAAAAGGATATATTAATAAATCCTGAATCAAAAACAAAGGTTCTGTAATATTAACAGTGAAATAAAGAATTGTGGAGACCAAATACTTTTGTCAATTTCAACTTACTTTTAGAGAAAATTGTGAGTTATTTGAAAAAAGTGCAAGGGTGCCAATATTTTTGGCCACGACTGTAGATATTTGCATATATTGGTGAAAGGAGAAGTGGCGATGTGTGTGTGTGCATGTGTTATAACCGCGCCCGCGACAAGCTAATTGTATTAACAGGAAATGGTACGAACTCGACTCCTCTCATCCACTGATATGTCTCATATATTCCATATTCTTGCAAGTCTGATTTGCATTCAGGAACAGAACAATTATGATTAACCATTTTCAGATTACAATTCTATTGTCTACATGCTGAAATTTTTTTTTTTTAAAGACGGTTTTAAATACAGATTTTGCGCAAGCAATGGCAGGTTAAAAGTGCTCAATGAGCATAACCGAATCACTGTAAACACACACAGCACATGTGCTTTGGTCTCATTTAGCATTCAGAAATTCATTCAAGAAATTCAGATTTAAAAAAAGAAAAAAAGAAAAGAAAGAAATTCAGGTTCGTCATTTTGAAAATCTGCGTATTAGTAGAGAAATATTTATCTTCACTAATAATATATTACTACTACAACTACGGTCCTACTAATACTTGTTTTAATGGCCCCAATTATTGAATATTCTTGTGGGGTTGGCCAGTGAATGTTTTTGGCCCAAGTCTTTCACAAACTGGCTCGACAGAAATGGCATTCTTCTTCTTCTCCTTTCATAAGCAGCATGGCTGAGAGTAGCATCATTGGCTGAGATGGGGCAGCGAGAGCTCGCCTACTCATCACAAAGAGACACTGGGATTTTAATGTCCACCAACTAATGCTGGGACATGGGATGCCCAATTTAACGGGATGGAACAAATATTGATGCCTCACCCTGCCTGCGGGAAACAGAATGACAGCTTATAGCTAGGCCAAGAATCGAACCCAGGCTCGACAGACAGCTCAGAGGCGAATGAGCACGCCTCAAAGTAATCCTGCCAGCCATTCTTACTAAAATACAGTGCCTTCAGAAAGTATTCACACACCTTGACTTTTTCACATTTTGTTGTGTTACAGTCTGAATTTTAAATAGATGAAATTGAGATTTTTTTTTGTCACTGATTACACATAATATCCCATAATGATGTCAAAGTGGAATTTTTAAAAAGAAATGTTTACAAATTAATTCAAAGTGAAAAGCTGAAATGTCTGGAGTCAATAAATTATTCAACCCCTTTTCTATGACGCTCCAAATTGAGCTCATGTGCATCCAATTTCCGTTGATCATCCTTGAGATGTCTCTACAATTTGATTGGCGTGCACCTGTGGCCAATTCAATTGATTGGACATGATTTAGAAAGAAACACACCTTTCTATATGAGGTCCCACAGTTGACAGTGCATGTCAGAGCACAAATTCGATCAGGCAGTCCAAGGAACTGTCCATAAAACCCCCCGAAATAGAGTGTGCGGAGGCATAGATCTGGGGAAGTGAAAAAACAAATTCTAGAGTGTTGAATTTTCCCAAGAGCACAGTGAGCTCCATCATTAGGAAATGGAAAGAATGTGGAACTACACAGATTCTTTCTAGAGCTGTCCGTGCAGCCAAACTGAGCAACTGAGCAAGAAGGACCTTGGTCAGAGAGGTGACCAAGAACCCAATGACCACTAAAACAGAACTACAGAGTTCCTTGGCTAAGATGGGAGAACCTGCCAGAAGGACAACATTCTCTGCAGCACTTCACAAATCTAGTCTTTATGGTGGAGTGAATAGACGGAAGCCACTCCTAAAAAAAATGGCACATGACAGCATGTCTGGAGTTTGCAAAAAGGCACATGAAAGACTCAGAGAATGAGGCAAAAGCTTCTGTGGTCTGATGAGACAAAAATTGAATTATTTGGCCTAAATGTAAAGCGCTACGTCTGACGGAAACCAAGCACATTTCATCACACATCTAACACCATCCTTACCGTGAAGCATGGTGGTGGCAGCATCACGCTATGGGGATGCTTTTCAGCAGCAGGGACTAGGAGACTTGTAAGGATAGAGGGAATAATGAATGGAGCCAAAACAGGCAAATCCTTGAGGAGAATCTGCTTCAGAGTGCAAAAGACCTTAGACTACGGCAAACATTTACATTCCAACAGGACAATGACACCAAGCATAGAGACACAGCAACACTGAAATGGCTTCAGAACAAGAACATGAAAGTCCTTGAGTGGTCCAGTCAAGGCTTAGACTTGAATCCCATTGAGAATCTGTGGAAAGACTTGAAGATTGCTGTTCACCGACGCTCCCCATCCAACATGATTGAGCTTGAGCAAATCTGCAAGGAAGAATGGGAGAAACTCCCCAAATCCAAATATGCAAAGCTGATGCAGACATACCCAAGAAGACCTGAAGCTTTAATCACTGCCAAAGGTGCTTCTACAAAGTATTGACTCAGGGGGCTAAATACTTAAATAAATTAAGTATCTCTGTATTTCATTTTCAATGTATTTGTAAAAATTTCTAAAAACATGTTTTCACTTTGTCATTATTGGGTATTTTGTATAAATCGGTGACAATTTTTTTTTAATATAATGCATTTTAAATTAAGGCTGCAACACAACAAAATGTGAAAAAGTCAAGGGGTGTGAATTCTTTCTGAAGGCATTGTACACTTGTGCATACAGTATTTTAAATAATAATACTGTCATGTCCCCAGGGTTAACACCCACTGAACTGAAAATATATAGAATGACCAATGCCATTCACACCACACAGGTGGAGATGTAGCTACCGGGCGCCATCTTGGTTGGCACTCCATGCTGGGCGATGGTGATTTACGTCATGCGTTTGCATGTAATTCAGAGCGAAAAGCGATTGCGTTTTTTCACTTTTTGTGCGATCGTTTTTCAATAGGAAACCTATCACAGTTACTACAACACTTTCCTTTATCCTTTCCTTTTCACAAAAAAAATTTCGAGAACAAATATTGTTAATTTGGGAGCGTGAAGAACTCGGGACATTTTCATGAAACTTGCGAAGAGTCTGTCCGAATTATTTCACAATGATTTGTTTTTGGTCAAAATTGAAAACATGAATTTAGCTGTCCTTTTATTACGTATCAAAATAATGCAAACTAAAGTGATGAAATGTAATCAACTTTATTAAGTAGGCCCAAACGGTTGGCATAGTGAGCAGCCAGGAGAATGTACATGTCTGTGTGTACAACGTGTGTACATGTAATGTTTGTAACGTCTTTGAAACAGCTGTGAAACGTCTTTCCACACCCTTCCGCAACCGATTGGAGCAGTTTATTGCAGCACAAAATGGCATTTTAACAGTTGTCTGGCTTTTAAAATCTGGGACACGTTCAAAACAAACGAGATCCGCGAAGCGAGTCGGTCGAGTCGTGCTAACCAAGATGGCGACACGGCGGCTACACTTTTCACGGAGTATGAGCGTTCTATATATTTTCAATTCAGTGTTAACACCCAAAGAGGACGAATGACTGAAACGGGCTTTAACTCAGACTCGTATTGCGAACTTCACGGGATTATCTTTTCGCACGTGCGAGAAGGTTCGAAGTCTTACCTGATCGGACGGCCGACACTGGGTTAGTCCGAACCCACAAACAAAGAAATGAAACAAGACAAGAAATTGAAAATCAACAACTAATTATTTAATGGAAATAATGCAAGCACAATAAAATGTTGAGGTAAAAATTAATAGTAATAGGCTAAAGGGAGGGACCCTCCACGTGGACTCAATTACAGACACAGGGAGAAATAAAAGAAAAGAAAATGATTTGGTAATCGGCCGGCACTCAGCTTTGCAGTTCAACTGAGGGCTTGTCGACGTTTGTCGCCTCCAAACCACCGCGTGGGAAGCGCACAAAATGGCACGGAGTCGCGCTCCTCGACATCCTAACGTGAGGTACTTCTCGCGATGCCGACTGCCCCGAACCTCTCTTGTTCAGTCTCTTTCCACAAGCGCACACGAACCAAAGATGTGCCACCATCCACCACCAAGCCAGAACAAAGAGAAAATGTGACCGTCTCCAACGAGCGCCAGGACAAGAAGAAGCGAAATGCGACTGCCTCCAACAAACGACAGCACAAAGGGACCAAGATGGTGAGACGGCATCTTTTTACACACTTTTATTTAACTTCAACTGAACTTTGTTTGTCCCGTTTCAAATCTTTGAGCCGTTCATTTTCTAGGTTCCATACGTCCTACAGAGCTGAGATTTGGCCCACGGTCCTCTTTTCTGGTACATTTTCATCTATCAAAATTTAATTACGAAAATATAGTTTTAAAAAATTAAAAGAAAATAGGTTTAAAACTTGAAAAAAAAATTAAAGTGTGTAGCCCTAAAATATGTTTTTTCGTTTACTTGTTCCTTCTTGTTCCTCTCCCAGCTCTTGAATGTTCCACGCTGACGTCACACTGTCCAATCACCGAGTGCTACTCAATCATCCCATCGCTCCTCCACCAATCACGAAGGCCGGGGCGTGGCCTCCTTGTTACGAGTCGTTGAGGGGGGGGGGGGGGGGCGGAGCCTAATCTCTGTTCGGGAATGTTCGGATGACGTCGTACCCTTGTCGATCGGCAAATGTGTTTCTGTCGGACCTGGCGGCGTGGTGAGCGCATGAGTCCCATTACAGCGCTACCATTGTTTTACTGAGCCCTCAATTTACTGGCTGGCCGAATGTAATAGAACCGAAGGGAAGACCACAGGAGGCAAATTACACACTGGGGAATTAATCTTTAAGCCCTATAATTAATTAGCACAAAGCCACACCCCTTATGGCAACATCCAAACGCTCTTACCTGGATAGACGGCCTACTTACGTACATCGAGATGGCTTCTTCGCGGCATACGGAGCATTCTAATCTACACATTTCTAACTTCCCTAAGGTATTTCTGTCAGGTCTCAGATTTGTTACTGCTTAATGCTCAATTATAAATGCCGGTTGACTGACGTATTACCACGTAAGCTATGTTATAAAATGCTGTTCTATAATGTTATTTCATGAGTTAATAAAATGTATTCGAACCTTAGGTAGGCTGCTTGAATCGTAGACATAAATCCTTTGATAAATTGCCAAAAACATTAACTGTTTTGTTTAATGACAGTGACGCCTGAGTTACAATGAGGTTTTTGCTTCAGTTTGTGTTTAAAATGAGGTCATGCCGGACAATGGTATACGTGTGCTTTTTTCAAGGCTGGTCATAAAACCACGCCCACATGCGCTTGTTTTTGCGTAATGCAAGTAGAATGACATGAACCTATCGTTAACTATATATATTTTGTTTTAATCTCAGCAACGCATGACTCTGTATAAACATGCTTTGGATTACTCCTGTACACAAACCCATAAAATATATGGGTTTGTTTGGCTAAGCATACACTCTTCTCTTTGTGAGTTACAGTTCTGTTTTCTCGGAGCCCAGAAAAACAATTGGTCCAAATGATAAAGGAAAGGCTGACTCCCCCGAATGATAACGGTGGGAGGGACTCTCCCAGTCGCTTCGTTCTCTCGGAGATTTTTCTGATAAATCGTATTTGGTATATAAGTGAATGAGAATCAATGCGTTGGCAGGAAGGCTTGACTTGGCATGTTCTTGCTGTAGATTGCTGTAGACGTCGGTCTCCTCCGGATCCGTATAAGTTGGCTTTAAAAAAAAACTGCGTCATTTTTCAGGCTATTTGTGGACTTCTTTGCAAACGAAGAGCTGATTCTTCACAGATGGTACCAGGAGTGGGGTGTCAACAGACGCGGAGGACGGGAAGCGGAACCCGGGCGACGGAAGGAAGGCTGCTCGAGGCCGGGACGCTGGCACTCTAATTTGATTAAGGTGAGCAATTGTCTTATACCAGAGGGCTATCTTTCCAAATTTGTACCTTGCTTCTTCGAACGGGTTCAGTCCGCTTCCCTGTCATCCGCGCTGTCTGCACTCGAACAGAATTGTAAGTAAAGGCTCATTTAGGCCTCAGAATGACGTGGTTTTGTTAAAGCCAGGATAAACAAGTAAGGATAAACAAGTAAGGACTTAACAGTAAGCTTAAAGTTACAGTTAGCACCAGGAGGGGAAAATGAGGTCGGACAGCCATATAGGTTGAAACCAGGTGGCCAAGATTTTTCCAGGAAGGAACAGCCCAGAGACAAGATGGGGTATGCCATTGCATGCCAGGGAACGAAGGGCTGTGGCTAAACTTAGATAGAAAGCCATAGGAACATGGCCAGTAAAAGGATTTGCGCAGGATATCGGTGAAGATAACGTTCGGTAAAAGGGAAGGGGGGAAAGTGAGGTCGAGCCAGGCCGAGAACTTTCCAGGAAGGAACAGCCCAGAGACAAGATGGGGTATGCCATTGCATGCCAGGGAAAGATGGGCTGTGGTGAACTTAGAAGGTCCAGATAGAAGCAGGCCAGGACCTGGTGGACAAGAGAAAATAAATAAGCTCACAGGAAATGGGCCAGGTGAAACAATTAAGGAGGTAGTTAAGCAAGCAAATCAGCGGCTAATGCCGCTCGTCCATAATCCGGACCAAGACCCCGCGAAAGGGGAGGTAGCCACCATGCCCCCAACCCCCCCCCCAAGACCTGAGCTCAGCCCCGGGGCTCTAGGCAACACCCCAACACCCCCCGCCCTGCCTCCCCTTTCCACCTCAACCCACCCCCCCGTCCAACCCGTCCCAAAAAATCCTTTTTCCTTGAATGAGAGACGTAATATGAATGAGGATATGAATGAGGAATGAATGTATATTGGGATATTAATTGACGTGTGTGTCTGGCCAATGTGTTTGTCTGTGTGTCATGTGCAAAGCAGAGGGTTTCGGTGTGAAACTTTGTAAGCGATCTGCTCGACTTGGGGGAAATTCAGGCCGGGAATGTCCATTTTAACGTCTATCCGAGAGAACAGGCGAGGTCCTGAACTGAGTCCGGATTTTCATCTGTTTGGGAGTTGTTTGGGAAGCGAATTGATATAAATCGGGTCAGGAAAGCACCCGGAGTGCCCTTGTCGATCTACTGTTGATATGAAGCGGTTTCTTGGAGATGGTTGCAGAATTCGAATCAATATGTGTGTTTTACTTGAATTGAAGAGTTCATTCAATGGCAGATATTGTGTATTGTATGTGTGGGATGTATCGCTGAGGCAGCTCACCTTTGGAATTGGTGTCATATAGTGCATTTTGGGTCAGAGAGGTCAAGCGTCGGAGATCCTGTTAGCTAGGGATGAGTTCTGACAGCTCAATGTTCTGACAGCTCACTACATGTCAGGTCGTAGATTTGTTATGACAGCACTTTGTTATGACAGCCGACTGCATGTCCCAACGCGAGGTACGCGTTGAGATGGTTGTGCCAGGTCGATCGGCGATCTCTGAATTTAAATCGGATTTTTGTCATGTGTGTTGTGAAATTAAACGTCTATCCGAGAATCCTGGCAATGTTCGTTTAATTATCTGCTCAGAGTGCTGGCGATAACTCGCCCACTCTCAGAGGAGGATGTGTGCCCAAATGCATTGTGGGTCATTTCGACTTTGCTGGATGTCGGACGTTCATGTCAGATGAGCCATGTCGGAATAGTGGCCGGCTGCGACATATATGCCAGGCAATGTCACAGGACGAATACGTTACTTATAAGATGGATTTTTATTTAAGATGGATTTATAAGATGGATAGATGGATGGATTTATTTAAGATGGCTAAAATAAACGATTTCAAGACAGAGTAATTAATTTCCGGAGTCAAGTTCCAACAGGAAGTCTTGTTCATACAGTAAGGTACAGTGCGGAGTGGCGGCTGGAAGATGCATCGAAGCATTTGGGATGATCGATGCGCCGGACAAAGGGTATGCTGGCGAACGATGCTGATAAGGTTAAGTTATTAAAACGCATATGGGTCTGGAGGCAGATAATGTGGGACAAGCTGCCTCACGGGCGCTGCAGGGAGAGTATTTGGAAATTCAATAATTTGAACAGAAATGTCACGTTTTCAACAGAACGCTGATCCGAGGAAGGAGGACGGTTGAGGTTTCAACTGCCGGTATGTGGTGTGGCTTGTGCCAAGGTGTGGGCGCGAGGAGGTGTGTTGATGAAGCGTTGTGCGAACGAGGAAGGATGTGCGAAAGGTGTGCACCAGGTAGAGAGGTGCTGCATTGTAGAGCACGTACGGAAGTCCCTGGACGGATTGTGACGGTTGTTGGATTCGTAGAAGTTAGCATTATGCTATGTAGAGCCACATTAATGGTCATTTGTCCATTGTCGCCGGACTTGCATTACTTGTGGGATAATAAAGCGCTGGTTACCCCAATTCGAAGTTTGACCTTTTAAAGTTTAGTTGACCTTTGTTCGAGATATGCAAGGGAAAGGTCAGAGGTAATTCACTAACCTTGGAAGAACGACAGGCGGAGTCAGTCTACAGGGTGTTGCTTTAACGACAGGATATAGAACCTAAATCTGGGGAGAATATCGGGACATTATATTGTGGGTAAAACCAAAATCATGTACATAATTAGTGGACAGAGAATACAGTACGCTTGGAATTTAATTTAACCGGGCCGAGCGGTGGGGATTTGAGATGGATTTGAGTCACGTTAAATGGAGGACATTTGTGAGGATGAAGAGATGCAAGTAACGTGGATTAAATTGTGGTATCACGAGTTGGGTGCCAGAGATATTGTGGTTATTATAACTCACTGATTATAGGGGGCGCCGGGCGCACCGAGTACAGATCGGGTTGCATGATGGAGCACGCAGGCATGGATTTTGGCTTTGCGAGGCCCCGGATAGAAATTGGCATTTCGATGCTGTGGATTATATTGTACCTGCCCGGAAAGGGGATGTCCTGTGCTGGGGCTGGCGACATGCCTCTGTTATTTGTCTGTCTGTCGGTCTGATTGTAAGTCTTTGGTACTGGGAGGGCTAATTGAGTGCTCAGGCGTCATTGTTCCATGGAGGCAGGAGCTGTGAGTCACAAAATGTAAATGTAACACAGAGAGATGAACAGGACAACAATGGAGTTTATATGGACGGGTTTGGGGATGCAACTTCGTCCGGGGGTTTTGGTCCAGCCTGCAAGGAGTCCAGGGGCTTGTTTTAGGGCTGGGTCGCCAAAAATGGGATGCTGTGCCCATCTGGATGTAAAATTATCCATCAAGGACGGGGAATAATGTGCAGTGTGATTGGGTAAGAGGTAAAGGCCATAAAACACCAACCCCATGAGGAACGAAATAAATGGAGAGATGTTGGGATCACATGATGGTTGGGATTGAAGAACAACCTACTGGGATTTCAAACCTGTGTTTGGGTCTGGGGCAACTGGGTGATGGGCAACAGTGTATGAGTGAGTAATTATGATCTGTTTAAGTGTAAGAGGCGGTGGAGAAGAAAGGGGTGATGAAAGGTTATTTGTTTAGTGTGAAGTAGGTTGGTTGCTTATTTGTCACAGTAAGATGAGAGTTGTGTTTTTAAGCTTGGTCTTTGAATGAATTGTTGCTTGGAATGTGTTGATTGGAAAAGTGATTTCTGATCGCTGATCCGATCTGGTTTTGAATTGTTTGATTTAATTTTGAATTGATTGGAGGTAATAAGGATTTGTGTTGATTTCCTGATTTGAGTTCATCTGGAAACAAAGACAGATGGGATTAATGTGTATATCAGGAACATTTTGGAAAGAAATATGGATATATGACATTACTAAAATATAACCAAGCAATTGAGAGTTCTTGGGTTAATGGGATATAAATAAATGCATCTACAAGTTGATGGTTTATAAAAATTTAGTTCTGGATGATACTTAAACGATGAACAATGTTGGCAATATACAAAGAATGTGACTTGTTTTTGGGGGGAAAACATGTGGTTTAAAAATGGTTGGCTAAGTTTTAAAGATGGAGATGTTTCGCAGAACTCTTATGATTATTTATATGAGTGGTGGACTATTCCATGGCGAAGCATTTTTCAGTTTTTATGATTAAGGTTTAAGGTCTTTATGATCTGTTTAGTGTATTTTTCAAAGGAGAGGGTTTTGGTCAATGATGATGCCAAGATTCCGGATGTGGATACTGGGAAACCATCGATGTTGGGGGGAATGAAGATTGGTGCGATGGCCGGGATGGCCTGATCTGAAGCTAGAATTTTATTTCAGTTAGGCAGTTTGTCAGGATAGAGTGGGTGGTGGTGGAGCACGATTTGGTGGAGATGAAAAAGCTGGATGTCATCGGTGAAGCAGTGGAATTGGAGACCATGGTGCATTGGCTATGGTGCATGACGGATTAAGTGACCAAGGGGGGATAGGTACAGGACGAAGAGGAGGGGGCCAAGAACTGAACCTTGGGGGACACCTTAAGGGGGAGTGAATTGTGGTGATTAAGCTGTTGTAGATGCTGTCAATTTTGCTTTGGATGAATGGTCCAGGAAGGAAGGAGGGTGCAGGTGGCACCAGGTGTGAGTGCACAGGTGTGCACCAACAGGTGTGTGGAGCAAGGTGGTGGTATCCAGGGAGCTGAGGAGTTTGTTCACGTTGTAAAGTTTGTTTATTTAGTTTGTTTATTGTAGAGAAGAGTGCTTTTGGGATTCCGGAGCCAGAGTGGATAATTTGAGAGTAGTAGGTGGTCCTTGTGGGCTTGGGAGTGAACTGATTTGGGTTTAATAGGCACAAGCTGGTCTAAACAGGGTGAGGAGGATGGTGTGATTGATGATGTCAAAGGAGGCGTCGAGGTGAGGAGGATGAAAATGTTGAGGTTGCCGGCGTCAGAGGAGAGAGAAGGTCGCTGGTGATTTTGAGGAGAGCAGTTTCAGTACTGTGGCTGGAGCAGAATCCGGATTGGGATGTTTCATACAGGTTATTGGCAGAGTGGTGATGTTTGAGTTGAGTGGCCACAGCACGTTCCAAAACTTTTGACAGAAAGGGTAGATTGGAGATGGGTCTGAAGGTATTTAGGGTGTCAGGGTTTAGTCCAGGGTTTTTCCAAAATGGGGGTGAAGTTTCACGAGTTTTTGGGGAAATCGGTATGTGAAGCTGGATTAAGTTGGAACTGCTTGATGAGCCATGGAGATGGATTGGGTTTTGTTGTTGGTTGTCTGGGAGTTCGGTTGTTGCATTGCCAAAGGTTTCTGTGTGGTGGACACACTCGTTGGCTGTTGTCTTGTGTGACGTGGATGGAGATGTATGTGGCTGTGTGTGGCTGCCTGGAGGGGAAGGCGGCTACAGTGGTTGATATTGGTTGTGGGTTGTCCGGGGTGCTTCGATTTGCATAAGGGGTGAAGATTGGGATATTACATTATTTTGAGTAAGTATTGGCATGAGTAATTACAGAAGTAATTATGAGTTATTATGAGTAATTAGTGGTATGAGTATTAGTTATGAGTTCCAGGTGTTGAGCTAGTTATGCTAGTTATCCAGCTAGTTATGAGTAAGTGATTATTTTAGTAAAATTACATGTTTCACTGTGTTGTTGATCTGGGGACAAGCTAGTTTGATGGGTACCCTGGGGTCTTCAGCGTGTCTATGTGTTTGTCTGGCTGTTACACTAGACTCTGGGATGTGTTTTCATGAGACGAATTTCAGAATTGATGACAATTCAGTGAGTATGGTGGACAACGTGAAGTGGCTGGAGTGAAGGAAGGGGTTGGGAAAGATGGACCCCCTTCACGAATACCCAGTAGGGTAGCTTAATTTCAGACATAACAGTGGGAATCTATTGTGAGCGAATCACAGTGGGTGAGGAAAACATTGTGTGTGACCAGACACCAGAACTGACCAGAATTGAAATTGGAAGTAGACCAGGTTATTTCTATTATTTGTTTATTCGTGAAAATAAATAAATAATAGGGGGAGGTTCATGGAGGTTAATGGTGGTTTGTTTGTATTAATCGAGGTTAATGGTGGTTTGTGTTTGTGTTAATGGAGGTTAAAGGTGGTTGGTTTGTGGTAATTCTAGTTGAAACTCTCGCTGAAGTAATTTTCGTTTATTTTTATTTTTTGATTCGATTTGAGAGTTGAGATGATTGATTTTTTATTAATTTTATAATTTTATTTTTATTGATGTTGGAAACAGGTAATGGGATGCTGAGAGAGGGATTGAATTTAAAAATTGAATATTGGATAAAATTGGATCCACTTGAAAAAAAAAAAAAAAAAGTGGATTAGGAAATTGGAGAAAAGGTGTTCTATGAAACTATGAATTGAATGAATTGAATCTATGAATTGGAGACCTGTAGACCAGGCGCTCCCAGGAGACTTGTGGACCAGGTGTTCCACCAGAGGAAAAAAGACCAGGTGTTCGTGGAGCACTTCACCTGCAAGAACGCCTTGGAACCAAGGTGGAAGGGACCAGTCCAGGTGTTGCTGACTACACCAACGGCAGTCTTTTGCGAGGGCAAGACTTCGTGGATCCACGCCACGCACTGTAAGTTGGCCATACAAACACCAGACACTACACCACAGCAACCACAGTAAGGATGGGCCTAATCATAGGTACAATACTATTGATAGCGACAGCAGCTAGGGGAAACTCCGATTCCAATAGATGCGAAAACGAAACCCGACACCTCACCGTAACATGGGGACAAAGAGTATCACTACCATGTTTCGAACAGAAAGCCCTGCACACAAATTGGGTGAACATAAATTGGCTAGCACTGTCGGCAGGGCCTGGACGCGTTGGCATGGTACTACAAAAGCAACGAGAGTTCCGGGAAGACGGGCAAGCTAGCATTAAGACCTTGGCCCAACCAGGATACAAATGGGGAACCCCTGATTTTAAGCTACAAACACGCACGCGCCTAGAGAAAGGCATGACTATGCAGGTCCGGTGCAGCGTCTGGACCCCTGGCGCGGCCGGTGGCGAAAAGAACTACATACCATGCATCGAATACATACTCACGCCACAACCCCAGAATAAGGCCCCAAAGAAGGGTGAAAACACATATTGGAAAGTGGCCAGGGAGGTGGCAACAATTCAAAATAGGACACACTGCTGGTCGTGCATGCGCTTTCCCCAAGCAGGCACCACAGGAATACACATGATAGTGCTACCTCTGTCCCTCAATGACCTCTGCTCACAACCTATCGATTCCCCATGTTTAGTCACCACGCTGGAAAGAGAAGGGGTTGACAACGGCAAGAGTTGCAATCGACAATTTAATTATCGCCCGTCAATGATTGCCCATGTGGCCGAGAGGCCTGCCCCCGTCTGGGTCAAACCACAGAAAGGGAGGGTCTGCCTCCAGGGTTCCGGCCACTTGCGTATGGGAGAATCAGAATGCGCCTACACTCTCCCCGGAAAGCTGGGACAAGGGAGCTCGGGGATTACATTACGAATAGTACTGCAAGATAAACGCAACCACAACATAACGGCTATAACATTCTCTAGGGGGGTTAGTAGGATTAATGGGGTGGTAAAGGGACTCCAGTGCTTATCCACCCACCTGGTCCCACCCCATGGGACAATGTTTATATGCGGCGACAAGGCTTACCCCTATTTACCAAATAATTGGGGGGGCACATGTTATCTGGGTTCAGTCCTTCCTGACGTTGAGATACTGGATGAGCTAGACCCAAAGTCCTTGGACAGGCGTAATAAGAGGTCAGTCATGAATGAAGATGGAACCACTAAACTACACGGGAGTCTATGGGAAAAGGTGTTTGGTTTCTTCTTCCCAGGAGCGGGCACAGTCATGGATAGTTTCCGAATAGACAAATTGGCTTTGACCCTAGAAAAGGTGGCAAACGACACCGCTACGGCTCATGACATACTATTGGACACGGTAATTCACATGCGTACAATGGTGATGCAGAATCGGGTGGCTTTGGACATGCTCCTGGCAGAGAAAGGAGGGGTATGCGGAATTATAGAGGGAAAATGTTGCACTTACATACCCGATCCATCTGAAGGAGTGTCAGCCGCAATAGTGAGACTAAGGGAAACTAGCCACGCCCTGACGATCGATCGGATCGCGCGCGAAAATTCTTATACATTTAGCTGGCTCACTGACTGGTTCCAGGGATGGACGGGCACCATAGTGAAGTGGTTATTGACCGCACTGGCTGTGATAATCGGGATAGTAATTTGGGGGGCACTAATGAAATCTCTAGTCCTCCTCTGTATGAGAAAGTATTTTACAGGATGGAAAGTGAAAAAGCCGCCGACAACGACTATGGTTCTGACCACAGAGGCCGTCGACCTGAACGGGTCCTTCAACAAGGCAGACGTGACCGGCGCTCCAGAAAATTGCATTGAATTTTGTGACGACTGTGATACTTGTGTGGATCCCATGTGGGAACTGGCTGCTGCCTGTAACGGTGTATGTGATGACTGTGATACTTGTGCTATAAACCCCTTGCGTGTACTGGCTAACGCTGCTTATGTATTACAAGCGGACAGCTGCACGCCCCCTTCCGACCCAACTATGGATCTGATTGCGACACTGGGTCTGGCGGTCGAGGGACCCGACGTGGATATCCTAGACCCGCAAGCCGACCAGGCGCCCATGGGAGACTTTGACATAAAGGAAGTCCCTCTCTTTTCTTCAAATGTTTCGGATCTCTTTGATCCAAATGTTTCGGATCTCTTTGATCCACATGTTGCGGATCTCTTTGCTTCAAGTGATTCGGATTCGGATTTTTACGCTCTGTACCCTGACCAGGAAATTGAGACACAAGATACTGACGACATTTTGTATTCCCCAGAACAGCAACACGTGAGGGACCTCATGGGCATGACCGTTGATTAACTTCGAAGATCTGCAAGGACTGCGTCTGCAAAGGGTGGGGGGAGCCAGTTCCGCAGGGGAAGTGATGCACCCTCTGGCGGAGCAGAACCTCATCTGGACCAGACGTCTTCGTTGTGGATCCGAAACGTTAATGGACTTTCATGTTCTGAGCCCTCAGGCTCCGAGCACGCACCACACGACACGTTCGCCAAATGCACGGGCGAGGCGCTTTGGGCGCACGATATGCCCTTGGGAGATACCCGCATTACACAATTATTTTTTAATACCCGCATTACGCAATTATTTTTCACTAAAGCCCGATGTGGCACGTTGTCTCTTGAGATACTTTGTCTCGACGAGACAAGAGGAAGGAATGTCAGGTCTCAGATTTGTTACTGCTTAATGCTCAATTATAAATGCCGGTTGACTGACGTATTACCACGTAAGCTATGTTATAAAATGCTGTTCTATAATGTTATTTCATGAGTTAATAAAATGTATTCGAACCTTAGGTAGGCTGCTTGAATCGTAGACATAAATCCTTTGATAAATTGCCAAAAACATTAACTGTTTTGTTTAATGACAGTGACGCCTGAGTTACAATGAGGTTTTTGCTTCAGTTTGTGTTTAAAATGAGGTCATGCCGGACAATGGTATACGTGTGCTTTTTTCAAGGCTGGTCATAAAACCACGCCCACATGCGCTTGTTTTTGCGTAATGCAAGTAGAATGACATGAACCTATCGTTAACTATATATATTTTGTTTTAATCTCAGCAACGCATGACTCTGTATAAACATGCTTTGGATTACTCCTGTACACAAACCCATAAAATATATGGGTTTGTTTGGCTAAGCATACACTCTTCTCTTTGTGAGTTACAGTTCTGTTTTCTCGGAGCCCAGAAAAACAATTGGTCCAAATGATAAAGGAAAGGCTGACTCCCCCGAATGATAACGGTGGGAGGGACTCTCCCAGTCGCTTCGTTCTCTCGGAGATTTTTCTGATAAATCGTATTTGGTATATAAGTGAATGAGAATCAATGCGTTGGCAGGAAGGCTTGACTTGGCATGTTCTTGCTGTAGATTGCTGTAGACGTCGGTCTCCTCCGGATCCGTATAAGTTGGCTTTAAAAAAAAACTGCGTCATTTTTCAGGCTATTTGTGGACTTCTTTGCAAACGAAGAGCTGATTCTTCACATTTCTTTGTTTACCCCCACAAACGTAACAATACGTTGGAATTTATTGGACTACTGCAAGTATCTCATTCCATAAACCACAAACACTTTAAAAGTTATATTTAAGCACAAACTGGTTATATACCAAAGACCCACAAGACCCTTGAAGACCCCGAACACCCTTAAGACTATTTAAGACCCCAAATAAGACCCTTTAAGCCCTTGAAGACCCTTAAGACCCCAAAGACCCTGAAAGACCCTTTTAACCACCAAAGACTCACCCTCCTTGATTTTTACAGCTCAATGATCTATCATTACAAACCGCTGCCTTTTGGAGTGACTCACGATTTGATCAAGAAAAGTAAAGAAAAACAAAGTAAACAGCCTGATACATTTCAAGATAAATTACTCACCTTTGAACAGGTAATGGACTACTCCCTAGTGGAAGAGGTGGGTGTGATTTCAGATAGTTACATGGGTTTGTGTGGTGCTGCACCACAAAACCACTCATCATATGTCAAACTGCAAGGACTAGTATTTCCACAGACTGGGAGGTTGGGAGTTATACCATGTTATAACCACATATAACCACAGTTATAACTATAAAAAAAGTTATAACTCAGTTAGAATGGAAGAAACAGTGTTTTAAAGGCTCGTGTCACTCTGCATCGCGGACAAGTATAGCAATGCAAGTATAGCAATCACCAGAACATTGATCGAAGTATGCTATAAGCACCGTGGGAAGCGAGGTGAAGTGGAAAGGGAGATTGTTTAACGGGAAACGACAATCGATAAATAAAGAAATGTTCTCTTCCAAAAAACATCATCGCAGGTGGAGGCAAATGGGCCAGTCAAAGTCTGTGCTATGATTGCCAACATATGGTTGTTTGTCAATGCTCTGTACTTTGTAAATGCTGGGCGTCAATCAATGAAGCATCACGCACCATTTTACAGTCTTTGTTATGACTGGTTCGGGTTTCGAACCACCGACCTCCCAGACGCAGAGCGGGCATTAACCATTATGGCACCGAGTTGAGTTAATAGCAAGTGTTGCAGAACAATTTACCCCTCCTGTTCCCCTCTTACACAAAAGGTACTCCTCTTACAGAAAAAGGTACCCCTTTTGTACCTCTCTTACAGAAAAAGGTAGCCCTCTTGTACCCCTCTTACACAAAAGGTACTCCTCTTACAGAAAAAGGTACCCCTCTTACAGAAAAAGGTAGCCCTCTTGTACCCCTCTTACACAAAAGGTACTCCTCTTACAGAAAAAGGTAGCTCTCTTACAGAAAAAGGTAGCCCTCTTGTACCCCTCTTACACAAAAGGTACTCCTCTTACAGAAAAAGGTAGCTCTCTTACAGAAAAAGGTAGCCCTCTTGTACCCCTCTTACAGAAAAAGGTAGCCCTCTTGTACCCCTCTTACACAAAAGGTACTCCTCTTACAGAAAGAGGTACCCCTCTTACAGAAAAAGGTAGCCCTCTCATACCCCTCTTACACAAAAGGTACTCCTCTTACAGAAAAAGGTACCGCTCTTACAGAAAAAGGTACCCCTTTTGTACCTCTCTTACAGAAAAAGCTAGACCTCTTGTACCCCTCTTACACAAAAGGTACTCCTCTTACAGAAAAAGGTAACCTCTTACAGAAAAAGGCAGCCCTCTTACAGAAAAAGGTAGCCCTCTTACAGAAAAAGGTAGCCCTCTTGTACCCCTATTACACAAAAGGTACCCCTCTTACAGAAAAAGGTAGCCCTCTTGTACCCCTTGCATCAAGGCTGTCCATGACTGGGTCATGAACGTTTCCATATTTTAGAAAACACCCTAAATATTCCTGTACTCCACCCTCAGCCAGGGTCGGTACTTGGGATTTGATCAGAGTACCACCTCACAACGGCCCAAGGCATTGCGGTATATTTAAAGTGCGAATGCCAGTATACGGGACAGCCGGCTTAACATATACCCCTATAAAGCCCTGACAGCTACAGATAGTGGGAGAAGTCAACAAACACAACTCGTGGAAGAAGTTACCAATGAGTAGTGGGAGGAGCTTATACCTGAAGATCGTAAAATGATCCACAGCTGCAGGTAGTGGGAGGAGCTACATCTGCAGGTAGTGGCAGTTGCTAAGCGCTACTGAGAGGCGACAGTGACAGCCAGGACACAAAACACATCATTGCAGATGTAATATATAAACATTTCGGTTTTATTATTGTAATCGTAGTTATTATGGTAATTTTATTAAATACCCTTATGGATTGAATAAGGTGGAGGTGTTAATTAAGCGATATAGCTCATCCCCACGAGACGTGCCTCCCACGACCGTCGGTACGTAACTGTACCCTTCCCCACGATGCGTTCATTATACGCTGCGTGCGTGACAATCACTATCAGTATCACGATGGCTATTTCCGGCCGATTTTATAAATAATAAAACGGTTCATAATGTGGGAGGTCCGAGGTTCGAATCCCGGTCGAGTCATACCGAATATTTCATACATGGTACGTGCTGCTTCCTTGCCTGGTGCTCAGCATTTACAAAGGTACCACTGAGACTGACAAAGAACGCTGAGAAGGCAACGGCAAACCACCCAGTGCAACAAAGTGCAAAGAAACTGCTTCGGCAGCACCGACGCTCTGTGAAGAGTATGGTTCAGGTTTGTTTGTTTTTACATGGAGTAAATGCAATGACAACACTTACAGTTTTATTGTTGTAGCACTAGCAGAGACCAGAACAGGGTACAAATGACGTAAAATCGCGAAACCAACTAATGTAATAGATAAAAGACAAACGCTACTTTTGTACACGATTTCCTCACGTGTCCGACTGCGAAACGCGGTGACATCAAAACGCCACTCGCGCGATTGGTCCTTGCAAAATAAGGGCGTGGTCAATGAGCCTTTCCTCTTGCTGATTGGCTGAGGCACGTCATCCCAGAGTGGACCGTTGTGCCCGACGGGATGAACGATTGAACGTGGACAGTGTGGCCAAGTTTAATATGAAGATTAGACTTGGGTCTTGGAGGTTCGAGTTTAAGACTTGCTGTGGTCGTCATTAGCACAACCCATATTATTATTCACAGGAAAAGGGTTTCTTTACTTTATTCACGATCCTTAGAGTCTGGGGAAAAGAAGAAGAAACAACCCGGTCATAATAAGCCAGTGGCAGTACAGATAGTTCTCAACATTTTATACCTCGGACCAGACTTCACAACCTCTTTCTTATACTTTCCTCACCCCTCTTTCTCTCTCCCCTCTTCTGAATTTAGTTTTCTCAATTTCGTTTTCTCCTCACACCTTGCTTACGTAATATGTTGGTGCGTGCAATAAATGAGAGAAAACCTCCGTTATTTTGTTATCATGCTGTCTATAGTGATATTACAATTTTTTCGAAATTCCCTTCAAATTAACAAATGGTATTCAAATCCAGGTGACATCATGCAAGACTAGTACTAGTAGAGGCCTGTAGTAAAAACACCACGACAGAAAAACCTGAGCGTATTATTATATTAGAAGCTTCTTGTCCACTTGATATCAACCCCAAGAGGACGAGTGGACCCGTTGGTCTATTGGAGAAGACTAGTGGACCTGTTGGTCCATTGGAGAAGACTAGTGGACCCGTTGGTCTATTGGAGAAGACTAGTGGACCCGTTAGTCGATTGGAGAAGACTAGTGGACCTGTTGGTCCATTGAAGAAGACTAGTGGACCTGTTGGTCGATTGGAGAGGACTAGTGGACCCGTTGGTCAATTGGAGAAGACTAGTGGACCTGTTGGTCGATTGGAGAAGACTCGTGGAGCCGTTGGTCGATTGGAGAAGCCTAGTGGACCCGTTGGTCGATTGGAGAGGACTGGTGGACCCGTTGGTCCATTGGAGAAGTCTAGTGGACCCGTTGGTCGATTGGAGAGGCCGTTGGTCGATAATGATGATGTCATCGGTCACGTGGTTCGGCTGCCATCTTGGAAAAACGGAAAAACTTTGCACCACTATATCTCCAAAAGTGCTGAATAGAAACAATTGAGACATGGCTCATTGTAAAGAACTCTCCATGGGGAATAAAATATATTAATGATGATGTCATAGGTGCCTCCATTATGACGTCATAATTCAACAAGTACAAAACTTCATCTGATCAAGATGAAATTTATTGAGCATCATCAAGGAATAAATTAGTTTAGAAAACAAATAATGATGACGTCATCGGTCACGTGGTTCGGCCGCCATATTTGTCCAAAATGGCCAATAAAAAAGTACATTCCGGCAAGTCCTCGGTCTCTGACCGATTTTTCATTATTGTTGTTAATACGGTTATTATTAATGAATATATGATTTGTTACAATGTTATCTTTTTTTTTTGTTGTGCCCCCGCCGCCGAAGTCGCTGGAGGCATTATGTATTCGGGTTGTCCGTCCGTCCATCCGCGGTATGGGCTAAACCGCGTTTTTCTCAGCAACCACATGTCCGATTGAGACGAAACTTTCAGGGTAGGAGTGACACCCTTACAGAATGTTTTATGACAATTATGACATCTTCGGCCACATGGTATGACAGCCATTTTGGATTAAAAGCTATTAATAAAAAAAATTATTTCTCAGAAACCAATGAATGAAAAAATTTGAAACTTGCCACATTGTCAAGTACTCCCAATTGGGAACAAAAGTATGATAATGATGACATAATCGGTGAAGAGGTATACCAGCCAAAAATGTTTTAATCAAATTCCTTATCCTAAAAAATCTTAAATTGCATGCACATCATCTATGACCCATTTCTATTGTAATATTAAATTTATGACATCATAGGTCACGTGGTTTGGCAGCCATCTTGAATAGATAAACGAACCTTAACCGATCAACACGAAACTTCACAAACGTGGTCCCCTACATATACATATGCAAAGTGAACATTTTAAAGGTCATACGTCATGTGGTATGGCAGCCATATTAGCTTGAAAGCCGATATTTAAAAAAAATTCCTTCTCTGAAACTGCGTCACCGATCGATGTGGAACCTGTCATGGCTGGTGAAAATTTGATACTTGAAAACAGCTGAAGGGATTTAAATTCAAACTTGTTTATTTTTAGGACATTGAACGATGGCATCTACCCTTGTGGGATTATGCGGAGGCATATTGGCGACACAGTCGCATTGTTCTAGTTATTATCCTCGCCAGAGGAGAGGGTGTTGCATTTGAGTCCATTTGTTTGTTTGTTACTTGCAAAATCGCAGATTTTTCAAGTATATTGGTCGGTTCCGTTTGTGGTTCTGTCTGTTTGTTTGTTTGTCTGTTTTTTTTGTCACCGGCTTACAGGTCACAATTCCAAACCGATCGTCACGAAACCTCACCAAGTTGTATAAGTCGTCCCAATTGAGAAGCCTATTGATTTTGAGGTCAAAGGTCAGAGGTCATCTGGAGGTCAAATTTCTAAAATCGCCATTTTAAATCCGATTGACTTGAAAATTGAATAGCATTTGTATATCAAATGACTAAATTGGGAAATGAACTATTTTTTAAGTCAAAAGGTCAACTTAAGGTCAAATTTAAAAAATCATCAATTTTCATCTAAAAAGCCGTCAATTCTCAACCGATTGACTTGAAAATTGAACAGCATTTGCATATCGAGTCACTAAATTGGGAAACATACTATTTTTGAGGTAAAAGGGTCAAAGGTCAACTCAAGGTCAAATTTTTAAAATCAGCAATTTTCATCTAAAAAGCCGTCAATTCTCAACCGATTGACTTGAAAATTGAACAGCATTTGCATATCGAGTCGCTAAATTGGGAAACATACTATTTTTAGGTCAAAACGTCGAAGGTCAACTCAAGGTCAAACTTCCAAAATCACCACTTTTTATATGAAAAACCATCAATTTTCATCCGATTGACTTGAAAATTGAACAGCATTTGCACATTGAGTCACTAAATAGGGAAACCAACTATTTTTGAGGTCAAAGGTCAACTCAAGGTCAACCTTCCAAAATCATCATTTTTCATCTGAAAAATCGTCACTTTCTTCCTATTGACCCGAGCTTTGATCAAGATTGTCAATTTTAATCTTGATGAAATGGACAATTTGTTGTATCAATGGTATTTTTTTTCTTCGGGGGGGGGGGGGGGGGGAAGGGGGGCGGCGTATTTTGCAAGTATTGTGCTCCGCATGACGTCTTCTTGTTTGTTTGTTTGTCTGTTTGTCCGCACAGAATATGATTTTATCTGCAACCGTTGGTCCGATTGACAGAACATTTTCACCATAGGTGCAACTCCACCTGTAAAATTTTTCAATGATAATTATGACGTCATAGGTCACGTGGTTCGGCCGCCATCTTGGAAAAACCGAAAAACTTTGCACCTCTATATCTCCGAAAGCACTGAATAGAAAAAATTGATACATGGCTCATTGTAAAGAACTCTCCATGGGGAATAAGATTTGTTAATGATGATATCATAGGTGACTCCATTATGACGTCATAATTCGACAAGTACAACAATTCATCCAATGGAGATGAAATTCTTAAGCGTCATGTCGGCATAAACTGGCGGAGAAAAAAAATTAATGATGACGTCATCAGTCACGTGGTTCGGCTGCCATCTTGGAAAAACCGAAAAATATTGCACCTCTATATCTCCGAAAGCGCCGAATAGAAAAAATTGAGACATGGCTCATTGTAAAGAACTCTCCATGGGGAATAAGATTTGTTAATGATGATATCATAGGTGCCTCCATTATGACGTCATAATTCGACAAGTACAAAACTTCATCTGATCAAGATGAAATTTCTTGAGCATAATCTTGGAATAAATTCGTTTAGAAAAAAAAATGATGACATCATCGGTCACGTGGTTCGGCCGCCATATTTGTTTTAACACAAAAGCCTTAAAAACCACTGAAAATACATCCTGGCCAGGGTTTTTTTTTTGTTTTTTTTTGTATACTGAATCGAGGCTCGTGAAAGAGCTGACATTTACTTCGACCGCATTTACTTCGACCTTCGACCATTTACTCCAATAGACCAGAGAGTTTGCAATCTTTGATTGCCCTTTTTCTTGTTTATTTTGTAATTAGAATGCCATGCCATGGAAGGACTTGTTAAGATGCACTCTACACACCTTAACATGCCGTGCTTTTAAAACATGGGAATTCTTCCGGATTATTTGTAGTTAATTAGCCTAATCCACTCAGGAAACAATGACGATCATTTCGGTGTGTCACATTGCACATCAGAAAGTTGCAGTAGAACTCCACAAAAAACATCTCTCTCACACACACACACAACACACACACCTCATCCATTTATAGTAGACTAGCACTAGCAGAAGTACCCGGCATTGCCGGGTGGGGGAGGGGAACGGGAGGGGGAGGGGGAAGGGAAGGGGAGGGGAGGGGGAAGGGAAGGGGAGGGGAGGGGGAAGGGGAGGGGAGGGAAACGGGGGGGAGGGGAGGAGAGGGGGGAGGGGAGAAGAGGGGTGGAGGGGAGAAGAGGGGAGGGGGAAGGGGAGGGGGAGGGGAGGAGTGGGGGGAGGGATGGGAGGGGAGAGGGTGGGAGGGGGGAGGGATGGGAGGGGAGAGGGTGGGAGGGGGGAGGGGGAGGGATGGGAGGGGAGAGGGTGGGAGGGGGGAGGGGGAGGATGGGAGGGGGGAGGGCGGGAGGGGGAGGATGGGAGGGGGGAGGGCAGGAGGGGGAGGATGGGAGGGGGGAGGGCAGGAGGGGGAGGGGAGGGGGAGGAGGGAGGGGGGTCGGGCAGCTTCTTCTCGGTGGTCACCCATAAAATAGATTTGTAAAAATTTCGGCTGCTCACCTGGTTGAGGGTGGATAGAGCCAATGAGGTGGTATACCTGGCCTTGCACCTTGAATGTAGGCATGAATCCTTGCTCAGTGACGACGCGATCTGCTCCAAACGAAGGAGGAAGTGTCTGGATTGTGCGATTCCTTCAGGAAGTGTCTGGATTGAGTCGTAGTTGATTGAAGTAGTTCTTTCAAAGGTTCCGGTGGAGATTGGAGAGAAGGCAAAAGGACATTGCCTCCCCTGCAACACATTCCTGGTGTTTCTCCCTTCCATTTCAAGGCATGGCAAAACTGACAGGTGAACGACATGGAGCCAATATCAACGTTTGAGGAGTACTCAGTGTTCGGATTGTAACTGAATGCAGCCTTCTCCCATGCAATGGCCAGCTGCCGTCTGCCTGATGGTTGCCAGTTGTTGAGTCGTTTTTGGCGCTGTTCTTCTGTCTCCTGCTGTCTGGCCCTCGCTACACTTTGTTGATTGGCGTTTAGACGTGCCTCTGTCTCATCTTCTGTCTCTCACTGTCTGGCCCTCACTACACTTTGTTGATTGGCGTTCAGACGTGCCTCTGTCTCATCTTCTGTCTCTCGCTGTCTGGCCCTCGCCAGACATTGTTGATTGGCGTTTAGACGTGCCTCTGTCTCATCTTCTGTCTCTCGCTGTCTGAATCTAGAGACACGTTCTTGATTGGCTTGTCGATGGTGAAAAGTATCTTCATCGGCTTCATGGAGTCTCTGATCCGCGATTTTCCTTTCTCGGGAGGTTGAACGTGACAAATTTCTTTTCTTCGGTGCCATTGCCTTTATCACAGTCAGTCTTCCAGTCACTCACTCGTAGACGAATTCAAAATACCAAATTCAAAATACTCGTAGACAAAATACCACGTTTACACGTGGTAAGAAACGACGCAAACGCACGATTGCAACTCTGCCGCTGCGTCGTGTCGTGGGCGTGGCCAACGTGGCCTCATGCTCCCAGGTGATTGGCTAACTCGAGCTCGAGAGAGCCATAATGCGCTACATTATGGCAAAAAATATGGATCTGAAGATGAAAGAAAAAAAAACCTATGTGGTGTGAATGGCAATGTTCGTCGCTCAAATGTGAAAAAACGCAATTACGCGGCAAGGAACATCACGTGATCGCTCTGAGCGATCGATTGCAACTCTGCGTCGTGTCGTGGGCGTGGCCAACGTGGCCTCATGCTCCCAGGTGATTGGCTAACTCGAGCTCGAGAGAGCCATAATGCGCTACGTTATGGCAAAAAATATGGATCTAAAGATGAAAGGGAAAAAAACCTATGTGGTGTGAATGGCAATGTTCGTCGCTGAAATGTGAAAAAAGGCATTCGCTTTTCGCTCTGAAATACGTGCGAACACGTAACTGAGTTTATGGCGGCAAGGAACATCACGTGATCGCTCTGAGCGAATCAGCGCGCTGCTCTGCGACCGGTCAGATTCCGTGCATAAAGTCCTCGCTGAAATGCGCTGAGGTAAAAATATGGTTTAAAAATATTATGAAATCAATTTTTAGGTCGGCCATGTTCGTCCCAGGCTCAATGGCCATGTCTGTGCCAAATATCAAGTACGTGAGCCTCTCCGTTTAGGAGTCTATCGGTAACATTACACACACACACACACACACACAAACTGTGTTTTATATACTAGGGCATGCCCGTACTATATATAAGCTAGGACGTGCCCGTACGTGGGTGCCCGTTCCTTGCCAAAAAAAAAAAAAAAAAAAACGAATGGTTTGGTCCATTCGCAACGACCACAGAACCCCCCCCCCTCTATTTACATGCAATGGTTTGGTCCAAAGCGAACGGTTTGGTCCATTCGATGTGATTCGATGATTCGATGTGAATGGTTTGGTCCATTCGCAACGACCACAGAACCCCCCCCTCTATTTACATGAATGGTTTGGTCCATTCGCAAAGCCAAAGCGAACGACCACAGAACCCCCCCCTCTATTTACATGAATGGTTTGGTCCATTCGCAAAGCCAAAGCGAACGACCACAGAACCCCCCCCCCCCCCCCCTCTATTTACATGAATGGTTTGGTCCATTCGCAACGGCAAAGCGAACGGCGAACGGCTAAATCGCCATAGCTCGGTAAGTACTTGTCCGATTAATTGCAAACCTTGAAAAGGCACATCCTCGGGTCCCCAGCAATATACCTGGCAAGTTTCAAGTATATCGGACCGGTAGTTGTCGAGAAACAGCGGTCACAGACAAACAGACAAACGTACAAACGTACAAACGTACAAACGTACAGACAGAGATTACTGGAATTATAGATAGAAGATATATAGATAGATAGATTATTGACATCGATAGGTGCTAACTCACCTACTCTTTGCGAAAGACCCCGTGGGATCTTTAACGTCCACCAACGACCAGTGCTGGCAAACGGGTCCTCAGGCTTACTATGCTTCCTATGAACATTGATGTACATTGTACATTACATACCTGTACATTGATTCCTCCCCCTGCCATGAAACTCCAGGATGGCATTTTATAGCTGTGACGAGATTCGAACCTATCGGCTAGACAGCTCAAAAACAAGTCTCGATATTCAGACACACAAATACCTCTGAACTATCCCGACAGCTCTTGACATGTAAGGATGTGTATTTAATACATTTTCATTCAGACTGCGAATGTATCTTCAAAAGCATTTCACAATTATAAGGTTTTAAAGGCAATTTATTTGCTAATTGTAGCAAATGCAGAAATGCAATCAAACAAAATGAATCATCACAAAATGGGAATTAATGAATCAATGTTTTCCGTAATTGGGTTATTAATTTAATTAAGAAATGAAAATCAACATCATGACTATTCAAAGGTTCTGGTGCATAGTCATGTGACCATATCTATGAAGATAGCTGGTAATGCTGTGAGTGTGTCTGATGGTTGATGATTATGCTGTGAGTGTGTCCGATGGTTGCTGATGATGCTGTTAGTGTGTATGATGTTTGCTGGTGATGCTGTGAGTGTGTCCGATGGTTGCTGATGATGCTGCGAGTGTGTCTGATGGTTGCTGATGATGCTGTGAGTGTGTCCGATTGTTGCTGATGATGCTGTGAGTGTGTCTGATGGTTGATGATTATGCTGTGAGTGTGTCCGATGGTTGCTGATGATGCTGTGAGTGTGTCCGATTGTTCCTGGTGATGCTGTGAGTGTGTCCGATTGTTGCTGGTGATGTTGTGAGTGTGTCCGATGGTTGCTCATGATGCTGTGAGTGTGTCCGATGGTTGCTGGTGATGCTGCGAGTGTGTATGATGGTTGATGATTATGCTGTGAGTGTGTCTGATGGTTGCTGATGATGCTGTTAGTGTGTATGATGTTTGCTGATGATGCTGTGAGTGTGTCCGATGGTTGCTGATGATGCTATGAGTGTGTCCGGTGGTTGGTGATTATGCTGTGAGTGTGTCTGATGGTTGCTGATGATGCTGTTAGTGTGTATGATGATGGTTGCTGATGATGCTATGAGTGTGTCCGGTGGTTGGTGATGATGCTGCGAGTGTGTTTGATGTTTGCTGATGATGCTATGAGTGTGTCCGGTGGTTGGTGATGATGCTGCGAGTGTGTATGATGGTTGGTGATTATGCTGTGAGTGTGTCTGATGGTTGCTGATGATGCTGTTAGTGTGTATGATGATGGTTGCTGATGATGCTGCGAGTGAATCAGATGGTTGCTGATGATGCTGCAAGTGTTTCTAATTGCTTCTGATAATGCTGTGAGTGCGTTTGATGGTTGCTAACGATGCTGTGAGTGTATGTGACGGTTGCTTGTGCTGTGAGTGTGTTTGACGGTAACTGAAGGTGCTACCCCCATCAATTGACGAGCTTGCAGCAGCGAGCACTTGTCCAGTCGATGCCAGAGCACTGACAGTGGCACTTGATATCGTTCTGAATGTCCCATGAGCCGCAGGCCATACCACAGGCACAGGAGGTGACGATGTAGCCTGTTCAGGTAGATATAAATAAGCAAGTAAGACATATTTATCAGTGATAGATCTTGCAAAGACTATCTTGCGAAGATCTTGCAAAGGGGCGCCAATTTGATTCATGCACCTGCACCTTCATGAAGAAGTAAATGTATTTTATTTGTCAGATGTAGGGCGCCCTTTATATGAACTTTTCTAGAGCATTACTTGGTTCCTCCTAAGAACACAAGGACAGTCCAGCATGCACACGAGATTTTTTGAATGTCCCTTCTTTTCTCTACTTTGCCACATAGCACATGCCCTTATATAAAGGGGCCTTTTCTGTGCCCCTGGAATTTTTTACAAGATACATTTTAAATACAAACATAATGCATTTGTTCATTGTACAAGACTTTATTCAAGACGATATAAAAGACTTGAAAAAGTAAGAAGAAAAAAATTATTTAAAGCAGATGGGATGCAAACCCATGCTCTCCCAGCTTGGGAGTTTGATGCCTTATCCATTAGGCCATTAAGCCATCATGTTCGATTTGGGTATTAACATTTTGAAGAGTTATAAAGTATGTATATATTTGTATATATTTATTTATGTATATATTTTTATCGATTTATGTGTATATATTTGTATATATTTAGTTTTAAAGCATAAACGATAGCACTTAGGTGGAATTTGTTTCAAAAGCCAATAACTAGAACTATTGGCCGATGTATATTCCAAGTTTCAGCTAGTTTTAATGTCTAGCCCTTGAGATATGAGCGCCAACACATTTTGAGCGGATGGACAGACAGACGGACGGACAGATACCAATGTGATTTCGATGGTTTTCTAAATGATAACTCAAGAATGTGGAAACAGACATTGCTGAAATTTGGAACATATTACCTCAATGTACAAAGCATTTACTTCTGAAATTTGGAACATATTACCTCAATGTACAAAGCATTTACTTCTGAAATTTGCAGCCGATCTCAGGTGACATTTTACCCGCTTCACAGCAGGCTTCCTCAGGTCAATAGACCACGAGCTCCGACATCTACCGGGTTTTTATTCACAATATGGCTACTTCTGGTCACGTGATGGTGTTCGAGGTCAGATAGAGGAGTTTTTTATTTTTGCAAACCTCTGGCAAAATAAATGTCAGGGCACATCATTGATGGGTTGTTCTGGGTTTTTTTCGTTATTACACAGAATCTTGTTTCTCACAGTCTGAGAGTCCTTTAAGTGCTTTTTTGCAAACTCCAAGCGGGCTTTCATGTGTCTTTCACTGAGGAGAGGCTTCCGTCTGGCCACTCTGTCGTAAAGCCCAGATCGGTGGAGTGTTGCAGTGATGGTTGTCCTTCTGGAAGTTTCTCCCATCTCCACACAGGATCTCTGGAACTCAGCCAGAGTGACCATCGGGTTCTTGGTCACCTCTCTTACCAAGGCCCTTCTCCCCCGATTGCTCAGTTTGGCCGGGCGGCCAGCTCTAGGAAGAGTCCTGGTTGTTCCAAACTTCTTCCATGTAAGAATTATGGAGGCCACTGTGCTCTTGGGAACCTTCAATGCAGCAGAGATTTTTTTGTAGGCTTCCCCAAATCTGTGCCTCGACACAATCCTGTCTCTGAGCTCTGCAGGCAGTTCCTCCGACCTCATGGCTTGGTTTTTGCTCTGATATGCATTGTCAGCTGTGAGACCTTATATAGACAGGTGTGTGCCTTTCCAAATCATGTCCAATCAATTGAATTTACTACAGGTGGACTCCAATCAAGGTGTAGAAACATCTCAAAGATGATCAAGAGAAATGGGAGGCACCTGAGCTAAATTTCAAGTGTCATAGCAAAGGGTCTGAATACTTTTGGCAATGTGATATTTCAGTTTTTTATTTTTAATAAATTTGCAAAACTTTCTAAAATCCTGTTTTCTCTCTGTCATTATGGGGTATTGAGTGTAGATTGATGAGGGAAAAAATGAATTTCAACGATTTCAGCATAAGGCTGCAACATAACAAAATGTGAAAAAGCGAAGGGGTGTGAATACTTTCTGAATGCACTGTATGTCAACCATCTCCCCAATTAAACCACCCTCTCGGCTCTTCACAAGCTATGCTTACAGTATCAATCTTATCTTAGCTCTTTCACGAGCGTCGATTCAGTATACAAAAAACAAAACAAAAAAATCTGTATTGTTTGTTGGACGTCGCGTCTAGGACATGGGTCCCATCAATGTCATATTTGACTGTCACCTTTCCCAGCCGAACTGCTCTATCATGTTCATCTGGACTTTGTTTCAAATTTCTTCCAGTTTCACCAATGTAGAATTGGTCACAGTCTTTGCATGATGAGTGGTAAACTACTCTGGATTTATCAACAGTTGATATTGTGTCCTTCAGTTTTGAAATGACGTTGCGGATGGTGCGTAGAGGCTTGTAGGCTACACCAATCCGTGCGCTACTATCTTGCCAATCATTTTGGAAAGGCCGGGTATTTATGGCAGTACACATTGCCCAAGTGTGTCTGGCTCCTTCCACTCTGTCTGTTTTTGTCCTTTCACTGTAAGGAGTATCCCTTTGCTATTCCCATTGTTGAGCAAGACTCCTCTAAATAATCTGATTTCTTAAATTGCATCGGCTTTGGAAGATGACACAGTCCATATGCGAGCTCCCAATGTCCGTGGGTACACTTTACTGGGTTTGTGGGAGGTTGGGTTGCAGGAATTAAAATCCAGTAATCTGTTGGTGTGGGTTGGTTTCCTGTAGACTAACATCTTCGGGTCGCCATCAGGCTTACGGTTTACCTCCACATCCAAAAAAGGCCAATTTGCTTTCTTTTTCCATTTCAATTGTAAAGTTAATGCTGGGGAATACCAGGCCAAGTTGCCCAAGTAGGTGGTCTACCGTGTCTTTATGCACAATATTGTAGTTAAAAACAAAACATCATTGAAGGTTGTGCTTTCATCTTTACAAGGTTCGTACTCGGTTTGCTGACACTGGAGTGATAGACTCAGACCTGGTAGGATGGCCTCGATTCGCGAGAGGTATGCACACCCACCTCTAAACTGTCTAGCTGTGTTTGAATCTAGGCCCAGCGATAAACTATCATCCCTTTGTTTCACAGTCAGGATGATTCATCAATGTGTGTGCCAATCCTCAGATGGGCTGAGCGTTAAAATGGCATCCCGTCTGTTGGCAGTAGTTGGTGGACGTTAAAGGTCGCAGACATAGGGCATACGGACGGATGTACAATATATGTGCGAGTGAAGAAATGAATCACCATGCACATACTAATGCTGTTCCGCATGCGGTGGTGCCACCCAGTACGGGGTTTACAATGGCGCTAATGAGCTTCAGCACCAGGCCCACAATCAAAAGGAGCCCATGGTGACCAAGATGATTTTTAAGTGATCTTAAAAAAAAATTTTTTGTGTTAATGTAACAGGATGTGTCATTTTTTTAAAAAGTGCACACATCTTCTTTTACTTTAATGGCCACCGTTATCTCGCCTTTATCGTGGGGTAGGCCGGGGGAAGCTTGGCCCGAGTCTTCATGAACCGGCTGGCCAGACCTGACGTTCGACTAGTTTGGGCAGGAATTTGGCCATGGTGACGGCGATAGTTCGCCTACTCTTCACAAACGACACCGTGGGGTCTTTAACATCCACCAACGAATGCTGGCAGACAGGAAGTCCGTTTAACGTCCATCTCAAAGATGGCGCACACATTGATGAATCACCCTGCCTGGGAAACACTGGGATGACAGTTTATAACTGGGTCCGGAATCGAGAAACCAGGGTCGACAGCCCAGAGGAGAGTGCTCAAGGCCGTCCTACCAAACCAACTCAAGTCAATATGGTGGATGGTTAATCCGGCCATGGTGACATCCTCCTTGAATCACAGGTTGGAAGTTTCTTTGTAAACTTCCATGGTTCAGGATCTTTATAGTTCTGATTTTTACAATATCAATGCGCGTTGATTTTAAAAGTAAAATACTCACTTTTAGGACATTCGACCTGTGCTCCAGATGAACTGACGCTCACACAGTCCAGAGCATATGTTGCACTCTCTCCTATCGGTCCTACCGGACCAACTGGACCTTGAATACCGGGTTGGCCTTGTTGACCATTTATACCGGGTTTTCCTGGAGAACCCGTTGAGCCGCTTTCTCCCGGGGCTCCTGCATAACAATGGTAAAAATAATTATTACTAAGGAAAATTCCGTTTTTCACCTTTGTAAATCACAGTTAGATTAACCAAAGTCATGAATTAATGTCATTTAAAAATTAATTACTGTATATAATCATCAACTCAGTCCCTTCAAAAGGTTCCAGATTCATAAATATAACCAAGGGCAATCAGCCGACTGAATTGAATCGATACTTCGGAGAGAACTCAACAACACAGGGCAAAAAGTTAACAAACCCAGGAAAAAGCACAAGCAAACTCAGGCCAAAAATCCCATAGAAACCAATAGAGACCGGTAGGACATTTCTGTGGGTCTCTATTGGAAATGACGCTTTCTATTTGTTTCTACAGGAACCAGTAGAGTTCACAGTAGAAACCTAACCAGATTCGGGTGAAACCACGAGAAACCGTTCGAGTTAACTGGTCTGAAACCCATAGACCAACCAAAATACTTCTTTAATTATATTTTGTTATAAACAAACGTAAAACACACAGTTCCATATTGAATTGAGTTGTAGCCATGTTATTTATAACAGGGTTTCCCTGTGGAGTCTTTGTTGTTTATGTGTAATCCAAGTTGTTTGCCATCCAGGAACCAAATGGCTCAGATTTACAGAGCACTGGTACGGTTCACCAGAGGACTTGGGTTCTAATTCCCAGTCTGGGATTGTAATTTTCACACATATGTCAATTGGTTATTTTCAATCCTGTTAATTTATATATTGGTATTCTATTGGTCTCCTACTGGTCCCATTGATCTACTGGGTTTTTTATTGGTATTTTTCCACTGGTCCAGTATTTCACTTTCCTTATTGAAACCAGTAGATCCCACTGGTCCAATTTCCTATGGGATTTTTATGGTATTTGTCCTATTAATTTTCTATGGGATTTCCGACCTGGGAACAAAAAGACAGAGAAATAACAATGTGGGAAAGACGTAGCACGAGGGAAAACCTCGGTACGTCAGTGAGTGTATCAAAAAGCTCATGGGTACGAAGAGACTGAGGTGTTGATATGCCACAATCTTGAGGGACTGAGGGAAAGACCAAGAGACAATAGACTCAGAAAGTCTGTTCCAAAAATGGAGAAAAAAGTGGAGTTTTAAGTTGAGCAATACTTTTATATTTAGGGAAGTAAAGGCAGACAGGTAACCAGGTAATCGTCTCACGTATAACACATATGCCACCTGCATGGGCTCAGAGTGGAATGATGGGAGGCTGAAAGTAAATGTGCAAGTGGAACAATATCATAAGAGAGGATGGGGATAACAGCAAGGCTTCCAACTTGTCTGTGGTGAGCAAGAAGCAGAACCTGGGAATTTATCTCTTGCTGAAACCACTTGAATTTTAGAGCTGTAACACTCTAAGAAATTGAGAAATCTCTAACTCCAATAAATAATTGTACCTGCTAATCCAGGTAGTCCTGGTGATCCTACTGGTCCTGCTGGTCCTGGTGGTCCTGGTGGTCCTTGTGGTCCTTGCTTTCCGAAAATTCCATCCAAATCTTTCCTATTTGGGTTTTTTGAAAGTAAATGCATGCAAATGAGTGATAAACCTCCATTGAAACCAAAAACAACCATTCCATCATTTCTGGTATAAAGAGAATAAAAATGGAAGGTGAAAATAGTACAACTACAGGAATTAAGATGTGTGCTGATAAAAGGAGGAGTGAATTAAAGAAATGAATGAGTTGAAGAAGGATGAAATAATAAATGAGGAAAGGAAATGGTGATAAAAACCGAAAGTATTCTTTGGGTAATTTGAAAGAAATAGGGGTTTGTACAATAAGTTTTGTTAAACTGTTACTAAACTTTGTGTGTTTGAACAGGACGGCCATTTTCCTTTCCATAATAATAACATCGATATTCCATGAATCCACACTCTTTTGGAGCTCCCTTATTACATGAACAATTTATTTCCATTTCTATCTGTTTACTCAAAGCTGGCTGAGCTCCTGCTACCAACTCAACAATGGAACTATGTACTGAATCCAAATTGGGTTCGGTGCAAATAGTTCTGAATTGGCCATGAGGGGCAACCATAAATCCGGGGGCAACCATATAGCAAAGATGGTCTCCAAACAAGGTGGCATACTGGGTATCCTCCATTGTTGGAAATGTTTCCTTGATAAACCAGAACCACTTACAGCTTATAAGGCCTTTATCTAGAGTTCAATGGAGTACTGCTATTCTCTACAGTCTGCCATCGCAGTGTCACTTATGTTTTGCCTGGATTATATGGAATGTAAAACTCTCAATATTATTGCAATCTCCAATGATGAGGCCAAGGCAAAAGGACGATTGATCACATCTAAGACATGACGGTGGCCTCTCTTGTTTAGCCCCCCTCTGTTCTCTTAGCCATCCAATCCTCTCCAACTCCTCTAAGATGCAGACGTTCTTCCAGTTACCCCCTTTGCTCCCCGACCACCCCCATTTATGGAACCTCCTTCCTGAAGCGATTCAATCTCACTATTCCATCCAATGATTCAAGCAGGCAGTGCATTACCATATTATTTCACCACCCCAGTCATGCCCCCATTTTATGCACCCCTCCCCACCTACACCCCACATGAACCCCACCTATTTCAACGAGCAATATTATTTGCAGGTTAATGTGCTTCCTCCCCTCTCTTTGAGTCTATTCATTCCCTTATTGCGTCCAACTGTCTTCCCACTGTCAGTTTGTGGGATTTTACCCTCAGTCACCTCTATCTTCCATGAGCATCAACCTTGTTTTATTTTGAAAAACGACGAGGCATGGGACTTGCATTTCACTCCACAGACAACCCATCCAGCAAGCCCAGCTGAGACCCACATGGGTTTTCGTCGGTTAGGTGGGCTGAACTGGACTTGGGTTTGAGTGGGCCTTGAACTGGATCCTATGTGGGTCTCAGGTGGGCCAAGACAATGTTATTTTCAGAAGTTTAAAAAAATGGCAGATATATATATATATAGATATATAACTTCTGTATATTGTATTTCTTGAGAATTGTGGAGCTGTGCTCTCACGTCGAACTCCAACAATATGGACGTGACAACGAGCTGATTTTCACAGAGCTGTTTATTCCGAGCTCGGCACGAATGCACTGAAAATGGCTATGCCGAGCGGCAATATATCTTTCAAATTCAAACAGTAAGCCACGCCTCTCAACGGGGCATGTTATGCAAGCCGAGTGACCGCCCGCTGATTACGTCAGCCGGCCGGTACAAGTGAATTGTGTCCGGTAACCGCTACATGCGCCCCCCCAGAATTCACTTGCACAGGGAGAGTCAGTTTGTGGGGGGCCTTAATGACCCGGCCGAAACGACCCCTGGCGATTCGTGTGGGGGTGGGAGGCGGCTTGGTGGCGGATGGTCGGGCGTGGGGCTTGGTCGACGGGGGACGGCCCCGCCGTGGAGGAAGGGCCAACCGTGGAGGTTGGTCGAGGTCCAAATGGGCCGGCTTGAGGCGGTCCACGGAGATATGGTCCGGTTTGCCGCCAATGTCGACGACGAACGACTTGTCGCCCCTCCTCAAGACCCGAAAAGGCCCATCGTACGGCGGCCGGAGTAGTCCCCGGTGCGCGTCGTTTGCATAAAAACGTACTCCGCTGTGCAAAGCGCTGGGGGGACCAGGTGTTGAGGACAGCCATGATGAGACGTGGGCACCCGGGCAAATCTCCGGGCGGCCTCCTGGAGGACCGAGCGTTGGCGAGCCGGGGACCAGGGGCCGTTGGCGTCGGGGATGAACTCCCCCGGCATGCGCAGTGGTTGGCCGTAGACCAGCTCGGCGGTAGAAGCCTGGAGGTCTTCTTTAGGGGCCGTCCGGAGGCCCAATAGCACCCACGGGAGCCTGTCAGCCCAACCATCGTCCTGGAGGCTGGCCCTGAGAGCGGCCTTCATTGAGCGGTGAAACCTCTCGCACAAGCCGTTGGCCTGGGGGTGGTAGGCCGTGGTGCAGTGAAGTTTGACCCCCAAGGCCTGAGCGACCGCACCCCAAAGCTCTTTCAGAGGAGATGTCCGAGGGGGCGCCGAAACGGGCGACCCAGGTGCCGATGAAGGCCTGCGCCATGTCGGCGGACGTCGTTGACGTCAGCGGGACGGCCTCCAGCCACCTGGTGGTCCTGTCCACCATCGTGAGGAGATGGGTGAAGCCCCGCGAGGGGGGAAGGGGTCCCACCAGGTCCACATTGACGTGGTCGAAACACCGCGCTGGCACGTCGAATGGTGCCAACGGGGCCTGGGTGTGGCGGTGGACCTTCGCACGCTGGCAGGCGACACAGGCGTTGGCCCAGTCGCGGACGTCCTTCCGGAGCCCGTGCCAGACGAATTTCGCTGCCACGAGCTTCTGCGACACTTTCCGGCCCGGGTGAGAAAGGCCATGGATGGCGTCAAAAATGAGCCGTTGCCATCCAGCGGTCACAATGGGACGAGGTTGGCCCAGGGAAACGTCGCACAGTAGAACTGTGCCTGTGTCCTTGAAGGGGACGTCGGACAACCGCAGCGCAGGCCTGTGTCCGCTGTCCGGAGGGCTTGCACCACGGGGTCGGAGATATGGTCAGCCGCCATGCGGGCGTAATCCACGCCGAGGTGGACGGCACCGGCGACGGACCGGGAGAGGCAATCGGCCACAGCATTGTTCTTGCCCGCGACGTGCCGGATGTCCGTCGTGAATTCGGACACGGCGGAGAGGTGGCGCTGCTGACGAGCCAACCACGGCTCTGAGACCTTGGCCATGGCGAAGACCAGGGGTTTGTGGTCCACAAACGCCGTGAATGGGCGGCCCTCTAAAAGGTGGCGGAAGTGGCGAACCGCCAGGTAAAGGCCGAGGAGCTCGCGATCGAACGTGTTGTATTTGCGCTCGTTAGGGCGGAGCTGCCGGCTGAAGAAGGCCAGCGGTTGCCAAGCCACGTTAACCCACTGCTCGTGTACGGCGCCCGCCGCGTAGTCGGAAGCGTCCGTGGTAAGGGCGATGGGTGCGTCGAGCGCCGGGTGCGCCAGCATGGTTGCATTGGTGAGGGCCAGCTTAGCGCCCGTGAATGCCTCGTCCATCTCCTTGGTCCAGGCGATGTCGTGCTTGGCCGGCTTACCCCTGAGGGCCTCGTACAGGGGGCGCATGAGTTGGGCGGCGCGAGGCACGAACCGGTGATAGAAGTTTACCATACCCAAAAACTCCTGCAGGGCCTTGACGGAGCAGGGGCGCGGGAAAATTTTAACGGCCTCCACCTTGGTCGGCAGCAGAACGGCCCCGCGCTTCGTGATGCGGTGTCCCAGGAAGTCGAGGGCAGCCACGCCAAACTGGCATTTCGCCAGGTTGATGATGAGGCCGTGCTGGCTGAGGCGCTCAAAAAGCGTGCGCAGGTGAAGGAGGTGCTCCGCCTGGGAAGTGCTGGCGATGAGAATGTCATCCAGGTAGACTAACAGAAAGGTGAGATCGCGCAGCACACTGTCCATCAGCCGCTGGAAGGCCTGGGCTGCTGACTTCTTAAGGCCGAACGGCATTCGGAGGAACTCGAAGAGGCCAAAGGGTGTAATTACAGCCGTCTTCGGAACGTCGGCCGGCCGGACAGGTACCTGGTGGTCGCCCCGAATAAGGTCGACCTTGGAGAAGATCACCCGCCCTGCCAAATGGACGGAAAGGTCCTGGATATGCGGTATCGGGTACCGGTCGGGGGTGGTGGCATCGTTGAGGCGGCGATAATCGCCGCATGGTCGCCATCCGCCACCCGGTTTGGGTACGATGTGCAGGGGCGAGGCCCACGCGCTGTTCGAGCGCCGCACAATGCCCAACCGCTCCAGCGCGTCGAATTCCGCCTTTGCCACGGCGAGTTTGGCAGGGTCGAGGCGACGAGCCCTGGCGTAGACCGGTGGACCAGTGGTCGGGATGTGGTGTTCGACGCCGTGTTTGACGGTGACGGCCGAAAATGTCGGCAGCGTGAGGGCGGGGAACTCAGCGAGGAGGCGGGTGAAGTCGTCCACGGCCGGGAGCGCGCAGGCTAGCTTGGTCGGTGCGGAACCGCTCAACGAACAAGCCAGAGAGCTGAAGGTCTCTGCGTTGACGAGCCGACGACGTTTTACGTCAACCAAAAGTCCGTGGGCGCAAAGAAAATCTGCACCCAACAAAGCCATGGGCACGTTCGCCATGACGAAATCCCACTCAAAACGCTGGCCCCCGAAGCAGAGTGCGACGCTGCGTGAACCGAAGGTGCGGATAGAGGAGCCATTTGCGGCGACCAAGGCGGGGCCGCAAAGCGCGGCCTGCTTGTCCTGCCCCGAGGTGGGTATAACGCTCACCTGAGCTCCTGTATCACACAGGAAACGTCGCCCGGATGCGGTGTCCGTGATGAACAAAAGGTTGCCGGAATGGCCGACGCTCATGGCAGGAAGCGAGCGCCGGCCTGGTCGTTTCCCGACCCGCCGAAAGTGCACGGTGGGCGACACGTTCTGGCCTTCTGCCCGAACCTGGCGTGGTAGTAGCACATGGTCCGCCCCGGTTGTGGCCGCGGTGCCGGTCGTGGCGAGTGCGGCTGACGGGGTGTCATGGCGGCCGCAAGGGGCGCTGAATCGGCCGGTGGCAGCGCCCGTCGTGGCGAGGGCGTTGCCTCGGCCGGACCAGGGTTCCAGGCGGCCGCTCTGAAGTGCCGCCCGGCTGAGAAAAATTTGTTGGCTTCCTTAGCCAGGGCGCGAGGGTCCTTGATTGTCGAGTTAGCCAAAGCTAAGCGTACCTGCCCAGGTAGCTGTCGGAGAAACAGCTCGCGAAAGAGGAAATCTGGGCGGTGTTTGCCGAGCAGGGAGAGCATGTGGTCCATGTGCTCGGATGGTCGAGCCTCCCCGAGCTCAGGCAGATCGAGCAGCTGTTGCGCGCGTTCAGCCTCAGTGAGGTCAAACGTACCGAGGAGTAGTCGTTTGAGTGCGCCGTACTTGTCGTCGGTCTCCGTAGAAGGCTCAAGACCCGGGAGGCGGTGGCAGCGTTTAGCGCGGAGACCACATGGTGGAAGCGAGTCTCGTCCGCCGTGATGTGCCGCAGAGCGAACTGGGACTTCGCTTGGGCAAACCAGACGACCGCGTGCGATTCCCAGAAGCCAGGGAGTTTCAAAGCAACGGTCGACTCCATTGCCGTGTTCGTAAAAGAGGTCACCAATGTGGAGCTGTGCTCTCACGTCGAACTCCAACAATATGGACGCGACAACGAGCTGATTTTCAGAGCTGTTTATTCCGAGCTCGGCACGAATGCACTGAAAATGGCTACGCCGAGCAGCAATATATCTTTCAAATTCAAACAGTCAGCCACGCCTCTCAACGGGGCGTGGTATGCAATCTGAGTGACCGCCCGCTGATTACGTCACCGGCCGGTACAAGAGAATTGTGTCCGGTAACCGCTACAGAATCATATTAAAATCTAATGATTGCTGTTATTTTAACTGTGGAAGCTGTTTTTACAACAACAACAAAAAAAGAAATTAAGCAATACATGCAGGTGTGTCTATATAAGTTAACACGCACGAGAATTGACTTCTGTGGTTCGTAAAAGGAGTGAGGTCAATGATAATTCGTACGGAGTGACGTCAAGTCTTCCTGTAATCCCACTTTTTTTTACCCTGGCGTAATCTCGCGAGATTTACGGTGGGCGCCAAATCGGAGCAAGACACGTCCATGTTCACGGCTCGTTTTGAAAACCGTACTACAGTGTTATTTTCCATCGGTGATTGACTCTGCTAATTGTTCCTGATTTAAGTGAATGCACAAGCATCTACTACAGCAGCCAGCATGTTATCGAGACCAGTTAAACAAGTTTTTAAACGTGAGTTTGTTGTCTGAAGTGAATCATTCCATTTTAGTCAGGGCCCTTATATTTAGGATATTAGGGATATTTTGAGGCCGTTTGGTTCAAATTCTTCCAAAAGCACCAAATTTGGCCCAGATGTTGCCCATGCCATACTCTTTCGATTTTTGACGGGCGCCCCCCCCCCCCCCCTCCCGGGGCCCCATATTGGCGAAATAATAAATGGCCGCCACCCGGAATAGAGGAAAATCAGTTAAATAACCAAAAGGGTTGGAATCATGTATGATACCACTTTTCAGGGGTTTTCGAGGTCGAGGAATCCAATTATGATGATATTTTGATGATTCGAGGTCAAGGTCAACCCTCAAGGTCATCTTAAAGGTCATTTTTGAGTCAAACATGTCGGTTTTTGAGTTTTTTGTCAAGATTTACGCGAGGTTCACCATTTTATGTTTCTGGGTTGGGTAATCGAACTCTGACCTTATTTTTGACAATTAGAGGAAATATTTACATGTCTATTTCCGAATTTTCAGGCATATGCAGTTCATCAGTCTAATTACAAAGGTACGGATTTTGATGTTTTACTAGGGCATGCCCGTACGTGGGTGCAATGCCCGTACGTGGGTACGTGGGTACGTGGGTGCGAGTACGGTGACAATCCCCCCCCCCCTCTATTTACATGAAATGGTTTGGTCCATGAAATGTTTTGGTCCATTCGCAACGCCAAAGCGAACGGCGAACGGCTTGCGAGTACAGTGACAATCCCCCCCCTCTATTTACATGAAATGGTTTGGTCCATTCGCAACGACCACAGAACCCCCCCCTCTATTTACATGAAATGGTTTGGTCCAAAGCGAACGGCTTGCGGAGTTTGGTAAAGAAATCGCCATAGCGTGCACAAACGCGCAGGAAAGCGAAAGAATCGCAAATTAGTTTTAATTAGTTTTAAAACATAGTTTAACGCCAACATAGTTTGCCAACGTGAAATAAATGAATACGCTCTCAAATGTGCCGTCCGAGGCAGAGTCTGTTCGCCACGTTCGGCACACGCGATAGCTCGCTGCTCTCTGATTGGTTGAATCGTTTTTTGGACATAGCTCGGTAACTATTTGTCCGATTAATATGAAACCTTGAAAAGGCACATCCTCGGGTCCCCAGCAATATACCTGGCAAGTTTAAAGTATATCGGACCCGTGATTGTCGAGAAACAGCGGTCACAGACAAACACACAGACACACAGAGATTAATGGAATTATAGATAGATGAACTGTATGCCATATCCTTGTGTTTAATTTTTGTGCGATCATGATCCGGGTTCATGTATACATGATTGTATACATGTCATAAATATGACGTCATAGGTCATGTGACCTGGCGGCCATATTGGATTTTATGAAAACCTTAAAAATGGATCCCTGCCTTCATTTTTCGATCGATTCATTTTGAACTTTGACCACTTATAGTACGCCATGTGATTGGATGCATATCCTAATTATGACGTCATAGGTCAGGTGGCATGGCGGAATGGACCGGTATGGTCCCCGGATCATACCGCCCTTGGCGTCCGTCAAAAATTGAAAGAGTATGGCATGGGCAACATCTGCGCCAAATTTGATGCTTTTGGAAGAATTTGAACCAAAATATCCCTAAGGGCCCTGACTATTTGAAGAAACATTGTAGTTTCCAATCAGCATCCATGTCGTAGACCCTGATGTAGATCGATGATACTTGAATCCTCAATTTTATGATACTTCGGATGGTGGTTCAATGTAGAGGGTTGAAAATTTGATTTTGGTTTTCTTAGTAAATCTATACATAGTATAAGAGAGATGTGTGTGTGTGTGTGTGTGTGTGTGTGTGTGTGTGTGTGTGTGTGTGTGTGTGTGTGTGTGTGTGTGTGTGTGTGTGTGTCGCCGCTTCTCACTCATTCTGGAAGCAGGAATACCACAGCAAGATGCTCCAAGACATTTCAAATGCCACAGGAAAACCATTGAATTATTATAGTATTTACCATTATTAGCTTGTTTTGACAGATCCAAGTTATGATGTTCTTTAAGATCACTTCAAGCATAAGCCTCTCTAAAAATACACTCCATTCTATATTTCTACTGACAGTAAAGCAGATGTGATGTTGTAGCTAATGCAGTATTGCTTTACACCCCATTTACATTTACATGGGCCCCAGAAAAATCCATGTGTAACCCATGCAAATCCCATGTCCAGCCTATGTGGGCTAGCCCACAAAATGCCCATGCTCTGCCCACATGGCCTAGCCCAGTTGGGTCCACGGTGGAGCCTATGGACAAAACCAGCTTGGGCCAACGTGCGGGACACACTTGGGACCCACAAGTTAGCCCGCATCGGACCCATATGGGCCCCAGCTGGACATGCTGGCTGGGAACTTGTTGGATTCTTGTAGGTTTATCGTTTTTTATTTTCATGTCCTGGTCTCATATTATACCAGCCAACTATCTCCACCTCACATGACTCCTTGTCCACCTCCCAGAGTCCCTTTTTGTTTTACAATGTTGAAGAAATGCACTAAATTGTACATACAAATGAATACAGAACCAACACATACAGTTTGTTGGGAATGGCGCAGGTATTGAGGGTAAGCAATGGCTTGTTGCAATTGTCTTCTTCATCTGCTCGGACCGGCAGAGCAGCAGATGAAAGGAGTAGAGTCACCCACAGAAATAATGGCGTCATGTTTAACCTGTTACCAACACCACAATGTAAAAAACACAAGGGCTTACAACTCATTCATCATTCAATCACTTATTTTGGCTTCAATCCTGAATCAGGTATGCCATGCAGTGTAACTTGTACAATTAACGATCATCTTGTGTGGCCAACTCTTCTTAGTAAATGAATATGTAATCATACTGGACCGAAGATATCATCAATATTGTTGTCCACAATAACTATTCGTAAACATATTATGGAAGGTGAACGTTTTAGGAAAGATCCGGGGAGAGCGTGCAGAGGAATTGAGAAGAAAAAAAGAAAAACAAGGAGGAAAGAAAGAATTTCGGGTAGGTGAAAAGTAGAAGGTGAAAGATTTCATTTATTCATTCATTTAAATGAGATTGGGGAAAGAGAGAAATCGAGAGAGAGTGAGAGAGAGAAAAGCAAATGGAGAAAATAAATGGGGATGGGGTTGGGGCAACGAGGGAGAGTCAAACATTCTGTCATTATGCATATGTAGTATGTAGATGACCTGCTAAAGTACGGTAATTAAATGAAAACAACATTCTATATCCAAAGCAAATTTAAACTGAACTCACAGATTTTGTTGTTGTGACATCCACGAATCACAAACTAGTGAACTGGAGTGAGTCTGTACAACACTAACTTAACTAACCCGTTCACAATCACGCCCACGTGACGTATTATTAGCTGGTCGTTACCTCTGACACCAAAGGTGGGCGGAGCTTATCCCTCCCTGTCTTTGTTTGATTGTGAACAAAATATCTCAAAAAGTTGTGGACGAAACTTGATGGACAGGTTTGGTGTGTGACACAGACGAAATGATTCGATTTTAGTGAAGATCCGGATTGGGATCCGGATACTATAATTATTATTAAAGTTATTTTTCACCATTGGGAGATAGCACTGTGGAAGTGTAACTCAGTGTAACTTATTGGTTGGAACTGGTAACGAACCAAGGTACTAGCAGGTGGTCGTAAGAAGGTCAGGAATGCATCTCGCCCCCCTCGAAGCTGGGAGTCCTGTTGTGTATGCAAAGAGGGTGAAGGAACTCCCCAGCAGGGGGGCGAGCATGCATGACCTCGGGGCATTTGCGGAGAAGGGATTAGCGCGACAAGGCCCATATAAACCAGAGAAAACTATGAGTCAAGAGACTTGTCATCAGAACCCCTGCCCGACGGGAGGAAGGAGGACGGGAATGGCGGAGGAACATCGGCCGAACAAGAAGGACCATGCGGATAGAGTTACCTGGTCCATTGAGTTAAACGGTATTATTTGGTATTGGAATGAAGTGAATAACCAGTTAATAAAGTTGTGACCTTTTGTAAAACCTGTTTCCGACCATTGGCGTCTTGAGTCTCACCCTACACTTCCACGACAATCTGGAGGCACCGCTGGAATTTCGAGTGGACGTCGCCAAGGTAAGCATGGCGTCTTGGGGATGGTCCATTATGAAATATGAATTCTGAACATGGTGGGATGTGTGTGTGGGGCTTGCATTCCATAGGTAATCCAAGGAGTATAAACGTATTTTTTGTCACGACCGTCCGAGGTAAAAGTCACGGATGGAACGTTTTAAATGATTCTATTATTCGTGTGCTTGCGAGGATATGTACATTATACGCTGGGTATTAAAAGCCTTACTCTGTTCTGGAGGCGAATCGGCCCATGAGTGCACCATGAGGCGATTTGTTTGCCGGTTCGGTAAGGTTCGGTAAGGTCCGTACACGTGTACAATCGTGTACACCCGTTTTAAATAAATAAATAAATAATTTTTTTTCAGTTTTCCCGCCATGTCTAAAACTCGTTTGATTACAATATAAATTAATGACAGACAACGCCATCTGATGCCGGTCCAGAATTATTGTGAAAGATGGCGATTGGATGAAAATTGCATACCGACACGCCCTCACTGTCCCTCATTGTCCCTCATGTTCATTCCGGCTACCTGTCTCTTGCTCCCGCTCCTTCTCCCTCCCCTCCCTCTAGTTCCCATTGGCGGACGTTTTGCGAGAAGCAAAGCGTTTTGCAGGAAGCTTCCAGGAAGCAAAGCCAGGGCTGTTGCTTTTTCGTGTTTTTCCTCTGCTCCCTGTGCTTGATATTTAAATCCCATTCGAATGTCAAGTAAATCGGATGGAAATTGAGGATTTTGGAACTTGTTGTTGGAACTTGTTGTTGGAACTTGTTGGAACTTGTTGTTGGAACTTGCTGTTGAAACTTGTTGTTGGAACTTGTTGTTGGAACTTGTTGTTGGAACTTGCTGTTGGAACTTGTTGTTGGAACTTGGTGTTGGAACTTGCTGTTGGAACTTGTTGTTGGAACTTGTTGGAACTTGTTGTTGGAACTTGTTGTTGGAACTTGCTGTTGAACTTGTTGTTGGAACTTGCTGTTGGAACTTGTTGTAGGAACTTGTTGGAACTTGTTGTTGGAACTTGCTGTTGGAACTTGTTGTTGGAACTTGTTGGAACTTGTTGTTGGAACTTGCTGTTGGAACTTGTTGTTGGAACTTGTTGATGGAACTTGTTGTTGGAACTTGTTGTTGGAACTTGTTGTTGGAACTTGCTGTTGAAACTTGTTGTTGGAACTTGTTGTTGGAACTTGTTGTTGGAACTTGTTGTTGGAACTTGCTGTTGGAACTTGTTGTTGGAACTTGTTGTTGGAACTTGCTGTTGGAACTTGTTGTTGGAACTTGTTGGAACTTGTTGTTGGAACTTGTTGTTGGAACTTGTTGTTTGAACTTGTTGTTGGAACTTGTTGTTGGAACTTGTTGTTGGAACTTGCTGTTGGAACTTGTTGTTGGAACTTGTTGGAACTTGTTGTTGGAACTTGTTGTTGGAACTTGTTGTTGGAACTTGTTGTTGGAACTTGTTGTTGGAACTTGTTGGAACTTGTTGTTGGAACTTGCTGTTGGAACTTGTTGTTGGAACTTGTTGTTGGAACTTGTTGTTGGAACTTGTTGTTGGAACTTGCTGTTGGAACTTGTTGGAACTTGTTGTTGGAACTTGTTGTTGGAACTTGTTGTTGGAACTTGCTGTTGGAACTTGTTGTTGGAACTTGTTGTTGGAACTTGCTGTTGGAACTTGTTGTTGGAACTTGTTGGAACTTGTTGTTGGAACTTGTTGTTGGAACTTGTTGGAACTTGCTGTTGGAACTTGTTGTTGGAACTTGTTGTTGGAACTTGTTGTTGGAACTTGTTGTTGGAACTTGCTGTTGGAACTTGTTGTTGGAACTTGTTGTTGGAACTTGCTGTTGGAACTTGTTGTTGGAACTTGTTGTTGGAACTTGTTGTTGGAACTTGCTGTTGGAACTTGTTGTTGGAACTTGTTGATGGAACTTGTTGTTGGAACTTGTTGTTGGACTTGCTGTTGGAACTTGTTGTTGGAACTTGTTGTTGGAACTTGCTGTTGGAACTTGTTGTTGGAACTTGTTGGAACTTGTTGTTGGAACTTGTTGTTGGAACTTGTTGTTGGAACTTGTTGTTGGAACTTGTTGCTGGAACTTGTTGTTGGAACTTGTTGTTGGAACTTGCTGTTGGAACTTGTTGTTGGAACTTGTTGTTGGAACTTGTTGTTGGAACTTGTTGTTGGAACTTGTTGTTGGAACTTGCTGTTGGAACTTGTTGTTGGAACTTGTTGTTGGAACTTGTTGTTGGAACTTGTTGTTGGAACTTGCTGTTGGAACTTGTTGTTGGAACTTGTTGTTGGAACTTGTTGTTGGAACGTTTTGGGAACATTCAAAGTTGGGTTTTGCTAACGTTTCCACAACGTCACTACAACATTTCACTTTCGTTGTTGCAACGTTTTGCTCCAACGTTTTGCGAACATTCAAATGTTGGGTTTTGCTGACGTTTCCACAACGTCGCTACAACGTTTCACTTTCGTTGTTGCAACGTTTTGCTCCAACGTTTTGGGAACATTCAAATGTTGGGTTTTGCTGACGTTTCCACAACGTCGCTACAACGTTTCACTTTCGTTGTTGCAACGTTTTGCTCCAACGTTTTGGGAACATTCAAATGTTGGGTTTTGCTGATGTTTCCACAACGTCGCTACAACGTTTCACTTTCGTTGTTGCAACGTTTTGCTCCAACGTTTTGGGAACATTCAAATGTTGGGTTTTGCTGACGTTTCCACAACGTCGCTACAACGTTTCACTTTCGTTGTTGCAACGTTTTGCTCCAACGTTTTGGGAACATTCAAATGTTGGGTTTTGCTGACGTTTCCACAACGTCGCTACAACGTTTCACTTTCGTTGTTGCAACGTTTTGCTCCAACGTTTTGGGAACATTCAAATGTTGGGTTTTGCTGACGTTTCCACAACGTCGCTACAACGTTTCACTTTCGTTGTTGCAACGTTTTGCTCCAACGTTTTGGGAACATTTAAATGTTGGGTTTTGCTGACGTTTCCACAACGTCGCTACAACGTTTCACTTTCGTTGTTGCAACGTTTTGCTCCAACGTTTTGGGGACACTCAAATGTTAAGTAAATCGGATAAGAATTCACGAGTTATTTAATTATTAGCGATTAATGAAGTACTTATTTAATTAATTACATTTCTTATTACATTACAGTAATTACATTACAGTAATTACCTGAGGTAATTACAGTAATTACAGTTCCGGTAATTACAGTAATTACAGTAATCATTACAGTAATTGCAGTAATCTTATTACAGTAATTACATTACATTAACTCAGGCACCTTTTGAGTAAGGAAGCTGATATTTGGACATGACACTGACCAAGTGATGTGGCTGTCAAGGAAAATTTTGATTTATTGATTAATCATTTAATAAATTAACTCGTTGATTTATAAATGACTTATTTAATTAAAATTCCTCAGAGATACATCTTCGGATGAAATACTTGCAGATTGGTTATGCTTTGAGCCAATTGATTAAGGAAAATATTTTGTGATGGCCATATTGGCAATTTCGTGGCCATATTCGTGGCAACTCAGTTAGTGCCACTGCACCTTTAAAATGCATCCCTGCGTTCATTTTTCGATCAATTGAGTTGAAATTTTGAACAATCGGATCTGGACTGTCGTTATTAACGACTCTAGCACGCACTCGTCCAATCAGGATGGAGCGGTATGGTCCCCGGATCATCACTGCCCGCAGTTTTAATTAGTTTTGCTTTTTCTCTTGGTCATATAATTTTGAAGACATGCATGTCATGATATAGGAAATGTTTGTTCTGTTGAACGGAATAAATGTTGTTTATTTGTGTGGGTGTGTATTTTTGTGTATTTTGGATATATTTTCACGACTAATTCCAGCTAACATCCTGCAAAAAAAAAAAAATTGCTCGTTTTCTGGCCGAGTCGAAATTGCGTTGAGTTCCTATGGCATGCGCCATTAAAAGCGCTGTGTAATGGTTGAGCTCCCTTTATTTCGTTTTGGTCATGCGGATGAGCAGACAAAGTGACGAATGCTGCGGCTGGAGCAGTAGAAGCGATGTTTTAATTGAAATGATGTAATTTAATTCAACGTGGTAGGTGGGCAACACCACAAAGCATACCCCTTTTAAGGTGTGTTCAAACCCATGAACATTTCAGCAATCAATACGATGCTGAAATGATGTAATTTAATTAAACGTGGTAGGTGGGCAACACCGCAAAGCATACCTCTTTTAAGGTGAGTTCAAACCCATGAACATTTCAGCAATCAATACGATGCTGAAATGATGTAATTTAATTAAACGTGGTAGGTGGGCAACACCGCAAAGCATACCTCTTTTAAGGTGTGTTCAAACCCATGAACATTTCAGCAATCAATACGATGCTGAAATGATGTAATTTAATTAAACGTGGTAGGTGGGCAACACCGCAAAGCATACCTCTTTTAAGGTGTGTTCAAACCCATGAACATTTCAGCAATCAATACGATGCTGAAATGATGTAATCTATCTATAATTCCGGTAATCTCTGTGTGTATGTTTGTATGTCTGTATGTATGTCTGTGACCGCTGTTTCTCGACAACCACGGGTCTGATATACTTTAAACTTGCCAGGTATATTGCTGGGGACCCGAGGATGTGCCTTTTCAAGGTTTCATATTAATCGGACAAGTACTTACCGAGCTATGTCCAAAAAACGATTCAACCAATCAGAGAGCAGCGAGTTATCGCGTGTGCCGAACGTGGCGAACACACTCTGCCTCGGACGGCACATTTGAGAGCGTATTCATTTATTTCACGTTGGCAAACTATGTTGCCGCTATGTTGGCGTTAAACTATGTTTTAAAACTAATTAAAACCATTTCATGTAAATAGAGGGGGGGATTGTCACTGTACTCGCAAGCCGTTCGCCGTTCGCTTTGGCGTTGCGAATGGACCAAAACATTTCATGAACCAAACCATTTCATGTAAAGCGTTCGCCGTTCGCTTTGGCGTTGCGAATGGACCAAAACATTTCATGGACCAAACCATTTCATGTAAATAGAGGGGGGGGGGATTGTCACCGTACTCGCACCCACGTACCCACGTACCCACGTACGGGCATTGCACCCACGTACGGGCATGCCCTAGTTTAATTAAACATGGTAGGTGGGCAACACCACAAAGCATACCTCTTTTAAGGTGTGTTTAAACCCATGAACATTTCAGCAATCAATACAATGCTGAAACTATGTAAGTTAATTTAATGAGTAATTTAATGAGTAATTTAATGAGTAATTTAATGAATAATTTAATGTGTAATTTAATTGTGTAATATGGTCGACCTTGGGTTTGTTTGGGTTTTGTTGTTTATTTTTGTGGGTGGGTATTTTTGTGTATTTTGGATATATTTTCACGACTAATTCCAGTTAACATCCTGCAAAATTTGCTCGTTTTTCTGGCCGAGTCGAAATTGCGTTGAGTTCCTTTGGCATGCGCCATTAAAAGCGCTGTGTAATGGTTGAGCTCCCTTTATTTCGTTTTGGTCACGCGGATGAGCAGACAAAATGACGAATGCTGCGGCTGGAGCAGTGGAAGCGATTTTTTGAATTGTTCAATGATTATTCGATATTGTTATGACTTATTGTCAATAGGTATACTAAGTGGCCATGAGGTAGCCTGTTGCTATGTACAGTTTTATTCTATTGTTGATTATACCACATAGCTGTGGTGATAAAGGAAATGTTCGTTTTAAATAGATGATTATGATAGGACCATGACTATAAAATCATGATGATTATTATGAATGATATCATAGGGTTCAAATACAGAATGATTGCATGAACTTGGGAAAGAACTTTCAAGCCCTATGGGATAAATTGGGTGTTACAAGCGATGGAGTTTCAAAATTTAGCATGATTGAAGGAATTTTACAGCCTTATTTCAGGAGTTTTACGAAATTTATATTGCCAAGAGATTTGGGTACTATTTTAAAAAAAAATGATGAGATATTTTTCCCAAAGAACTTTAATATCTGCCATCCATTTTGGCGGTCTCACGAATGAAGGATGAGTTGCCTTTAGTGGTTGCAAAGAAAATTTGTGAAGACCAGGCAAAATGGAAAAATAGGTCAGATATGACCCTAGGACAGAACAGTGATTCGTCAATTGACATGAGGTATGAACCAGAGGTGACGACCGATGAGCTTCGATCTCAGTCAATAGATGGACCTGTCCTGACATCATTGGGGAAAGGGCTTATGCAACGAGTCATCCAAAATGATTAATTTGATTTATTGATGAATATTGATAAATTAATTGAAATTGAATAATTGAATTGAACTGAATAAATTTAATTGAATAAATTTAACTGAATAAATTGAATTGAATATATTGATTGTTTGATTGATGAAAATGCGGTCTCAAGAAAGAAGCTTTGATATCTTTGTGAGATATTATCAATGTGAAGACAACCTTGGAAAATTGAGCAAGGTGGTGAGTTTATATATAGATATATATGTGCGGTTACCATTGTGTGATTTCCCCTTCAACAGAGCGGACACCTGAGGATTCACCCATTTCATACTGACCCTCTGGCTCATCTGCAAATACTGATCTGTGAGATTGGATTGTGCAAAAGCCACAGGTGAGAGAGATTCTCTGGAAATCACCGTTTGAACAGGTGGAGAGATCCTTCCTGGAGGTACGAGTGAAGCTTTAGAGGAACAAACTACAACACATCCAACGCTACTTTGATAAAAAGCAGAATGGGAAATGGAGCCTGCAAGAATACACAAGGACAACCAGAGATTCCACAAAAAGGTACTTGTACACATCATATGTACGACCGTTATGGTGCCGAAGCTATAAGACAGGTCGAGAATTGGTATTTGTGGACAAAGGGACATGATGAGGAGCTTCCAAGAGATGGTACATTTGAGCGAAGTCGATTGGAAAGATTGGAACAAAGATTGAAAGCCAGGAAGAGACAGAATCTAATGGTAGACTGGCTTGCATTCCATCTTTGGGATGGTGAATCCAGACAACGGGAACAGCAAGAACGGATAACGGATCTAGAACTTAAAATAAAAAGGATACAGGATACAGTGGAGGAGACAAATGCACAACTGCCCTCGAAATTAGGAATGAAAGTGACAGTTGTCCCATCTGATTTCCAGTTGTCTCCCCAAAAAGGACGGTACAGAGAATTTTTTCGTGTTTCAGGAGATAACGAGAGATTGCAGTGGCAACTCAGGGATGTAGAGATGCAGCCCAGCAATACAAGTGCACAGGTGCACAGACCAGGCAACGACAGAAACCGGTGTTTCAAGTGTGGACGGATGGGACATTGGAAAAGAGGATGTCCGTATACCAAAAGGAAGACAAGTTCATAGGGTAAACCAAGATCAAGGGTACCAGGGCTGACCGATACCTCAGACAATGATTAGGCCTTCATTGCCTAATTATTATTATTATTATTATTATTATTATCTATTTAAAACGAACATTTCCTTTATCACCACAGCTATGTGGTATAATCAACAATAGAATAAAACTGTACATAGCAACAGGCTACCTCATGGCCACTTAGTATACCTATTGACAATAAGTCATAACAATATCGAATAATCATTGAACAATTCAAAAAATCGCTTCCACTGCTCCAGCCGCAGCATTCGTCATTTTGTCTGCTCATCCGCGTGACCAAAACGAAATAAAGGGAGCTCAACCATTACACAGCGCTTTTAATGGCGCATGCCATAGGAACTCAACGCAATTTCGACTCGGCCAGAAAAACGAGCAAATTTTGCAGGATGTTAACTGGAATTAGTCGTGAAAATATATCCAAAATACACAAAAATACCCACCCACAAAAATAAACAACAAAACCCAAACAAACCCAAGGTCGACCATATTACACAATTAAATTACACATTAAATTATTCATTAAATTACTCATTAAATTACTCATTAAATTACTCATTAAATTAACTTACATAGTTTCAGCATTGTATTGATTGCTGAAATGTTCATGGGTTTAAACACACCTTAAAAGAGGTATGCTTTGTGGTGTTGCCCACCTACCATGTTTAATTAAACTAGGGCATGCCCGTACGTGGGTGCAATGCCCGTACGTGGGTACGTGGGTGCGAGTACGGTGACAATCCCCCCCCCCCTCTATTTACATGAAATGGTTTGGTCCATGAAATGTTTTGGTCCATTCGCAACGCCAAAGCGAACGGCGAACGCTTTACATGAAATGGTTTGGTTCATGAAATGTTTTGGTCCATTCGCAACGCCAAAGCGAACGGCGAACGGCTTGCGAGTACTTGCGAGTACCGGGTTCGGTTGCGAGAGGACGCTGGCGTTGCATATTCGCCGCTTCTCCGACTGGATGGATGTACAGGGTCTGCTTCTACTTTTCTGACCTGACATCTCACACCTGTCCTGCCTTTTCACACCCGCACGTGCCGCGTGTTCTCCGGCTGGATAACGGAATCTGCTTTTGATGGTACGGAATACGGAATCGAAAGGCCCGCTCCCGTTGTTTGTGGCCGTGGCCTTGTTTGCCGGTGGCCTTGTGGTCTTGGTGGCCTTGTGGCCTTGTTTGCCGCTGTGGTCTTGATTAGCGGCTGCAGTCGTTTGCCGCTGCGTTTGCCGCTGCGTTTGCCGCTGCGTTTGCCGCTTTGCCTCCTCGACCTTGGCCTCGTACTCGTCCCTTCGCTCCTGCCTGGCATGGCTCTGAAGTACTCCGCCGCAAGGCTTCTTCTGCTCAATACCCGCTCCACCCCATCATGCATCTCTGCCATCAAATCAAATGGACTCCTCCGACGACCCAGGTACATTCACCGTGGCTCCGGTCGCAAGTTTGTTTATTTGCAATCAGGTCACTCCATCCCCGTCCTCTGGTCGGCTCAGCGCACTCTCACTCTTCGTCCCAGCGCACCTGGTCACAGCAACCCACACGATCGCACCTCTTGCCTACGAACCCTGGCTAAATCACCTGAATTCATCCCTGCTGTTCAAAACAACATCAAGCTCACCCTGTTCAACACCCGGTCCCTCAACAATAAATGCCTCATCCTGAACGAATACATCCTGGATAACAAACTGGACTTTCTCTGTCTCACCGAAACCTGGCAACAACCTCTGGACTACTACACACTCAACCTCACCACACCCAATGGATATTCCTACGTCAATAAACCACGCTCGGAGGGCCGAGGTGGTGGAATTGCCGTTATCCACCGTCAAGACATCAAGACCAACCTCATCTCCATCTCATCTGCTCCATCATTTGAACACCTGGCTTTAAAACTCTCTGGTCACACGCAGTCAGTCATGGCTGTCGTCTACCGCCCTCCCAAACCACACCCATCATTCCTGTCTGACTTCTCCTACTTTCTGACCCAGCTATGTTCCCTCTCCCCCTCAATCCTCCTCCTTGGTGATTTCAATATCCACATGGACTCCACTGACTCCACAATAACCACTGACTTCACTGATTTACTCACCTGCTTTAACCTCACTCAACATGTCGACTTTCCTACCCATATCCGTGGTCACATTTTGGACCTTGTCTGCTCCACTGGATTAAATTTGCACCATCTCTATGGCTCCGACCTCACCCTCTCTGACCACTTAGCCATCACTCTGACCATCAACATCCCCGCCCCAACACCAAGGCATTATCGCACAATCAACTTCCGTAAGCTAAACGCTCTTTCACCTACCTCATTCTCATCCACCCTCTCTGAAAAAATGTCCACTTCTCCCTTCATTGACCTCCACACCCCTTCCGACCTCACTGACTACTACAACCACACTCTCTCCTCCTGCCTTGACCAGCTTGCGCCTGTAAAAACCAAAACAGTTTCTTTCACCCATTCTGCTCCCTGGTTTACCCCTGAACTCCACCTGATGAAAACTCGTGCTCGCCAACTTGAAAGACTCCGCAATAAAACGGGTCTCACAGTTCACTCCCAAGCCTACAAGGACCACATACAACACTACAAAGATGCCCTCTCCCGCGCCCGCTCTGCCTACTACTCTCAAATTATCCACTCTGGCTCCGGAAACCCAAAAGCACTCTTCTCGACAATAAACAAACTCCTCCGCCCCCTGAACACCACCACCCAGTCATTCACAGTAGACAACTGCATCTCCTTCCTCTCTTTCTTCCAACGCAAAATTGACAACATCTACAACAGCTTGACCACCGCCGCACCCGCTCCCCCTCCAACCACCTGCCCCCCCTTGTCCTGCCATCCCCTGTCTCGGTTCTCCCCAATCTCTCCTACTGACCTCTCTGAACTCCTCATAGGAATGAAAACTGCCACCTGCACTCTTGACCCCATCCCCTCCAGCTTTGTCAAAGCCTCCCTCCCTGCTCTCTCTCCACTTATCATTGCAACAATAAACTCCTCCCTGTCTACAGGCATCGTCCCACCTTCCCTCAAAATTGCTGCTGTTACCCCCATTCTAAAAAAACCTGGTCTAAACCCTGACACCCTAAACAACTTCAGACCCATCTCCAACCTACCCTTTCTGTCAAAAGTTTTGGAACGTGCTGTAGCCACTCAACTCAAACATCATCTCTCTGCCAATAACTTGTATGAAACATTCCAATCCGGATTCCGCTCCAACCACAGTACTGAAACTGCTCTCCTCAAAATCACCAACGACCTTCTCCTCTCCTCTGACGCTGGCAACCTCAACATTCTCGTCCTCCTCGACCTCAGCGCTGCCTTTGACACCATCGATCACACTATCCTCCTCACCCGACTTGAATCCACCTTTAACGTCACCGGCACTGCCCTCTCTTGGATTAAATCATACCTCTCTGACAGATGCCAGTTCATCTCCATCAATAACTGCAAATCCCCCACTGCTCCCCTCCCCCAAGGTGTCCCCCAAGGTTCAGTTCTTGGCCCCCTCCTCTTCATCCTTTACCTGTCCCCGCTCGGTCACTTAATCCGCCGTCATGGTCTCCAATTCCACTGCTTCGCCGATGACATCCAGCTTTTCATCTCCACCAAGTCCGTCTCCACCGACACCCACTCTATCCTGACAAACTGCATCACTGAAATAAAATCCTGGCTTCAAATCAACTTCCTCAAGCTTAACTGTGATAAATCTGAAATAATCATCATTGGCCCAAAAACGCTCACAAAATCCACCCATAACTTTGCCCTCAACATCGACGGTATCCCAGTATCCACCTCCCCTCACATCCGGAATCTTGGCGTCATCTTTGACCAAACCCTTTCCTTCGACAAATACACTAAACAGATCACAAAGTCAGCCTTCTTTCACCTGAAAAACATTGCCCGTCTCCGCTCATCCCTCTCCTCCACGGCTGCAGAAACCCTCATCCACGCCTTCATCACCTCCCGTCTGGACTACTGCAATAGCCTCCTCTATGGTTCACCCTCAAAAATCACCAATAAACTCCAATACATTCAGAACTCCGCTGCCCGTCTACTCACTCATTCCCGGACCCGTGACCACATCACCCCCGTCCTTTACAAGCTTCACTGGCTCCCCATCCCCCAGAGAATCCAGTACAAAATCCTCCTCTTGACATACAAAGCCCTCCATAACCTGGCCCCATCCTACCTGGCTGACCTCCTCTCCAGACACACTCCCACCCGCAACCTCCGCTCTGCTGGTACCAACCTCCTGACCCCCTCCATCCGGACCAAATTCAGATCCTGGGGGGACAGGGCCTTCTCCATCGCTGCTCCCACCCTCTGGAACTCACTACCTCACACCATCAGAGACTCCTCCTCACTCACCACATTCAAAACATCACTAAAGACCCACCTGTTCAACGCTGCATTCAACATTCAACCCACAGCATTTAACCCCTGACTATCTCTTCTCCTTCTCCCTCCTTTTGCTTTAAATATTTCCCTATTGATTCTTGTCTTGTCTTTTTGATTCTTGTCTTATATATATGCCGTATATCGCTGCTGTTTGTTTTCTTGATTCTTGTCTTTTTGCAATTGTTGTTTTCATGTATTGTTATGCATTATGTTTTCCACTCTGTCAAAGCGCCTTTGGGCTTCTGGAAAAGCGCTATACAAAATAAATGAATTATTATTATTATTATTCATTGCGACAAATCCCAAATGACGATTGGCCTCAACAAATTAGATTACTGGACAAACATGAATAACTGTCGATGATTCTTGGGTCTGAAAAGTTTTCGGAGCAAGAATTATTCATTTTTCTTTTGCTTGTAAGCAAATTGATAATTAATTGATCAAATGCCGAAATTGGATCTTTTATGTTGGGCACAAAATTTTAAATTTACAAAGTTTGGAACAATTGCTTTGCAATTTTTTGGCAAACCAAGTGACAAGAGTCACATCATGATCAGGTGGGAATTTCCGACTATTGTTCCACACGATTGATAGGTCAGTGGTCGACTGACATACAAATGGGTGGGTAGTCAAATTTGGATAAATTATTGTGGGAACTGAAAGGGTAATGTCAATGTGACGTCATAGGGGTTTTCTAAGAATAAACTTTTTGGTCCATTTGTGTATTAGCGCTTATAAAATTGAAGGACAAATTTTGAGAAATTGAAATAAAGTTGACACCCATCCGGATCTGTAAATAAGGGTTCCAACGCAAACAAATACGCATAATGCATGTGTGTGTGGGTATTTTGTGTGTCAATGTTAGTGTTTTTGTGTATCAATCTTACAAGATTGTTGACACCGACAGTGTGCCTTGTCTGAAAAATAGATAGTTCCATGGGGATGGGATCGCATATCGAGAGAATTCGTAAAATAAAAAATAGAAATATAATTTGATTATGAAAATTATCACTTTTGTCAAGGGAGATGGAGAATAAAGATTTGATTTGCTGAGTTATGAGCAGCTATTCATTAATAGTAAAAATTGGGAGTAATCTTGGGATTCCATTGTGATCGAATTTATATGAGAATCAAAGCTATTTATGGATATGAGCTTCATAAAAATGTGGGAGTACAAAATTAGCCAAATTTTGGAGAGGTCTTACACTGACTTCCCAGAGTACTCTGCTCATGGATTTTTATATATATAAACTTGAATTTTATCAGCATATAAATTGTGCTGTATGTATGGATGTGTTTTAGGCATAGATGATATGGGAAAATAGTAAAGAAAATTTTGCTGGTTTGAACTATTGTGAGTTTTTCAGTTCTGGAGTTCAAACAAAGTCACTGGTTAACAGATGAGAAAGGATAGTAAATAAATTATTCGATGCTGGGTAAATTAAGTACGATATTATTAAGACTTATGAGAGCTATTGTTCTTCCTTACAGCAGTGGAAAATTATTGGAAAAAATTAGATCCAACATCATGAATCTATAAAAGAATGTGATAGGGATAATATCCTCAATTTGTACTAATTATTTGATTGTGGGTAAAGGAATTAATTTATCGTAGTGGATTGTTAACAGCAGCCTGAAAATGTCCTGAGAGTGTGCATCCATGTAATCAGAAATCCCAGATTTGTTTTTACAAACAACATTTTGGTAGAGGTCTTGTGTGGACGAGCACTTCCTTGGTAGATAAAAAACGGTACTGCATGCTGGCAGCCACTTTTGCGGCCAGTTAGGCCAAACAAATTGAGAGGAAATTGTAGTTAAATACGTAAGTTACACATGGCTATTTGTAAAAAAGGAAATTTGTTGAGATGGGAAACATTTTTCGAAGGTTTATTAAAGTGTTATAATATGACATGTGGCAAGGCAAACTATTGGATGGGAAAATTAGATCTGGTTATAGAATAAATGTATTGACCCCTTGAAGTTAATTCTTCGAATCATTGTTTCACTGGCATTTTTTGTTCAAATTGGAAATAGTTTGGTAGAGCTTTGGTTAAAACCTTTGGTTGCGGTATCTTGGAACGAAATGATAAACCATAGGAGATTGATAAGAATAGGAAAAATATGGACCCAAAATAGAAAGTTGGATTCATGCCCCTCATTGCAAACAAGCACATGGGGCTAAGGTGGACGATCCCACAGAAAATGAGGCTGCACCTAGCAGCCCAGCAGAACATTCAGTGGCAGATAAATGATAGTCGTGATTTACAGTCATTTGAATTACATTTTAACACCCCTTGCATTGATAAACATTACATTTTCAACATGTGATATTCCTACTTGGGATAGTGACATTTATTTGCCTACATGACATACAATTACCTGCTGATATTAATACAACATGAGTGAAAAATGTATCACAACTACACTCATGATCAGGGGATTGAGTTCAACCCCGGGAGATAGGGGGATCAGGGTAAGACAAATAATCTGATTTATGTTACATATTAAGGGATTTTCTTTATTTACCTTTTAGGAAGCTTGTTAGTTTGGTATATAATGTTGAATGTCATCGACATATAATTATGTCATAGGTATGAATATATACAAGGAGTAGCAGACATGTTTGTTGGTTTAGTAGTTATATTGGCAATTGTTTTAGTGGTGGCTTGCTTGAAAGCCTTAGTGACGGTGTGTTTGAACAAGGTAACCAACAACACGATGATAACGCATGAAGTGACAAATGAGGAAAGAAATGTGGAACCACAAGAGGAAGACTTTTATGGCGACATAAATACTGAGATTAAAAGATTAAATCAAGTGATGTTGCAAATGAATACAGTAGAATTAAGATAATGGCATAACGACAATGTTATGAGTTGTGTCAATTACAATATCAGTGAACTCATATCACCACGAGTGACACACTGTTAAAAAAAAAAAAAAAAAAAAAAAAGGAAAAAGAAAAAGTGGAGAGGAATTATGGTAATAATACATTATGCTTAATTTGTTGGTTTGGGAAAATTGTTGTTGGGAATTAGATATTCCTGTTTGTGATTGTAATCATATACAATTTATTTTCTTAGAGTAGTGCTAAAATACCTGCACAAGTTAATTTTTGAACTATATTAACCTGAAAGCAATTGTGGATGCTATTCTTAGTTTAGTAGTAAAATACATACCTGATTGAATATTATTTGTGTGACGCATATAAATGAATATAACTTTTTGAATGTTGTAAGGGAAAACAACAAATTGTTGAATGTGAAACTGTCGGAAGATATACATGATTATGCTGATTTCATGGTAAGATGTACCCTATCTGATTCAGTGTGTGTGGAAAGCAGATTCAGATGTGACTGAGCATAAGGATAAGACGAGATCACATTTTGAAGGGAGTGCTAACGGAATTGGGAAGAAGTTCGAGAAAGAAAATTTGTGGCTAAAAATGAAGTTAATCATGGCATACACCCTCTTTCTCAAAGAATGATGAAGACATTCTCCCGTGTAACTTGGAGATGAATGCTTACCTTCACCAAGGAAATTTATGTGACCATTTGCCTGGATCACACTGCAACATATGAAAGAAAGGCGATCACTTACTCTTGTTCGAAGGCTTCAAACATTCATCACATCAGAAGTTGCAGGACAACGACATTTTACCCGCAACCTCTGTGAAATGCGGGGACATATGTTATTACTTCACCAACTTCCGGGGAGCCAGCATGGAGCTGCAAACCAATGGCTGTGCCTTTTCACAACAGCTGTGCACGATTCTGCGGGCCACTCCTGGTATGGACCATGGATGACCTGAACACCATGGTCCCAACATCATTGTGGATGCATCCGGCATCCCTGTTCCACATCTTGCTGGCCAATCAACGTCACACCAATACTTGCTGCCCACTCACAATGAGGGAGGAAGCAAGTCGACTACAACTGGGTGAAGGCCTTGTTCAGGAATTACTATGGTTTACAAAAAAAAATGGCAAGAATGCTACATGGAGAGCAGGGTCAGTCTATGACTCCGCAATGTTACCACAACAGCGAAATCCTACACGAAGTAGTGCAGGTGCTATGAAGACATTAGGAGAAAATGTTTCATACCTGGATTCAAACACAAGTGATCAGCCCTTCCTTTCAAACAAAGTCAACATTTGTGTGGAGGCAAACGTTTTTGCCAGATGTTGCAGATGCTTTAAAAACTTGAAAATGGTGAAGCAAAATTGTTGTATCTTGGTGATGGTGAAGTGTTGTTTTACAAAGATATTTGTGATGCAAATGAAATAGATTGAATTAACAATATGGAAGGAGTCAATAACCAACGAAATGTTTTGTGATCAGATTCTTGCAGGATGACAGTGTATGCCTAAGGAAATTGTATTGATGTTTACTTGTAGTGATTGATTGTTTACTTATATTGATGTTTAGATTAATGGTAAATATAAACAAAAACAAAAAGATGAGGGAATTGTGGAAGTGTAACTCAGTGTAACTTATTGGTTGGAACTGGTAACGAACCAAGGTACGAGCAGGTGGTCGTAAGAAGGTCAGGAATGCATCTCGCCCCCCTCGAAGCTGGGAGTCCTGTTGTGTATGCAAAGAGGGTGAAGGAACTCCCCAGCAGGGGGGCGAGCATGCATGACCTCGGGGCATTTGCGAGAAGGGATTAGCGCGACAAGGCCCATATAAACCAGAGCAAACTATGAGTCAAGAGACTTGTCATCAGAACCCCTGCCCGACGGGAGGAAGGAGGACGGGAATGGCGGAGGAACATCGGCCGAACAAGAAGGACCATGCGGATAGAGTTACCTGGTCCATTGAGTTAAATGGTATTATTTGGTATTGGAATGAAGTGAATAACCAGTTAATAAAGTTGTGACCTTTTGTAAAACCTGTTTCCGACAATTGGCGTCTTGAGTCTCACCCTACACTTCCACGACAGCACCAAAAACGATAGGCTACACAGCAGGATATCTAAAGAAGTCGTGGACGGATTTTGACGAAACTTGTTGGACAGGTTGTGTGTCTGACAAGGACGATTCGATTCAATTGTAATGAAGATCTGAATACGGATTCGGATATGAGAATTATTTAATTTTTAAAGTGATTCTTCACCATTGGGAGATAGGGACAAAAACGATACACAGCAGGATACCTCAAGAAGTTGTGTACGGATTTGGACGAAACTTGGTGCATAGGTTGTGTGTGTGACAAGGAAGAATCGATTCGATTTTGGTGAAGATCTGAATATAGATTCTGATATGATAATTATTTAATTCATTAAGTGATTCTTCACCATTGGGAGATAGAATATCTCAAAAAGTTGATGATGGCTTTGGACGAAACATGTTGGACAGGTTGGGTGTCTGACAAGGAAGAATCGATTCGATTTTGGTGAAGATCTGAATATAGATTCGGATATGATAATTATTTAATTCATTGAGTGATTCTTCACCATTGGGAGATAGAAAATCTCAAAAAGTTGATGATGGCTTTGGACGAAACATGTTGAACAGGTTGGGTGTCTGACAAGGAAGAATCGATTCGATTTTGGTGAAGATTTGGATCCGGATCCAGCTAGTAGAATTTGTTAAATAATTCTGCATTGAGTGATTTGGCCAACCAGGTGGGGGTATGCTCGCCACTGAGTGCCGTTCAAGTTACCCTGCGCTCGCGAAGCGAAAACAGGGTTAAGCATTCGTGTATGTACGTGCGTGCCTGCATTTTAAAAATTCATTTTCTCAGCAACCGTTGGTCCAATTGACATTAAATTTTCACCATAGGAGGGACTCCTCCTGTATAATATTTTAGTGAATATTATGACGTCACAGGTCACGTGGTATGGGCGCTATCTTAGAAAAACCAAAAAACTTTACACCTCGATATCTCAAAAAACGCTGCACAGAAATAATTTCGACAGGTCTCATTGCAAAGAACTCTCCATGTGGAATAACATATGTGAATGATGTCATAGGTGCCGCCATTATGACGTCATAATTCGACAAGTAAAAAACGTTATCCGATCAGGATGAAATTTCTTGAGCATCTTCTCGGCATAAATTGATGCACAAATAAAATTATAATGATGTCGTAGGTCACGTGGTTCGGACGCCATATTGTTTTGAGTGAGAAGCCTGAAAAACCACTAAAATCCAATTTTCTCCTAAACGACTGAACAGATCGAGGCCAAACTTTGCAGGCAGAATCGCATACCCATGACGAACAAAAAATTCAGCGGCATGACGTCATGCATCACATGGTTTCGGAGTTATGACGTTTTTAAGCATAAACTTGTAAAACCAAGCTCCTCCCTCATTTTTGATCCTATCGAGGGGAAACCACAGATGTGTTCAGCATATCAGTCTGCTAAAATGACCTTTTGGAATTTGCGATAGGTCACGTGGTTTGGCAGATATAAATAATTAAATAAAAATATTAAAAAATTTATAACTCTTGAACCGCTTCATTGATCGACGTGAAACTTTACGTTATAGTAGGGGTAATGAAGTGTAACATGTGTGCAACATTTCCAGATGATTGGATGTACGGTCTGGAAGCTAGAAGTTGTTATTGCGTGAAGAAGAAGAGTCTTCTAGAGTGGGCATGGAATTAATTATCACACTGCAAATGACTAGCAGGCAAAGTATGCAGCGACCTCACGGGGTCATTTTGACCTCAAATTTCATTCTGATTTCAGATTTGTCAATCGCTGTGGTATATTAACACACGACCCAAACAGATTTGGTGAAATTCCGACGATTTTTGACGAAAATATGACATTTGTGTCTGCATTTCAGTAAAGTAAAGTGTGTGCCGTGTCAGCATTTTAAAAATTGAAAGGTGGCTCATTGTGAAGAACTCCATATGGGGAATAGGTGTTAATAATGATGACGTCATTGGTGCCATAATGATGACGTTGTAGCGGCTACCGCTGGGTTTACACAATCGCCTTGCACCTACCAAGGACGCGGAGCGATCACCATGCCGGGCTCGTCCAGGATGCCCGGGCAGGCCCGCTCTCAACTTGCCAGGCCTCGGCCGGGACACCCGGGCATGCCCGGCCATGCCCGCTCTCGACTTGCCAGGACGCCCGGCCACGCCCCCTCTCGCCTTTCCCGGGCAAACGCTCCGGGATAATGTGTGTATATATATTGCTGCCCGATAAACGGGCTTTTCAGAGTACCCGAGTTGTTTTGTGACAATAAAGAAACTCGGACGAATTCCAGCTTTTTGTCGCGTCCATTCTTCCGATTGACGTGGGAGCACGGCTCCTACATTGGTGACCTACCGACATGGACATGGCAGTCGGCCTCAAACTGCCTACCTTCTGGTTGGCTCACGCGGCGGTTTGGTTCGCCCAGGCGGACTCCCTGTTCGCCCTGCGAGGCATCATGGCCGACGACACCCGCTTCCACCATGTGGTAGCAGCGCTCGGTTCAGCCACCGCAGCCCGCGCCCTGAGCCTCCTCGAAAGCCCGCCAGCGGTTGACAAATATGGCGCGATTAAAAAGCTCCTCCTCGACGCTTTCGCCCTCTCATCGGTGGAACGCGCACGGCGCCTGCTCGACCTGCCCGAGCTCGGCGACACGCGCCCGTCCGAGCGAATGGACTACATGCTATCGCTGCTCGGCGAGCACTCTCCGGCATTCCTGTTCCGGGAGCTGTTCCTCCGTCAGCTGCCCAGCCCGGTACGCCTCGCCCTGGCGAGCACGACGATCACGGATCCCCGCGCCCTCGCCAGGGAAGCCGACAAGATCTCCGCGGCAGGCCAACGCATTGCAGCAGCGACCTGGGGCCCACCGCCGTCCGACGCAACGCCCATGGCGCCCGAGCACCCGGCACGGTCGACGACCGAACTGCCGACGCAATTGGCGGCCGCTACGCCGAGCCGACCACCTCCAGCACGACGACCAGGGCTTCCACCTGACCAAGCGTGGTGTTACTATCATGCCAGGTTCGGACAGAAGGCCCGGACATGCCGACCCCCGTGCACCTTCGGCAGGCCGGGAAACGGCCGGGCCGGCGTTCATTACCAGCCATGAGCGCCGGCCACACGGGCAACTTACTTTTCATCACGGACAAAGCGTCCGGACGGCGCTTCCTGTGCGACACCGGCGCCCAACTGAGCGTCATACCTGCCTCCGATCAGGACAGACAGTCCGAGGTTTGCGGCCCCTCCTTGGTTGCGGCCAACGGATCGGCCATCCGCACCTTCGGCCCGCGCAACGTCACCCTCTGCTTCGGCGGCCAATGCTTTACTTGGATGTTTGTAACCGCAAGCGTGCCCATGGCTCTGCTAGGCGCCGACTTCCTCTGCGCACACGGACTGCTGGTGGACGTCCAACGGCGTCGCCTCATCAACGCCGAAACCTTCAGCTCCCTGGTATGCACATTGAGCAGCTCCACTCCGACCGAGCTGGCATGCGCCCTCCCGGCGGCGAACGAGTTTGCTCGCCTGCTCACGGAGTTCCCGGGCCTCACGCGGTCGACGTTTTTGGCCGTCGTGGTACGACATGGGATCGAGCACCACATACCAACCACGGGCCCGCCGGTCTACGCCAGAGCCCGCCGCCTCGACCCAGCCAAGCTCGCCGTGGCCAAAGCCGAGTTCGACGCTTTGGAACACCTCGGCATTGTGCGGCGCTCCGATAGCGCGTGGGCTTCGCCACTACACATCGTCCCAAAACCAGGGGGCGGCTGGCGCCCATGTGGCGACTACCGCCACCTTAACGACGCTACCACCCCCGACAGGTATCCGATCCCGCACATCCAAGACTTCTCTGCCCGTCTGGCAGGACGGGTCATTTTTTCAAAAATCGATCTAATACGGGGATATCACCAGGTACCTGTCAGGGCGGCCGACGTCCCTAAAACGGCCGTCATCACGCCGTTCGGCTTGTTCGAATTCCTGCGGATGCCGTTTGGCCTCAAGAACGCGGCTCAGGCGTTCCAGCGCTTGATGGACGGCGTGCTGCGTGACCTGCCGTTCCTCTTCGTTTACCTGGACGACATCCTCGTCGCCAGCACGTCCAGGGCCGAGCACCTCCTCCACCTCCGAACACTGTTCGGGCGCCTCAGCGAGCACGGCCTCATCGTCAACCCGGCCAAATGCCACTTCGGCACGATGGCCGTTGATTTTTTGGGCCACCACATCACCAAGAACGGGGCCGTGCCGCTGCCAACCAAGGTCGAGGCCATCACCACGTTTCCACATCTCCGCTCCATAAAGGCCCTGCAGGAATTCCTGGGAATGGTGAATTTCTATAACCGCTTCGTGCCCCGCGCTGCTCAACTCATGCGGCCCCTCTACGAAGCCCTCCGGGGCAAGCCGGCCAAGCACGACGTCGTCTGGTCCGCAGCAATGGACGCGGCCTTCAACAGCTCAAAGCGGGCCCTCGCCGACGCAACACTGCTCGCTCACCCGGTGCTCAACGCTCCCATCGCCCTCACCACGGATGCCTCCGTCTACGCGGTGGGCGCCGTACATGAGCAATGGGTGAACGGGGTTTGGCAGCCACTCGCTTTTTTCAGCCGGCAGCTCCGGCCGAACGAGCTCAAATATAGCACGTTTGACCGTGAGCTCCTCGGTCTACACCTGGCCGTTCGCCATTTCCGCCACCTCCTGGAGGGCCGACCCTTCACGGCGTTCGTCGACCACAAGCCGTTGGTTTACGCAATGGCCAAGGTCACGGAGCCGTGGTCGGCCCGCCAACAGCGCCACCTCTCCGCCGTGTCGGAGTTTACCACGGACATCCGGCACGTCGCCGGCAAAGACAACGCCGTGGCCGACTGTCTTTCTCGGGCCAGCGTGAACGCGGTCCACCTCGGCGTGGACTTCGCGCTATGGCGGCGGACCAAACCACCGACACCACGGTGCAGGCCCTCCGGGCGGCGGACACGGGCCTCCGCCTGGCCGACATCCCCTTCGCGGACACTGTCCTGCTCTGCGACGTCTCCCAAGGCCAGCCTCGCCCCATCGTGCCCGTTACCTGGCAACGCCACATCTTTGCCTCCCTCCACGGCCTTTCCCACCCGGGCCGGAAAGCTTCCCAGAAGCTGGTGTCGGCGCGATTCGTCTGGCACGGCCTTCGACGGGATGTCCGCGATTGGACCAGCACCTGCACAGCCTGCCAACAGGCCAAGGTCCACCGACACACCCAGGCCCCGCTGGCACCTTTCACCGTGCCCGAACGACGTTTCGACCACGTCAACTTGGACCTGGTGGGCCCCCTCCCCCCATCACGGGGGTTCACACACCTGCTCACCATGGTGGACAGGACCACCAGGTGGCCGGAGGCCGTTCCCCTCGTCTCCACCACCACCGCCGACGTGGCGCAGGCTTTCATCGCCACCTGGGTCGCCCGCTTCGGCGCACCGGCGGACATCTCGTCGGACCGCGGACCGCAGTTCACCTCCGAGCTGTGGGGCGCGGTCGCCCGCAACCTGGGGGTCAAGCTTCACCATACTACGGCCTACCACCCCCAAGCCAACGGGTTGTGCGAGCGATTCCACCGCTCCATGAAGGCCGCGCTCATGGCCGGCCTTCAGGACGGCGGTTGGGCCGACCGGCTGCCGTGGGTCCTTTTGGGCCTCCGCACGGCCCCCAAGGAGGACCTCCGGGCATCCACCGCCGAGCTTGTCTACGGCCAGGCGCTACGCGTCCCGGGCGAATTCGTGCCCGACGCTACCAGTCCCTGGTCCGCAGCTCACCAGCGCTCGGACCTCCAGGAGGCCGCCCGACGGTTTGCCCCCGTGCCAACGTCCCACCACGGTGACCCCCAGTCCTACGTCCCCCCAGCGCTTCGCACAGCGGAGTACGTTTTTGTGCGTCATGATGCACATCGGGGGCCACTCCGGCCGCCGTATGACGGACCCTTCCGGGTCCTGCGACGGGACGACAAGTCGTTCGTCATCGACATCGGCGGCAGGTCGGACCGGATTGCGGTGGACCGCCTCAAGCCGGCGCACGTGGACATCGACCAACCGCCACGGTTGGCCCTTCCGCCGCGGCGAGGCCGCCCCCCATCCACGTTGCCCCCCACTCGACCGCCCACTACCACACCGGACCCCCCCCCCCCCCCACGACCCGCCAGGGGTCGCTTCAGCCGGGTCATCAGGACCCCCCTTAAATTGACCCTGCCGGTGCAAGTCGATTCTGGGGGGACGTGTGTAGCGGCTACCGCTGGGTTTACACAATCGCCTTGCACCTACCAAGGACGCGGAGCGATCACCATGTCGGGCTCGTCCAGGACGCCCAGGCAGGCCCGCTCTCAACTTGCCAGGCCTCGGCCGGGACGCCCGGGCATGCCCTGGCACGCCCGACTATGCCCGCTCTCGACTTGCCAGGCCGCGTCCGGGACGCCCGGGCATGCCCGGGCATGCCCGCCCTCGACTTGCCAGGCCGCGGCCAGGACGCCCGGCCACGCCCCCTCTCGCCTTTCCCGGGCAAACGCTCCGGGATAATGTGTGTATATATATTGCTGCCCGATAAACGGGCTTTTCAGAGTACCCGAGTTGTTTTGTGACAATAAAGAAACTCGGACGAATTCCAGCTTTTTGTCGCGTCCATTCTTCCGATTGACGTGGGAGCACGGCTCCTACAACGTCATAATTCGACAGGGACAACGCTTAGTCTGATCAGTTTGAAATTTATTGAGCATGATCTATGCAACAATTATTTAGACTTTAGAGGATATAAATTTATGATGTCATCGCTCACATGGTCTGGCAGCCATATTGGATTCAAAAAAAGAAACGTTCAAAAATAGAAGAGTTGGCTCACACCAAGTTGACTGCGCAGGGTAAATATTCTATGAATACCATCTAGTTACTTATGCAATCCGTGAGGGACAGATAACAGCAAGGTCGAATGATTAAAAAAAACCTTTAGTTTGAGGCTGTTTTTGTATTTGGTGCAGGGCCAGCAGGGGTTATCCTGAGGGTACATTAATCAATCAGTTTTGTCGTTTACCAGAATTTACCAGAAGTCCCCACCCCTGAGGCATGAACCTACAGTCAAAACCATTTGCATGCGTCCCCCAATGTTAATTGCATATACAAAGTTTCATCATTTCAAAAAATGTTTTAAAATGCGGCAGTAATTGCATTTTTTCGATATTTGACCTTTTGACATTGCACTAGGGGGGCATGGCCAAAGGTTATACTGTTCTTGCACCTTCTTGCCATGTGACCAAGTTTGGTGAATTTCTGCACGACTGTATAGGACAGACAGACAGACGGAGTCAATAACAAAAAGAGAATATTTTCAGAAAGCGTAGGGACAATTATGAAGGTGATGGTTAGGGGAGCTGGAAGGGAAGGGAAATAAGAGGTTTGGAGGAAATATAAGTCAAAGCAAGGAAAGGAATTGGTAGCAAATGGAGAGAGAGCTCGGGATACTTTTCCCTCGAGTCATTTAATAGTAAACCATGAATTGTGGACTGGACCTACACTTTGATTAGACCAAATGGAGCAGGTAGATTACTCAGTCATTGAAGTTCATTGGTGAGCTAGCTGGGTTTTACCAACAATCCCAATAGCAATTGAATCACTTAAACATCAATTGTTTTTCTCTGATCCGAATTCGGATCTTCACTAAAATCGAATCGTTTCGTCTGTGTGGGACACCAAACTTAGGTCCATCGTTTCGTCCAAATTCGTGGACAACTTTGAGATATCCTGTTCACAAACAAACAGACAGACAGGGAGGGAAACATAAGCTCCTCCCACCTTCGGTGTCAGAGGTAACGACCAGCTAATAATACGTCACGTGGGCGTGATTGTGAAGGGGTTAGTTCAGTTTAGAGTCCCTGTATATAGACAGTCCCTGTAGGGACTCTAGTTCAGTTAGTGTTGTACAGACTCACTCCGGTTCACTAGTTTGTGATTCGTGGATGTCACAACAACAAAATCTGTGAGTTCAGTTTAAATTTGCTTTGGATATAGAATGTTGTTTTCATTTAATTACCGTACTTCAGCAGGTCATCTACATACTACATATGCATAATGACAGAATGTTTGACTCTCCGTCGTTGCCCCAACCCCATCCCCATTTATTTTCTCCATTTGCTTTTTTCTCTCTCACTCTCTCTCGATTTCTCTCTTTCCCCAACCTCATTTAAATAAATAAATAAAATGTTTCACCTCCTACCTTAATCGTCTTTGTTAGCTCACCTGGAACGAAGTTCAGGGAAGCTTATGCGATGGCGCGTTGTCCGTCCGTCTGTCGGTCAGTCCGTCCGTAAACACTTGAAACTTCTTCTCCGAAACCGCTGATGGGATTGCGACCAAATTTGGCACAAATGATATTTGTTGTGTTCTGACTAAAGTTTGTTCACGGTATTTAAAAAATCGGGGTCTGAGGGGGTCTAGTGGTGGTCAAAGTGCATCCAGGTTTGACCCCACAAAATAGGAATTTACTTTCTTCTCTGAAACTACACATACTATTTCGATGAAACTTCACCACAACCTTCATCATCCGTGATGCACCAATGTTTGTTCAAGGCATTGGAAAAATTGGGGTCTTAGGAGGTATATGGGGTGGATGGGGTTGTGGGGGGTTAGGGTGTTGCCCCCCAAAATAGGTATATTTTTGTTTGTTTGTTTAAAGTCTTATGATTATGTTAGTATGATTCTACATGCTGCCCTGTCTTCTAGCAACCATTGAAATTGGTTTAAAATACCTTTAGTCAGTGCAGTTCCCTGTTTATATTGAGTATTTATTGAGTGAGTGCAGGCCCGTATTCATAAACGTCTAAGTATAACACTTAAGTACCTCCTAAATTAGGTTTTACGAACAAGTGGTATTCAATATGCTACTTACCTAATGTATTACACTCAACTTCATGCTTATATTTGAGACACCTCCAGGGGTGTCTTAAGTGAACGTAAGTTGTCCACACACTGTACATTCTGTCCACTTTCGACCAGACAGCGAAGAGGAATGGCTGCATTGCTTCTGATAGCACAAGAACGGCTGGTTCGACGGCGTGCAATTCGTCGAGAACGAGTATTTCGTGACCGACTTCATCCGCTAGATGAGTACGATGATGTCGAACTATACCAACGATACCGCCTTAACCGGCAAACGATTTTGGATGTTATTGATGTTACGTCGGCATACGCTGGCTAAATCGTCAAGGTGTGACAGGGGCTTTATTGGTGATAACCTTGATCCATAGACATTGCGAAACCACGCATTGCCAAGGGAACTTTAGGTTTTGGCAGCGATACTTTTCCATGCGACCGGAGCCTTTCAGCTGACAGCAGGAGATACAGTGCATGTATCACAACCAATGATGAGTCAAGTTGTCTCTCAAGTCACCCATGCATTGCTTCCTTTACTGCAGGCTGTGGTGAAATTTCCAAAGGATCGAGACATTCCCACCATACTTGAAGAGTTTCATGAAATTGCAAATTTTCCCGGTGTTCTTGGCCTAGTTGACGGGACACACGTTTGGATTTTAGGTCCCACCCAGCACGAGTGGTGATATGTTAACCGGAAAAACTCTTATTCAATAAACACTCAAGTAGTGATGGATGCGAGATACCGATTCATCAATGTCGTTGCCAAGTGGCCAGAAAGTACCCACGACTCAGTTATTCTGAGGGAAAGTGGACTTTCCACAATATTCGAGGAACGGAATGGTGATGAAGTGCTATTAGGTGACAGAGGGTACCCCGTGCAACCATGGTTAATGACGCCATTTCTCAACCCAAATACGCCGCAGCAACGTAGATACAATAGAGCTCACAAGAAAACAAGGTGTTTGGTGGAAAGAGGAATGGGACAGTGGAAAAGACGCTTTCATTGTCTTCACGGGATGTTGAGATACTCGCCACAAAAATCTTGTGAAATCATTGCAGTGTGTGCACTTCTTCACAATATTGCAATTGACAGAGCTTTGCCTGATTTTGAGGAAGAGCCAATCGCACTGTGGCCGCAACCCGAAGATGACCCGGAAAATGTAATTGTTTTACCGGACAGGAACAATGGGGCTACAAGAAGAGATCAAATTGTCAATGCTCACTTCTGATAGATGTAAGTGAAATGAAAAGCATAAAACAAATTTAATAATGCTCATTCATGCATGTATTTCACATGTTCACCTTAGTCGTTACAGTATTAAATCAAAGATTAGTGTAGACATGCGGAACCAGTACATCATTACTTCCACAGGTCGCCGGCATGAAATTTCTGGGATAAGCTCATTTTTGCTTCTTCAATTGCAATACCTCTATTTCTAACGACAGCTTGTTTTTTTCCAATCGCAGTTTTTCAATTTCTAATGTTGCATGAGTCTTCTCAAGAGACGAAAGATATTTGTGCATCTCCGTGATATATCCGGCTTCATCAGCTTTGCGCTTCGTTTTCTTATCAGTTTCCTCGGCCAAAGGCGGGCATGGATTCGGCAATGTTGCAGGCGGTTTGCGGCTTCTCGTTGCTGTGAGACGTGTCATGGAGGCGTCACTGTTTGTTGATGGACTGTAAAACAAATACCTTGTGTCAACTCGACCATCATTATAGGACATTCCATGGTATATCATATAGCCTACATCATTCTACCAGCCTGGTGTTGGGCTAGCGGCTAGGGTGCCAGCTTAGGATCCCAGGATCCTGGGTTCGAATCCCGGTCGATTGCTGAATTAACGCCAGGGGGGTTGACTCAGCCTGTCATCCTTCCGAGGTCGTACTAATTGAGTACCAGTTCACTGGTCATTCCCTGCTTGTCGTAAAAGGCGACAAAAAGGGTTGGCGGCAGGAAGGGCATCCGGCCGTAAAACATTGCTTCAAAAAGGGGACCAGCAAAAACAAGGGGACCAGCAAAAACAACAACAACCACAGTCCCCGAAAAAGGCCAACCCCTGCTTTGCGGGGAAAAATGGCCTCTAAATGTGGTTATTTTTTATATTTTTATTCTACCACTGTACATATCACCAAATAGGACAGCTACCTTGTATAAGTATACCTAATATAAGGATATTGTAATTTCTCATGAGAGGACAACCAGCAAGTGGCAGCAGCACACTCTAAAGCGAGTAAGGAAGGGGGGTGGAGGGGGGGGGGGGGTGATTTGTAGAATAAACAAATAAACACTCACCGGTACTTTTGAATGGTACTGAGAACAGCCGATGTCGATTTCGAAGGAGCATCCCATGTCAAAGGAGCAATCCGGTGACAAAAGAGAATTCAGTGTCAAGGAAGCATCCGGTGACTTGGCGTGGTAGGCATATCCTGCATCTTTTCTTGAACTGTCCACACCACCTTCTATACCGTGTACAGTTGGATCATCTTCTCCAAGGATCGCGCCGACCTTCTGCGATATTAGGGACGGCTCCGCTGGTGCTGGTCCACCTCCTATAAAAGGGAAAATGATTTTGTAACAATAAAAAATTATTTTGCAATTAATGTAAAATCAACTACAATACAGAAACCAACTGAATAAACATGGCACAACAGAAGATTGAAACCATTCTCACCTGTTTCAGCAAGTTCTTTTCTGTACGTGTGGTATTCATCCTTCATAACTGAGCACTTGTTCTGCCATTTTTTCTGGTAGTCCTTGTCACTCCTTACCACGGGAGGATTTCTTCTATTCATGGCCTCGGTTATCTTAACCCATGCGTCATGCTTCTTTCTGTTCAAAACGGCGGCAGAAAACTTCGATACGATGACACCAATATGCTTTTCATACTCTTCGCACAGCCGAAATTTTTCGGCATCAGTGAAATTTTTCTTTCGCTTCGTAGACTTGGTGTTCCCTGCCATGATGAAGGGTGGAAAGAATGCCGAAGGTCTTCCTAGCGACTTACAACAGCATTAAATAATAGCATTTGGTTTTGAACCCAGTTATGTAGTCCCGTCCTTATGTCATGGCAGTCAGCCAAACCACAGAAACTGACACAATCGTGCAAGAAATATGATCATTAACCCGAGCAACGGCCAGTCAAAACGGTTAGGTGCTATGCCTATATTTAGGTGTCACACTGAGTGAGGTGTAACACTTAAGGTCATTTATGAATACCGACATAAGTCTTAGTCCTAGGTAAGTGTCACACTTGGAGTTTAAGTGTACTTAACATAAGAACGTTTATGAATACGGGCCCAGGTGTATAATTGCCCCTATGTTTTTTCTTTCTTTTCTCAATTCCTCGGCACACTCTCCCCGGATCTCCCCTAAAACGTTGACCTTCCATAATATGTATACGGATAGTTCTTGTGAACAACAATATTCATGATACCTTTGGTCCAGTGTGATTATATCTTCATTTACTAAGAAGAGTTGGCAACACAAGATGATCATTAATTATACAAGTTACACGAGACAGGGCAAACCCAAGGAAAAACTAACATTTTTTCCAGTCAAGGTTTTCTCAGTGGATTCATCATCCTGAACCCATACCATTTGATATTAGCTTGGGGCCAACCAGAATTTTGCCTCAAATTCAAGATGGCGGCCAAAATCCAAAATGGCCACCAAAATTACCTTTAGGAGATTTATACTGGCTCGTAGTGTTTCCTGTCAAGGTTTTTTCAGTGGTTCTGTCATCCTGAACATATATCCTTTGAGATTAGCTTGGGAGCCACCCAGGATTTGGCCTAAAATCCAAGATGGCCACCAAAAATCAAAATGGCTGCCAAAATTAAATTAATTAGGTTTATACTGCCTTATAGTTTTTCCTGTCAAAATTTTCTCAGCAGTTCCGGCATACTGGACCTATAGCCTTTAAAATTAGCTTGAGGGCCACCTAGAATTTGACCTCAAATCCAAGATGGCCGCCAAAATGGCCGTCAAAATCGTCTTAATTATATTCAAACTACCTCTTAGGTTTTCCTGTCAAAGTTTTCTCAGTGGTTCCGCCATTCCAAACCTATGTCCTTTGTTATTAGCTTGGAGGGCACCCAGGATTTGGCCTCAAATGCAAGATGGCGATGAAAATCCAAAATGGCTGCAAAAATTACCTCAAAATTGAATTAATAAGGGTTCCCTTTCCTGTTAAATTAACATTTTGTACCTAATATGAGGTTTATAATGGTACCGGAAATTGATTTTGGGGTCCAGAATACTCAACCGAGCTTTATTAACATGTAAATATGACATTCTCACTCAAAACAGGCCACAAAATGTAAATTGAGATAATATTAACCGTATTTTCTGGTCATCCTACAGTTCAATTCACCAACAAAATGGGCGATACAAACACATAATTAAGATAGAACTGCAAGTCCAGAGTTAATGTTCATTCGCTATTATCCAAGTCACTGTCCGTCTGTGAGTCAGATGAGTGGACTGCTCTAATACTGCCAGAAGAGGTAGCCGACTGCTCTTCAATGCTGTCGCTGTCACTTCCAGTACTCTCGTCCCCTCCTGTGCTGTTGTCTCCTTTGTCCTCACTATGGCTGGGTCTCGTTCTTCTCTTCTTCTTTGGGGGCTGGGCCGTATCTCTCGTATCTTCTGTGTCTGCATCATAATTAATGTCACCTGTATGATCGGAAATGATTTTAATGCTTTGTCAAATTGACCTACATTACATGTAGGTTATTCTCAAACGCGCACAGCTCAAGTGTGCCCCTCATACGTGGCTGTGCAATAACTATGGGACCTGGGGGAGGGAGAAATTGGGGAGGGAGCAAGCATTTTTTAGCAGGCCAGAGGGGGGAGGGGGCGAAGCAATTTTTGGCACTTCGAAAGGGGGAAAACAATTTTTGGCACACAATTTTGGAGGCCGTTTTTATATTACGCAATAAATATGCATAGAAAAGTCGCACAAAAGCGTTCAAATATGCAAAATGTCCTGCTCGCTATGCTCGCATCGCCTATATAGGCCATTTCAGGTTTGGAATAGGAGATGACCAAAAATTGGCATGTGCAAAGGGGGGGGGCAAAGATTTTTTGGCACGTCGTGAGGGGGGGGCAAGCATTTTTTGGCACACCATACAGAAATTTCTCACTCCCCCAGGTCCCATAATTATTGCACAGCCCCTAAACCCTGCTTTCCGAGAACGGAACATTCTGGGGGACAAATAAGACAAATTATCAATTTTGAGGTAATTTTGGTGGCCATTTTGGTTTTTCATGGCCATCTTGCATTTGAGGCCAAATCATGGGTGCCCTCCAAGCTAATAACAAAGGACATAGGTTTGGAATGGCGGAACCACTGAGAAAACTTTGACAGGAAAACCTAAGAGGTAGTTTGAATATAATTAAGATGATTTTGACGTCCATTTTGGTGGCCATCTTGGATTTGAGGTCAAATCATAGGTGGCCCTCAAGCTAATTTTAAAGGCTATAGGTCCAGTATGCCGGAACTGCTGAGAAAATTTTGACAGGAAAAACTGTAAGGCAGTATAAACCTAATTAATTTAATTTTGGCAGCCATTTTGATTTTTGGTGGCCATCTTGGATTTTAGGCCAAATCCTGGGTGGCTCCCAAGCTAATCTCAAAGGATATATGTTCAGGATGACAGAACCACTGAAAAAACCTTGACAGGAAACACTACGAGGCAGTATAAATCTCCTAAAGGTAATTTTGGTGGCCATTTTGGATTTTGGCCGCCATCTTGAATTTGAGGCAAAATTCTGGGTGGCCCCCAAGCTAATATCAAATGGTATGGGTTCAGGATGATGAATCCACTGAGAAAACCTTGACTGGAAAAAATGTTAGTTTTTCCTTGGGTTTGCCCTGTCTACACTGCATGGCATACCTGATTCAGGATTGAAGCCAAAATAAGTGAATGAATGATGAATGAGTTGAAACCCCTTGTGATTTTTACATTGTTGTGTTGGTAACAGGTTAAACATGACGCCATTATTTCTGTGGGCGACTCTACTCCTTTCATCTGCTGCTCTGCCGGTCCGAGCAGATGAAGAAGACAATTGCCACAAGCCATTGCTTACCCTCGATACCTGCGCCATTCCCAATAAACTGTATGTGTTGGTTCTGTATTCAATTTTTATGTACAATTTTTTTTGTATACATAGTCAAGGCTCGGGGAAGAGCTAGTACTAGCTAATACACTGAATGGATCAGGACGCAACAGGACAAAAGGAGCAGTAGAGAGAGAGAGAGGGGGAGTGGGTGGGGGAAGGATTTTTGGGGGGTTGGGGGTGGGGTGGGAGTCAGCAACAGCAGAGTTGAAAACCGAGATAGAGGCAGACTAATAAACAATAGCTATGGGGAGGAATGGGGGGCTGGAGAGGATACATGGGGTGGACAAGATGGATACAGAAGGAAACACTCAGGAGGAAAAACTGGAAACTTGGAAGGAGGAGGGAATGGGGTGAGGTTGGGAGGTGGAGGGTTAACGAGGGTAGAAAAGATCATGGTTTCAGATTTGGGACATTTTGAGAAGGCGATGATGATGATGTCCACTCCTGCATCTTCAGATGCATATGGCTGCTGAAACCATTTATTCGCTATTGGGCACAATTCTGGTCGGGGAATCACTCCTACACAGGACACTCAAATGGCTCATTCATCCCAGTAAGTTGGTATTCATTTCGCTGACCTCAGAAGGATGACAGGTTGAGTCAACCCCACCTGGTTAATTCAATGACCGACCAGGATTTAAACTCAGAATCCTAGAATCCCAAGCCAGCACCCTGATCATTATTAAGCCAACATCAGGCACCAGGAGAAGGCAATGAACAGCTGTCTTAAAGACCTGGAGGGAAGAATGGGATTCCAGAGAATGTGAAAGTTTATTCCAAAGGCGAGCAAAAAGAAGAACGAATGAGTGGAGGTGAGCAGTGATCCTGGATTTAGGTAGTTTCACCAGAAGGGGGTTGATGGTGGACTGTGTGAGCCCTGCAGAGACCAGTGGAGAGGGGGACAAAGCATGGAAAGAACAGAGGGTGCAATCCCAGAAAGGAGACAGAAGAAGACAGAGAGATCATCGGCCTGTCTGTGATGGCAAAGTGATAGGCTCAACGACTCAGCTTCATCGTGGGATATTCCAAGAATCTTGTTGGTTTGGTTTCCACGGCATCAAGCTGAGCAAGGTGTGAGGCAGAGGATGCAGCCCAAAGGAGACAGCAGAACTCCATAAAGCTGCGGATGAAGGCCTTGTAGGTGGACGGGAGTTCAGGTGTGCCAAGGAAGGACATTGTATGATGGTGGATGCGCAGACCAACTTTGAAATATGATTTGAGTGACTGAACCTCAAGAGGATTGTTAAGAAGGTAGATGGGGGAGGGGGATGGGGATTGCTAGGCGGTCCTTTCGGAGAGAGATCGTGAGAGTGTGAGATTTGTCAGGATTGAATATCATATTCCTAGTGTTTGACCAGCTCGTGTTCTTTTTAAAGGTCTGAAGAGAGGGAAAAGGCTGTATCTAGCTGCCAGTCTGAAGGATGTCATGGCAAATAGTGCAGCCATCAGCAAACAGATAGAGGGCATTTTCCAGCGAGTCAGATAAATCATTGATGAAGATCAAGAAAAGGACTTGTCCCAGAACACTGCCTTGGGGCACTCCAGCCTTAACAGGGAGAGGAGCTAAAAAATATCCTGTTGAGTGCCACATGTTGGCTACGAGAGTAGAGGAAGTCAGTAAGCCTTGTATGGAGTTGGCCTTGGGTGTTTAAAGAGTAAGGCAAGATGCCACACTATATGCCAATGGCACCCCGCTCTGCTCACCAAACTCTCCTCCTTTGGTATCCATGGAAATCTCCACGCATGGCTGGCGGACTTACTCTCTAGTCGTAGTCAACGTGTGGCCCTGAATGGGTTTCTCTCATCTCCTCTTCCTGTTCAGGCTGGAGTTCCCCAAGGCAGTGTTCTGGGCCCTGTGCTTTTTCTGGTCTTCATCAATGATCTCTCTGACTCTCTTGAAAATCCTCTATATCTCTTTGCTGATGACTCGACTCTCTGTCACTCCATTCCTCATCCCTCAGATCGGCAGTCTGCAGCCTCCTCACTCTCTGCAGACCTGGACAAAATCACAGACTGGGCAAACAAGTGGAACATGTCTTTCAATCCTGACAAATCTCACACTCTTACGATGTCTCTCCGAAAAGACAGACTGGACAACCCTCCCATCCACTTTCTGAATAATCCTTTCCAAGAAGTTCTGTCACTCAAGCTTTTGGGTCTCACTATCTGCCATGATCTTTCCTGGGAAAACCACATTTCAAATCTGGCCTCCAAAGCTAGTCGCCGACTGGGCATCCTCCGTCGTGCGAAGTCCTTCCTTGGCACACCTGAGCTCCTCACCACATACAAGGCTTTCATCCGCAGCTCAATGGAATACTGCTCTCCCCTCTGGGCTGGTGCTCCTGCCTCACACCTAGCTCGTCTTCACGCTGTTGAAACCAAAGCGTTCAGAATCATTGGAATCTCCCGCGATGAAGCTAACTCCAAGGGCCTTTCACTCACTCACCGCAGGCAGGTAGGTGGTCTTTCCGTCTTCTACTGACTCCTCTCTGGTCTTGCCCCCCCCCCCCCCAGCTCTCTCTGGGCTCTGTCCCCCAAATATTCCTACAGGTCGCACAAGATCTGCCTGCAACCCTCTTATGGTTAAATTTCCAAAATCAAGACTCTCGCTCACCTTCACTCTTTCATTCCTCTTTTCTCCCGCCTCTGGAACAAACTCCCTCACTCTCTTCAATCCCACTCCACCCTCCAGGTCTTTAAAACAGCTGTTCACCACCATCTCTTATCTTCCCCCATCCAAAACCTTGATCTTTTCTACCCCCGCTAATCTCACCCCAAATCCACTTTTTTGAAATACCAACTTCTGTCCTGGAAGTCCTTGGTGTCCTTGTGTTTTATACTTCTCCCACCCCCCCGCCCCCCTTCCCACGCCTCCTCCCCCCAAGCCCTCTCCCTCCCACACATCTCCCTGCTCTCAAATGTTGTGTTTGTGTGCTTCCCCTTCTCTCCCCATCTTGTCTTCCGCTCCCTCTTTTTATATATTTTGTTTGTCTGTTTGATTTGTTTGTGAAATAAATGTTAGCTCTTTCACGAGCCTCGATTCTGTATATGAAAAAGGGGGAAAAAAGCATGATTATGTCCAGAGAGATGGCCCTGATCTGATGTCTGACATTGAGGACCTCCATCCATTGTTGGGTGAGTAGAAGCGGCATGTCCAAGGTGGAATAACCCTGTCTGAAACCAAATTGGTGATACAAGATGAGGTTGTTTGACAAAAGGATTTCATATCAACCACAATGATGGATTTCATGACCTTGCTGATGATTGGAAGTAAGCTGACACCATCAGTAAGCTGACACAATCGGTCTTTAGTTAAGGGGATCAGTTTTTCCACCATTTTATGTAATGCAGTGATGTTGGCTGATTTCCAAGCAAAATGGAATATGACCTCAGCACAAATGATAGGGTGAAAAGGGCAGAGAGAGAGAATGTGCAAGAGCAGCAGAGCAGGTTTTTTAGATATAAACTGATGCCGTCTGGTGCATTCGCAGAGTCAGAGTCAAGGGATGATATAACTTTTTCCACATTCTCAGGTGCAAAAGAAAAATAATCCAGGAGCAGTTGGAAAGGATGGGTGCTAAGAGTGAGGGGTTGGGGACACAAGATTTTGGAAGCAAACACAGAATTGAGTTGCTGTATAGTATGCATATTGAAGCATTAAATTACAGTGCATAAAGAAGGTCTGCACCCCCTTTCAAAATTTTCACCTTTTGTTGACTTATAGCCTGGAATTCAATTACATTTAATCAGAATTTTTCCACATTTATTTACACATCGTAACCCACAACTTCCATGTGAAAAACAAATTTTTACAAATTTACAGAAAATTAATTAAAACTAGAATATCTTGGTTGGATAAGTGTCCATCCTCCTTGTAATAGCAATCGTTAATTAGCTCAGGTGTAACCAATCACCTTCAAAAAATCACACACCAAGTTATTTGGCCTCTTCCTGTGTTAAATTGTAGTGATTCTGATTATTTCAGAATAAAACTAGAACGGCACTCAGTAGAGAGCATACCTCCGCCTGGTGAACAGTTTACGTTTTGTATCTCAGAGTAGACCAGAAAATCATAATACAGAATCACATTTAATCAAATTCAGTCACAGGAATCACCATAGGTCCAGTCTTTCATACCCTGATCTACCCCTCGTTTTTGGCCATATCACTCAATGGTGAAGAATCACTTAAAAACTTCTCCTAGCTGGATCCGGATCTGGATATTCACCAACATTGAATCGGTTCTTCCTTGTCACACACACAACCTGTCCACCAAGTTTCGTCCAAATCCATCTATAGCTTTTTGAGATATCCTGCTATGTATCGTTTTTTGGCCCTATCTCCCAATGATGAAGAATCACTTTAAAAATTACATAATTATCATATCCGAATCCATACTCAGATCTTCACCAAAATCTAATAGAACCGTCCTTTTCAGACACCCAACCGTTCCACCAAGTTTCCTCCAAATCCGTCCACAACTTTTTGAGATATCCTGCTTTGTATAGTTTTTGTCCCTATCTCCCAATGGTGAAGAATCACTTTAAAATTCTAGTAGCCGGATCCGAATCCGGATCTTCACCAAAATCTAATAATTTCGACCTTGTCACATACGCTACATCTCTGCCAAATTTCGTCCGAATCCGTCCACAACTTTTTGAGATATCCTGTTCACAAACGGACAGACAGACAAACAGGCAGACAGAAAGGGGTGAAAACATAACCTCCATCCACCTTTGGTTGCAAAGGTAATCAGCTGTTCCTGTAGCTTTCCTCTGCTGGGTAGTGCATTTCACAGTTAAAACTCAACCATGAGCACCAAGGAGCTTTCAAAAGACCTCCGGGATACAGTTGTACAAAGGCCCAGATCAGTGGATGGGTATAAAAAATATTTCAAAGGCCTTGAATATCCCTTGGAGCACAATCAAGACAATCATTAAGAAGTGGAAGGCTTATGGTATCACTAAGACCCTGCCTAGATTAGGCCGTCCCTCCAAACTGGATGACCAAGCAAGAAGGAGCCTGATCAAAGAGGCCACCAAGAGGCCAATGGCAACTTTGAAAGAGCTACAGGCCTTTATAGCAAAGCATGGTCACTATGTACATGCGACAACAAAATCCCAAGCACTCCACAAGTCTGGCCTGTATGGTAGGGTGGCAAGAAGGAAGCCATTACTCATAAAAGCCCACCTTGAATCCTGTTTGAGGTATGCAAAAAAACACTCCAGAGATTCTGAAGCCATGTGGCAAAAAGTTTTGTGGTCTGACTAAACCAAGATGGAACCTTTTGGCCTAAATCCAAAATGTTACGTTTGGTGCAAACCCAACCCAACACAGCACATCACCCAAAAGAACACCATCCCTACTGTGAAGCATGGTGGTGGCAGCATCATGTTATGGGGATGTTTCTCATCAGCAGGGACTGGGGCACTTGTCAGGATAGAAGGAAAATGGATGGAGCAAAATACAGAAAAATCCTCGAGGAAAACCTGCTGCCCTCTACAAGAAAGCTTAAATTGGGACGGAAGTTCACCTTTCAGCATGATAACGACCCGAAGCTCACAGCCAAAGCTACACTGGACTGGCTAAGGAATAAAAAGATAAATGTCTTTCAGTGGCCCAGTCAGAGCCCCGATCTAAATCGAATCGAAAATCTGTGGAATGACTTGAAGATTGCTGTCTATCAACGCTCCCCATGCAACTTGACTGAGATTGAACAGTTTTGTACAGAGGAATTGGCAAATATTGACAATGAATGTGTGCAAAGTTGGTGGAGACCTATCCCAACAGATTCACTGCTGTAATTACTCTCAAAGGTGCTTCCACGAAGTGTTAACTGAGGAGGGTGGACACTTATCCAACCAAGATATTCTAGTTTGTATTTTTAATTAATGTTCTGAAATTTGTAGAATTTGTTTTTCACATGGAAGTTGTGGGTTACGATGAATAAGTAAAGGTGGAAAAAGTCTGATTTAATGCAATTTAATTCCAGGCTATAAGGCCAGAAAAGGTGAAAAGGTCATCACCAATTCCAGGAGGGAGGATTTGCCTTTGGGAGAAATCTGGGTTGGAAAATTCATGGATTGAGTCAGTCTCATGGAGTCACAGAACTCGTTTGCTCAAGTGCCATGGCTGGTGAGAGAGGGAATAACACCGAGCCACTTTGCAAAGGACACTTGAATCGTCAAAGTGTGGGGTGGAGATGGTTGGCTGGTATAATGAGACTAGGACCTGAAAATACAAAACAATGAACCAACAGAAATCTAACAAGTTGTCCGTGGAGTGAAATGCAAGCCCATGCCTGTCTTTTTTTTAAAACCCAGTTGAGTCTCATGGAAGAGAGAGGTGACAGATGGTAAAAGGGCACATACTGACAGTGGGAAGACAGTTGGGAAAAATAAGCAAGGGAATAAATCGACAGAAAGACAGGAGAGGGGGATAAGGGAAGGAAGCACATTAACCTGCAAATAATAGGGTTTGTTTGAGATATATAGGGTTAATGAGGCACGTTAACCGGCAAACACTTCAACCAATACGGCAGCTTGCTTTGGAGGCCATCTTTGCTGGATGGTTGCCCCAGGAGAGGTCATGGCCGATTCCGAACTACTGCCCCCGAACCCCATTTGGATTCAGTACATAGTTCCATTGTTCAGTTGACAGCAGGAGCTCAGCCAGCTTTGAGTAAACAGATAGAAATGGGAATACGTTGTTCATAATAAGGGAGCTCGAAAAGAGTGAGGATTCATGGAATATCGATGTTATTATTATGGAAAGGAAAATGGCCGTCTTCTAATTCAGATGATGTGTTCAAATACCGACAAAGTTTAGTAACAGTTTAACAAAACTCATTGTGTAAACCCCCATTTCTTTCAAAATGCCCAAAGAATACTTTTGGTTTTGCATCACCACTTCTTATCCTCATTTATTATTTCATCCTTCTTAACTCATTCCTTTCTTTAATTAATTCCCCTACCTTTACCTCTACCTCTACCTCTACCTCTAAAGAAAGATCTTTTCTACCCCCGGTAATTCACCCCAGAGTCCTTGCAGTGTTCATATGTTTTATTCCTCTCCCACCTCCCCCCAAGTCCTCCCGATGTCCCTGCTCTCAAATGTTGTGTTTGTGTCCTTCCCCCTCTCTCCCCATCTTGTCTGCCGCTCCCCGGCCGCCCCGGTCTGCCGCTCCCCTTGTTTTTTGTGTTTTGTGTGTCGGTTTGTCTTTTTGTGTGATTAATGTTAGCTCTTTCACGAGCCTCGATCTTGTATACAAAAAAAAAAAAAAAAAAAAAAAAAAACATCTTCCTGTAGTTGTACTATTTCTTTGTTCCATTTTTATTCTCTTTATCCGTATCAAAAATGATAGCATGGTTGCTTTTGGTTTCAATGGAGGTTTATCACTTATTTGCATGTGTTTACTTTCAAAAAAACCCAATAGGAATGAATGGGAAGGACTTTTCGGAAAACCAGGACGACCAGGACCACCAGGACCACGAGGACCACCAGGACCACCAGGACCACGTGGATTAACAGGTACAATTATTTATTGGAGTTAGAGATTTCTCGATTTCTTCGAGTGTTACAGCTCTCAGCAAGAGATAAATTACCAGGTTCTGCTTCCCTCCTCACCACAGACAAGTTGGAGACCTTGCTATTTATATCTGCCTCCTCTCTGATGATATTGTTCCACTTGCACATTTAGTTTTCGTTTCCGTCTCCCATTGGTCCACTCTGAGCACATGCAGGTGGCAGGTGGCATGTGTTCCACCAGAAACATTTATAATATAAAAGGAGCTCGGTCTTGGTGTGCCTGCCCGCGTGCGTCCATCCATCAACAATTGTCCTGTAGCGAATACAAACTAATCAAGCAATAATGCTGCGATGGGTCTTTATATGCTGTACGTATCTTTCTGCTGATCACCAACTACCTACCAGATCAGGCAGGTGAACGGAAGATCAGGTGATCCTGATCTATTGGAAACGAATTCCCTTAGAACCGCCTGGTGGAACCGGGTTACCTTCTGGTTTACCAAGTTACCTCTCTCCCTCTAACCCACTACATCTAAAATTAATGTTCTCCCCAATTCCTTCAGTAACACCCAACTCTTTTTTTTTTTTCTCCATATTTAGAACAGACTTTGCTGACAGAACTTTGCCAATCTGGGTTGGCGGACGTTAAAGATCCCATGGTGTCCTTTCACAAAGAGTAGGCGAGTATTGCTGGCATCATGGCCAATTTCCTGCCATAATTAGGCGAATGTCTTTCGACTTGGGCCAAGCTTCCCCCAGCCGACTCCACAAGGTGGGATAATAGTGGCCGTTAAAGAGCAACAAAACAAACTTTGGAACAGACTTTCTGGGTCTGTTGTGTCTTGGTCTTTCCCTCTAGACCCTCAGGACTGTAGCATATCAACACCTCAAAAAAGTCTCTTCCTACCTCTTTTCGATGCACTCGCTGACCGACCGGCTTTTCCCCTTGCTACCTTTTTCCTACATAGTTGTTACCTCTGCGGATCCACCACCTAAGGTAGACAGAGGTTTTGTTTTCACTCCTCTATTTGTTTGTCTGTGAGTAGCATATCTAAAAAGGTTATGGACAGATGCGGAGGAAACTTTGTAGACAGATTGGGTGTATGACAAGGAAGGATTAATTCGATTTTGGTGAAGATATGAATCCGGATCCGGATCCGATAATTTTTTAATTTTTATTTCGCCATCGCATCTCGATTCTCGAAGAGATGAACTTCTAAAATGGGTTGTGATATCCGCTCGCCCCTTCGTTAACTTTTTCCTCTGTTTGCTACTCCTCCCTTACCAACGGGCTGATTGTTCTGAAAGTTAACACGTGAATACAAGACAGCAGCCCGCACAATCGCTCAGGCTTAAATTTTTTTGATTTTGGATCATGGCGGCTCCCACGAGGGGTACCCCCCAAACTTCGAACCCCTACTCCCTTATTAGCCCCGGTTGGAATTAATCCGAAACGGGGGCTTATGGATTGGGTCTTGTCCGTGCATGCGTGCGTCCGCAACCATATCTTGGAGATGTATAGACCAATCTTGTTCAATCTTGGCACACAGAAAACGAATGATGGCTTACATATGCACGTCATTTTTTTCGAGATCAGATCCAAGATGGCCGACAGGCAGCCATTTTGTTACTTAAATGTGTTCCCAATTATTTATTGAACATGCATGGTCCGGTTTTGTTCAAACTTGGCACCAGCACAGGACGGCATATACGTTCATCTCACTTTACTTTGAGATCTGATTAAAGATGGCTGACGGGTAGACTGGCGGTCATTTTAATTGTAAAAAGCCCGATATTGACCACGTGCTCATCCATTTCTCGAACATGCATTTACTGATCTTGTTCAAACTTGGCACACAGATAATGAATGATGGCTTAATTGTGCACCTCATTTTTTTCGAAATCAGATCCAAGATGGCTGACTGGCAGCCATTTTGTTACTTAAACGTTTCCCCAACCATTTCTCAACATGCATGGACCGATTTTTTTCAAACTTGGCACAAAGACAATACATGAAAGTATACATATGCAGAAGATTTTGTTTTGTAATCCAACAAAAGAGGGCCGACTAACGGCTTTTCATTTCCGTATAGCAAAATTACTAAAACCACGCAGGCTCTGATATTTTAATTGTTTTTCTCCTTGTTTACCAACTGATTGCTCTGAAACTCAACTTCCTTCTATTTAATGGCCTGCATAATCGCTTAGGCTTCGATTTTGGATCATGGGGGGCTTCCAGGAGGGTGGGTGAGGGGTTATCCCTGAAACTTTGGATCCCTACTCGTCCCTTATTTACCAAACCATTGCTCTGAAACCTGATACAGTCCTTCGACTTGATGGTCTACAGGATTGTGCAGTCTTACATTTTCCGGCTTCGGATCATGGAGGTTCTGGGGGGGGGGGAGGGGAGGAGGCGGAGGAAGGGGAGCTGGAGGGAGTTACCCCCTGAATATTTGGATCTCTACTTGTCCCTTATTTGCCAACTGATTGCTCTGAAACCTGACACAGCCCTTCTACTCAATGCTCCACATGATTGCTTCATCTTGCATTTTCTGATTTCATATCATAGGGGCTCAAAGGGGGAGGGGGTGGTTACCCCCAAAACTTTGGATCCCTTATTTACCAATCGATTGCTCTGAAACCCAACACAGCCCTTCTACTTGTTGGCCCGTACAATCACTCAGGCTTCGATTTTTAGATTTCAGATCATGGGAGTTCCCAGGGTGGGAGGGGGAGCTTACCCCCTGAAACTTGTGATCCCAAAGCGTCTCTTATTTACGAACCGATTGCTCTGAAACTCAATACAGCACATCTACGCGATGGTCCGCAGGATTGCCCAGTCTTAGATGTTTCAATTTCGTATCACGGGGCCTCCCAGCGGATTAGGGGGGCTCCCAGGAGGGATCTCCCAAAATCAGCAAACCCTTTGCGGGGGGTTTTTTCCGGGAAGGGGGTGGGGCGATAATTAGCGATCATTTGTTACTTTTCATTGATTACTTCCTCCTAGGGGAGGTTGACTGAGGTAACTCGTCAGCATCTCCTTCAAGCCGATTACACCAAAATTATCTTCTAAAGGGAAGGATGTGGGGATGGTGTTATCTTATCTGTGTGCATTTGTGTGTTGCTCAGGGGAAATGGTTGGAGTCCAAAATATAGGAAGGAAAGGACCATGCACTCGAGCTAACTCACAATCGCAAGGCATATCTATATCCACATGGATGTGATATATTGTTACGGTGCTCGGACAGGAATCCTGCTCCTGAACACCGAATATGTTACGGCCGGGGTTCGGGTTTACTACGAGGGGGTTAACCTCAGTTCCCTCCCGAATTTACCGGACCTGCGGGCTGCGGCTGCCGCGCACGAATAACTTCGAATTTAGCAGGTTGCGAATCAGCAACTACGAACGCCGATTGGTCCATCGCGTTTACCTGTACCACGTGACGGTCCCAATCGGGGAACGCACCATACCCTCCGGCGGTATACCAATTTAGATGGCCGAGCAAAAACAGTTGGTAACCGCCGGAGTAATGCTAATGTTGTTACGGCCGATGTTAACCTGGGTGCAAGCAATGGCGGATCAATGAAGGAAAAGACTTTCACGGACAGAGAGAAAGGAAACGTTTAAGTTTCATTTATTTACAAATATTTATAGTGTAATTATTCAATAGGAAAGAAAAACGGACGAGAAGCAGGAACTTAGCTTATTCTACACCTAATTATGATTACAACAAATAAACACTACATGGGCCCAGCACACTTTCACGGGGGAGGGGAGGGGAACGAACGAACGTTGGGAACCTGATAGCACAAAGGCTACGATGCTCCGGATGCCTCTTCTCGAGACGGCCTCTGTCCTGGTGTCGCCACTGAGGCCGTACAATCACTCAGGCTTCGATTTTTAGATTTCAGATCATGGGAGTTCCCAGGGTGGGAGGGGGGGGTTACCTGCATGAACAGGTAATGGCGATCCCAGCACGGACAGGCAGAGTGAAGTCGATCGTCACCACGGCAGAGTGACCCAGGCCCCAAGAGAAGAGCATACGTGCTAGGTCAACAATCCAGGCCCCAAGAGAGGAGCACACATGCTCAGTGAACCCAGCAGAGTGAGACATGCCCAGAGTCGACAAAAAGACAGGCCCAGAGTGTAGCAATCTTGCAGACACGTGGTGAGTGCACAAGAGACAGGCCAGACTCGAATAATGCAGGTGTAGAGGCCTGCGAGAGGGAGACCAGCCAAGAGCAAAATGTCCACGTGCTGATTGGGCCGAAAGAGAGCGGCCAGAGAGCGAATCAATGGCTTGAATCTCTCTTTGTTCACCCTCTTCGAAGGGGGGGGGATCTTGGATGTCTCCTGGCTCCCGATTGGTGGAGCCCGTTACTCCACCCCACAAGCTCCACCAAAATGATTCAGGACCTGATTGGTGGGTTTCTAAGCCTGGACACCATGGTATGCCTTTGAGCCTGGTGCATTTCCTGGTAAATTATCCCTTATGAGAGGAGGACCTATCTTTCCTTTCCCCAACGCATAAAGACATAATAACCTGAAATAAGGGGAAGGGGCTAAGATAATGGTCTGCTATGAAATAACTATTTTAAGGGACCTGTATGGTGGGTTTTTTTTTGGTTTTTTTTGTTTTTTTTGTATACTGACTCAAGGCTCGTGAAAGAGCTAACATTTATTTCACAAACAAATCAACCAGACAAACAAAATATATAAAAAGAGGGAGCGGAAGTCAAGATGGGGAGAGAAGGGGAAGCACACAAACACAACATTTGAGAGCAGGGAGATGTGTGGGAGGGAGAGGGCTTTGGGGGAGGAGGTGTGGGAAGGGGGGGGGGGTGGGAGAAGTATAAAACACAAGGACACCAAGGACTTCCAGGACAGAAGTTGGTATTTCAAAAAAGTGGATTTGGGGTGAAATTAGCGGGGGTAGAAAAGATCAAGGTTTTGGATGGGGGAAGATAAGAGATGGTGGTGAACAGCTGTTTTAAAGACCTGGAGGGTGGAGTGGGATTGAAGAGAGTGAGGGAGTTTGTTCCAGAGGCAGGAGAAAAGAGGAATGAAGGAGTGAAGGTGAGCAGAGAGTCTTGATTTTGGCAGTTTAACCATAAGAGGGTTGCAGGCAGATCTTACTTTTGATTGTTGCCATTACTTTTTAGTGGTTTCCCAAAACCGCAACAATATCTTAATTGCTAAACAGAATTCTAAGGTTTAACTAGCTTTAACATATGAATGCACTTTTGTGAATGCATCAAGTGCAGTTGATGATTAAGTACAGCCATTAACTTTGAAATTAAAATTAACACTGATTCATTAACTTAGTTACATTTGGTCTAACTATGATTTAAAAACGGAGAAAAACACCTGAATTTTCCATAGTAATAATTGTTTTTAAAATATTGTTACAGGATTACCTGGAGCAAAGGGGCCACCTGGTCTTCCAGGCATATCTGGTAGAGACGGTCAACAAGGCCAACCGGGTAACCCAGGTGTACCTGGTCTAATTGGACCAAGAGGATTACCTGGAGAGAATGCAGCAAATGTACTGAACTGTGTGAACATGAATTCAAGGGGAGCAGCAGTCGAATGTCCCAAAAGTGAGTATTTTACTTTTAAAATCAAAGTACATTCAAATCGTAACAAGAATTACCACACTGTGGTCAAAACCTACAACAAAATCAGGTAATGGGCCAATTGGGAAACACACATCTAGAGCACTCTTAAAAGAAGAACAGCACGATTGGGAAACACATTTACTATGCTGTTAAAATTTTAACTCAACACCTCACATAGCCGGATCGAAGGGGAGAAGGGTGCAAAAGGGGGGGGGGGGGGGAGGAACCCCTTCCCCTTCATATTTTTGATAAGTTACATGCTGTGACATTGGATGCAGTCCAGTGGCAAGTACAGAGTTGAATGGTGCGTACTTTCTCTTCATGCGTGAGTCAATTGGGTATGTGTTTACAGGATAAACATGTGGTGAGAGGTGTGTGTCAAGTTAATTTTTTAATAGCACATCAAATGTGTGTTTCCTAATCGTGCTGTTCATCTTTTAAGAGTGCTTTAAATGCGAGTTTCTAAATCGGCCCATTGGCAGATTTTGTCGCAGGTTGTGACCACACTAGGGGTCATATTGGGTTTAACTAAGGAACGGCTGGACAGTTCGCCTATTTGGGCCATTATTCATCGCGAATCTATCCCTGGTGTTGGGCTAGTGGCTAGGGTGCCGGCTTAGGATCCAAGGATCCTGGGTTCGAATCCCGGTCGATCGCTGAATTAACGCCAGGGGGGTTGACTCAGCCTGTCATCCTTCCGGGGTTGGCTAAATAGAGTACCAGTTCACTGGTAATTCCCTGTTTGTCGTTAAAGGCGGCAAAAAGGGTTGGCGTCAGGAAGGGCATCCGGCCGTAAAACATTGCTTCAAATAGGGGACCGAAGAACAACAACAACCACGGTTCCCGAAAAAGGCCAACCCCCGCTTTGCGGGGAAAAATGGCCTCTAAAGGTGGTTATTCATCGCGAATCTGCTGAACCTGTTGGGTCACCAAAGAACGCAAGGAACTGCAGAAACTTCCAAGAATGCAAGAAATGCCGTTTCTGATGGTCTTTTATATTTAAATTCCTAGGAGTGGATCCACAGACCCTTCTCCATGCTCCCCTCTCCCCACACCTCCCATTCGGTACTATGGCAGGTGCATCCCTCCATCTTGAATTTCCTGAATCCGCCCCTGATTCTCATCCACGTCGCCCTCTCCACTGTTATATCAGAATGAGCTGATATATTAGTCACACTGTCACGGATTGTTTAACCCCAATATGGGGCCGTTGAAGAATTATTTAACACTATTTTAGGAAGGTGCATACCATGCGTGCTGATGGGCTTCATTAAACCTTATTAATAATTTTTATTCGACATATGATTAGATTTTTCGGGGTCAACACTGTATAATCAGCGGACCAACCTGGACAGTGTATAATTAGTGGAGGCCTACAGGCCTGATGTCTTGGTCCACCTGAACACAAAGATGGCAGTCATATTATTTTGTCTGGGTGTCATGTTGGGTGGAGTCAAGCGACAAATGTGGGTGGGATCCGGCAGCTCTCTGACCAGTGTGTGCCCATTTGAAAAATCGACCCCCAACAACAACAACAACAACAACCATGCGGAGATCTTCTCGACCTACAACATGTTGCAGGTAATAATCAAAGCTACGAAGATCCTGAACCATGGAATATTACAAACAAATTTCCATCCTGTGATTCAAGGTGGATGCCATCACCACGTGCGGAGCAGAATTATCAGGTGGTGATTATTTTCTTCACTCACACATATACGAGTATATTGTTCATCCGTACGTATGCCCTATGTCTGCCTGCTCCCTGTACTGATCCATTTCATTACTTTAATCTGTCCTATTGCTGTCCCCAAGGCTTCGATATCTGTATGAAAGAAAATGCAATAAATGTACTTAATGTATGGTAGATGATAATGATGGAAGAGCCATGAAAGTGTGTGGACAAGAAAACAAGGAAATACAAAAAAGAAAGTCAGACAAAACCGTCATTGAATTTCACTCAATGAAAATGGAATATATATATATCACTCTTCTTTTTACTTGCAGTGCAGTGCCACCAGGGTACGCTAGATAATCAGGCATGCTGTCCAGAAGAATAAATATTCTGGCTCTCTCGTCTGCTTTCGGTTGTGGAAGTGAAAAATGTTGTAATTTTTTTTTGCAAACAGTAGGCCACCTCATTGGAGTTCCTTGTATAATTTCCATGACCTTTTGAAGATGAGGTGCTGGGATCTCGCCCGGTGTGTACCCTGGTTAGAATAGGTACACCGTATCCCTGCGTGTCGTCAGAGGCGACAAAGAGGGTTGGCGTCAGGAAGGGCATCCGGCCATAAAAAAAACATTGCCTCAAAAAAGAGAACCATGACAATCACAACGACATATGGGCAGGGTACATCCCGAAGTGGAGATCGGTTTCTGAGGTTTGGGACATGGAATGTAGGGACAATGACAGGGAGATCAGGAGAAGTGGTGGAAGTATTGGTCAGAAGAAGAGTGGACATATGTTGTGTGCAAGAGACTAGATGGAAGGGAAGTGGTGTGAGAATGGTGAAGGGTAGGCAGAGACAGAAATACAAGTTTGTGTGGCGAGGGTGCCCGGAGGGCGTAAATGGTGTTGGTGTCCTGTTTTCTGAGGAGTTTGTAGACAGTGTGGTGAGTGTGACTAGAGCGAGTGATAGGTTGATGATGGTGAAAATGATGATTGGAAAGCTCTTGGTGAACGTCATCTCGGGATATGCTCCGCAGGTTGGTCGGAGCGATGAAGAGAAGGACAGGTTCTGGTGTGCGATAGAGAAGCTGATGGAAAACGTGAAAGATGAGGAAGTTGTTGTGGTAGGAGGAGACCTAAATGGACATGAGGGAAGGAGTATGGACGGTTTTAAGGGAGTTCATGGGGGTTACGGATATGGTGTGAGAAATGGAGAAGGCGAAAGGATTTTGGAGTTTGCTGATAGAGCTGATTTGTTGATTTGTAACACTCAGTTCCAGAAAGGGGATAATAAGCTTGTTACATACACGTCAGGTGGGTCGACGACAACCGTTGACTGCCTGATGGTGCGTAGGCGAGATAGGGGGCACCTCCGGGACACAAAGGTGATCCCGGGGGAGGAGGCTGTTTCACAGCACCACTTGGTTGTCTGCGACATAAGGGTGAAAGGTGCGAGGAGAGCTCGGCGGGTGAAGTACCAACCGAGAATGAAGGTGTGGAGGTTGAAAGAGGTGACAGTAAGGGAGGCATTAAAAGAGAGGCTGAGTAACGTAGAGGATGATGTGGTTGAGCTTGAACGTGGTTGGATGTCAATGAAAGATTGTCTGTTGGGGGCCGTTGGTGAGGTATGTGGATGGACAAAAGGACCACCGAGGCACTCGGAAACATGGTGGTGGGATGATGAAGTTGGAAAGAGGATTGACGAGAAGAGGAAGAAGTTCAAGGAGTGGCAGAAGGCGAAGGGAACGGGAGCAGAAAAACCAGAGCATGAAAGTTATAAGGCAGCCAAGAAGGCTGCAAAGAAAGAGGTAGCAAAGGCGCAGGAGGCATGTAGGAAAATGTTCGGAGAACGCTTGGATTCGGAAGAGGGTCAGAGAGCGGTATTCAGGATTGCAAAGCAGATAGCGAAAGAGAGGTGTGATGTGATGGGGGTGAGTGGCTTGAAGGATGAAGTGGGACAAATCGTTGTGGACCCAGATGGAATTAAAGGAAGATGGAAAAGATATATGGAAATGCTGTTGAATACAGAGAATGAATGGGATGGCAACATAGAGAGTAACCCAGTTTTAGGACCGGCAGAGAAGATAACTGAGAAGGAAGTTGAGGAAGCGATAAAAGCAATGAAGAGTAGAAAAGCGGGAGGGCCGACGGGAGTTGTGGGAGATATTTTGAAGGCAGCAGGAATTTGGGGTGTGAAGAGAATGACAGAGATCTGTAATCTGGTGGTGAAAGAAGGCCGCATTCCAGTGGATTGGGAACTGAGTACCCTCGTCCCTCTATACAAGGGGAAAGGTGACCCTCTGGAGTGTGGCTCGTACCGAGCGATAAAGTTATTGGAGCATGGAATGAAGGTATTGGAAAGGGTGTTGGAGAGAAGGATAAGGAAGAAGGTGAAGATCGACGAAATGCAGTTTGAATTTATGCCAGGAAGAGGAATGACAGACGCTGAAGGAGCTGTGCTCCAACTCGAATCGAAAGAATGGACGCGACAAAAAGCTGGGATTCATCCGAGTTTCTTTATTGCATCAAATCAACTCGGGTAAAACTGAAAAGCCCGTTTATCGGGCAGCATTATATACAAGCACTCGAATATCTCATGCCGGAGCGTTTGCCCTTAAAAGGCGCGACTGGGCGTGTCCGGGAGACCTGGGCGAGTCTGGACATGCCCGGGAACGGCGAGACTGGGTGTCGCCGGACGGGCCGGTCGAGCCCGGGAAAGGCGAGTCCGGGCATGCCCGGGAAAGGCAAGACTGAGCGTCTCCGGGCGGTCTGGGTGAGCCCGGCACAGCGATCGCTCCGTGGTTGCGTCCTCGGCAGGTGTAAGGCGATTGTGTATGTTCAGCGGCAACCGCTACACACGCCCCCCCAGAATCGAGTTGCACCGGCAGGGTCAATTTAAGAGGGGTCCTGATGACCCGGCCAAAGCGACCCCTGGAGGGTCGTGGGGGGGGGGGGGTCCGGTGTGGGGGTGGGTGGTCGAGCGGGAGGCACCGTGGACGGGGGTCGGCCTCGCCACGGAGGAAGGGCCAACCGAGGTGGTTGGTCGATGTCCACGTGCGCCGGCTTGAGGCGGTCCACCGAAATCCGGTCCGACCTGCCGCCGACGTCGATGACGAAGGACTTGTCGTCCCGTCGCAGGACCCGGAAGGGTCCATCGTACGGCGGCCTGAGTGGCCCCCGGTGTGCGTCATGCTAGACTACGGATTTTTATGTTAAGAAAATAGGCCTTTTATGTTTTGAAAAGCGGAATTTTTTTTTTTTTATGTGAAAAAATCCCGAAATATTTTTTTCCCCCGTTTTATTCATTTTTTATTATTACCAAGTTTTTCAGAAATCAGTCAAAAAAAGAACAAAAAATGGTAAGCTTTTTCCTGCACAACATTAAACACTCTGGGCTAGTAAACAGGTAAAAAATGACGTTCAGGTACCTTTATTACAACCGCATTGTTTGATTAAGTAGAGGACTAGAAGAAATTGACAAGACCCTTTTAGGAACGGTTAAAGTAGGTGTTTGAAATCATTATCTTGGTAATGTTCTCCTTGGTGAGGCGGTGTCGGCGGTCGGTGAGGACGTTTCTGTAGACGGAGAAGGACCTTTCCACGTCGACGCTGATGATGGGGCAGTACCTCAAGAGGGGGATGTCGGCAAGCTTGACTCCAGCCGGCACACCAACCTCAGATCCGTGCTGATCTCCATCCAGGATCAAAGCCACTGTCCTCAGCACACCAATGTCGGGATTGCGCTGCAGCACCGCCTTGAACTTGGTGAGCAGGATCTCCTTACGGCAGCCTCGGATCTTGTCGAGCTCCTCCTTGGCCTGATCAAGGAGCTGGAAGGCCTTGGCCAGCTCCATGCCGGCCTCCTCCAGCTGCTTAAGGATCTTCGGGATGAACGACACGTGGGCATTTAAGAAGACCAAACTGAGCTTGATGTCCGCCTTTCCGAACAGGTCCTTGGCACTCCGGATTGCCATCGCGTCGTCATCGTTCAGCTGGTCCACAATGTCCTTGACGGCCTCGAAGTGCTCGGCGTAAAACACCTCGGCGTCAATCCACGTCCCCCACCGAGTCAGAATGGGCTCCGGGGGGAGAGAAAGATTGGGCTGCTGCTCCTTCCAAAAGACAACACGCGACGGGGCTTTGACGAACACCTTCTTCGTCGTGGCAATCAGGTCGTTGACGTCCTTGAACATTTCTCGGACTGTCTCGCAGACACGGTGGAGCGCGTGGGCAATGCAAGTCACATGCAGCAAGTCCGGGAAGAGTTCCTTCAGGGCATGGCCAGCCTTGATCATATAGGCCGCGGCGTCGCTGACGAGGACCTTGAGGCACTCCGGCTTGAAATCAGGCCAAAGATCCATCGGCGTGTCCATCGGCGTGTCATTGGCGTGTCATTGACTGCACGCACGATCTCCCCGGAGTTGGTCTTCTCCAGAAACATGCACTGGACGAGGTGGGGACGAAAGTACCCCTCCTTGGACAAGCGTCCCGCGATGATGTTGGCCACATATCGACCTGCCGAATCGGTCGTCTCGTCGACGGACAGCCAGATGGGCTGCTGTCCGAGGTCGGCACGGATCCCCGCCAAGGCCTCGTCGTAGCACTTGTCGAGGTAGTGCTTTCGAATCCAGCTTTCATCGGGGATCTGGAGAGTGATGTGCTTCTCCAGGAACGACCGGAGGGCAGGGTTTTCCAATTTCGACCATGGGATGCCAGCGGCCAGCATGGCCTGGCACAGCTCCTGAGCCACGACGTCGCACTTGTGCCTCTTTCCGCCACCAAAGTCCTCCATGGTGGCTTGCGTGACCGTCCTCTTCTTCTTCAAGGCCAAGTTGCTCTTGTGGTGGTCTCCTCGGACATGTTGGGCCAGCTCAGACTTCTGCTTCGCCCGGAAAGTCTTTTCACAAGCTCGACAGAAAGCCGTGTCACTCGACACGTACTTGAAGGTGGCCCCATCGCCGCCAGCGTTGAATTCCTTCAGCCACTTGTCACGAAGAGCAGCACTCATCTTGATAGGAGACTTGTTCACACTTTGTGTACACTCTCTCACTGTAGTACACCGCCCCACTGCTGTACACGCTGGGGACGCAACGCACGCAAGTGGACGCAACGTTTTGTTTTTGAGATCGATCGCAGTTAAAAATTTCGATCGCAGTTACAAATTTCGATCGCAGTTTAAAATTTCGAAAAATTCCCTAATTTTTTTTAGCGTTGCCAGACATTTTCGACCAAAAAGGGCATTTTATTTTATTTTTCCCGAAAAAGGGCGAAATTCTTTTTTTCTCCGAAAATAGCAAAATAATTTTTTTGCGCGCAAAAAAGCCGTTTTATGTGAAAAAATATTTTTTAATTTTTCACATAAAAATCCGATGTGCAGCCATGACACACAAAAACGTACTCCGCTGTGCGAAGCGCTGGGGGGACCTAGGACTGGGGGTCACCGTGGTGGGATGTTGGCACGGGGGCAAACCGTCGGGCGGTCTCCTGGAGGTCCGAGCGCTGGCGAGCTGCGGACCAGGGACTGGTAGCGTCGGGCACGAATTCGCCCGGGATGCGTAGCGGCTGGCCGTAGACCAGCTCAGCAGTGGACGCCCGGTAGTCCTCCTTGGGGGCCGTGCGGAGGCCCAAAAGGACCCACGGTAGCCGGTCGGTCCAGCCGCCGTCCTGAAGGCCGGCCATGAGCGCGGCCTTCATGGAACGGTAGAACTGCTCGCACAACCCATTGGCTTGAGGGTGGTAGGCCGTGGTACGGTGGAGCCTGACCCCCAGGTTGCGGGCGACCGCGCCCCACAGCTCGGAGGTGAACTGCGGCCCGCGGTCCGAAGAGATGTCCGCCGGTGCGCCGAAACGGGCGACCCAGGTGTCGATGAAAGCCTGCGCCACGTCGGCGGTGGTGGTGGAGACGAGGGGAACGGCCTCCGGCCACCTGGTGGTCCTGTCCACCATGGTGAGCAGGTGTGTGAAACCCCGTGATGGGTGGAGGGGTCCCACCAGGTCCACGTTGATGTGGTCGAAACGCCGTTCGGGCATGGTGAAAGGTGCCAGCGGGGCCTGGGTGTGTCAGTGGACCTTGGCCTGTTGGTAGGTCGTGGAGGTGCTGGTCCAATCGCGGACATCCCGTCGAAGGCCGTGCCAGACGAATCGCGCCGACACCAGCTTCTGGGAAGCTTTCCGGCCCGGGTGGGAAAGGCCGTGGAGGGAGGCGAAGATGCGGCGTTGCCAGGTAACGGGCACGATGGGGCGAGGCTGGCCTTGGGAGACGTCGCAGAGCAGGACAGTGTCCGCGAAGGGGACGTCGGCCAGGCGGAGGCCCGTGTCCGCCGCCCGGAGGGCTTGCACCGTGGTGTCAGTGGTCTGGTCAGCCGCCATAAGCGCGAAGTCCACGCCGAGGTGGACCGCGTTCGCGCTGGCCCGACAAAGACAGTCGGCCACGGCGTTGTCTTTGCCGGCGACGTGCCGGATGTCCGTGGTAAACTCCGACACGGCGGAGAGGTGGCGCTGCTGGTGGGCCGACCACGGCTCCGTGACTTTGGCCATTGCGTAAACCAACGGCTTGTGGTCGACGAAAGCCGTGAAGGGTCGGCCCTCCAGGAGGTGGCGGAAATGGCGAACGGCCAGGTGTAGACCGAGGAGCTCGCGGTCAAACGTGCTATATTTGAGCTCGTTCGGCCGGAGTTGCCGGCTGAAAAAAGCGAATGGCTGCCAAACCCCGTTCACCCATTGCTCATGTACGGCGCCCACCGCGTAGTCGGAGGCATCCGTGGTGAGGGCGATGGGAGCGTTGAGCACCGGGTGAGCGAGCAGTGTTGCTTCGGCGAGGGCCCGCTTTGAGCTTGTAAATGCCGCGTCCATGGCTGCGGACCAGACGACGTCGTGTTTGGCCGGCTTGCCCCGGAGGGCTTCGTAGAGGGGCCGCATGAGCTGAGCAGCGCGGGGCACGAAGCGGTGATAGAAATTCACCATTCCGAGGAACTCCTGCAGGGCCTTGATGGAGCGGGGACGCGGAAACGCGGTGATGGCCTCGACCCTGGAAGGCAGCGGCACGGCCCCGTTCTTGGTAATGTGGTGGCCCAAAAAATCAACGGCCGTCGTGCCGAAGTGGCATTTGGCCGGGTTGACGATTAGGCCGTGCTCGCTGAGGCGCCCGAACAGTGTTCGGAGGTGGAGGAGGTGCTCGGCCCGGGACGTGCTGGTGACGAGGATGTCGTCCAGGTAGACGAAGAGGAACGGCAGGTCGCGCAGCACGCCGTCCATCAAGCGCTGGAACGCCTGAGCCGCGTTCTTGAGGCCAAATGGCATTTGAAGGAATTCGAATAAGCCGAATGGCGTGATGACGGCCGTTTTTGGGACGTCGGCCAGCCTGACAGGTACCTGGTGGTATCCCCGTATCAAATCGATCTTCGAAAAAATGACCCGTCCTGCCAAACGGGCGGAGAAGTCTTGAATGTGCGGGATCGGATACCTGTCGGGGGTGGTAACATCGTTAAGGCGGCGGTAGTCGCCACATGGGCGCCAGCCGCCCCCCGGCTTCAGTACGATGTGTAGTGGCGAAGCCCACGCGCTATCGGAGCGCCGCACGATGCCGAGGTGTTCCAAAGCGTCGAACTCGGCTTTGGCCACGGCGAGCTTGGCTGGGTCGAGGCGGCGGGCTCTGGCGTAGACCGGCGGGCCCGTGGTTGGTATGTGGTGCTCGATACCATGTTGTACCGCGACGGCCGAAAACGTCGGCCGCGTGAGGGCCGGGAACTCCACGAGGAGGCGAGCAAACTCGTTCGCTGCCGGGAGGGCACATGCTAGCTCGGTCGGCGCGGAACTGCTCAATGTGCATGCCAGGGAGCTGAAGGTCTCAGCGTTGACGAGGTGACGCCGTTTGACGTCAACCAGCAGCCCGTGTGCGCAGAGGAAGTCGGCGCCCAGCAGAGCCATGGGCACGCTTGCAGTCACAAAAGTCCAATGAAAGCGCTGGCTGCCGAAGCAGAGGGTGACGTTGCGCGGGCCGAAGGTGCGGATGGCCGATCCGTTGGCCGCCACCAAGGAGGGGCCGCAAACCGCGGACTGCCTGTCCTGATCGGAGGCGTGTATGACGCTCAGTTGGGCGCCGGTGTCACACAGGAAGCGCCGTCCGGACGCTTTGTCCCTGATAAAAAGTAAGTTGCCCGTGTGGCCGGCGCTCATGGCTGGTAATGAACGCCGGCCCGGCCGTATCCCGACTTGCCGAAAGTGCACGGGGGTCGGCATGTCCGGGCCTTTTGTCCGAACCTGGCATGGTAGTAACACCACGCCTGGTCAGGTGGAGGCCCCGGTCGTCGTGTTGGAGGCGGTCGGCGCGGCGTAGCGGCCGCCAATTGTGCCGGCAGTTCGGCCGCCGACCGTGCCGGGTGCTCGGGCGCCATGGGCGTTGCTTCGGACGGCGGCGGGCTCCAGGTCGCTGCCCCGATGCGTTGGCCTGCCGAGGAGATCTTGTCGGCTTCCCTGGCGAGGGCGCGGGGATCCGTGATCTGCGTGCTTGCCAGGGCGAGGCATACCTGGCTAGGCAGCTGATGGAGGAACAGCTCTTGAAAAAGAAAATCCGGGGCGTGCTCCCCGAGCAACGAGAGCATGTAATCCATTCGCTCGGACGGGCGTCGGGCGCCTGTCGCCGAGCTCGGGCAGGTCGAGCAGGCGCCGTGCGCGTTCCGCCGATGAGAGGGCGAAAGCGTCGAGGAGGAGCTTCTTGATCGCGCCGTACTTGTCAGCGGCTGGCGGGTGCTGGAGGAGGCTGAGGGCGCAGGCCGCGGTGGCTGAGCCGAGTGCTGCTACCACATGATGGAAGCGGGTGTCGTCGGCGGTGATGCCTCGCAGGGTGAACTGGGAGTCCGCCTGGGTGAACCAAACCGCCGCGTGAGCCTCCCAGAAGGTAGGCAGTTTGAGGGCAACTGCCGTGTCCATGTCGGTAGGTCACCAATGAAGGAGCTGTGCTCCAACTCGAATCGAAAGAATGGACGCGACAAAAAGCTGGGATTCGTCCGAGTTTCTTTATTGCATCAAATCAACTCGGGTAAAACTGAAAAGCCCGTTTATCGGGCAGCATTATATACAAGCACTCGAATATCTCATGCCGGAGCGTTTGCCCTTAAAAGGCGCGACTGGGCGTGTCCGGGAGACCTGGGCGAGTCTGGACATGCCCGGGAACGGCGAGACTGAGCGTCTCCGGGCGGTCTAGGCGAGCCCTGCACAGCGATCGCTCCGTGGTTGCGTCCTCGGCAGGTGTAAGGCGATTGTGTATGTTCAGCGGCAACCGCTACAACGCGCTCTTTATTGTGAGGCAGTTGCAGGAGAAGTACATGGAGAAGAGGAAGAAGATGTTTCTTGGGTTTGTTGATCTGGAGAAAGCATTCGATAGGGTTCCACGCGAAGTATTGACATGGGCATTGAGGAAGTTAGAAGTGGAGGAATGGTTGATCAGAGTTGTGATGGCAATGTACAAAAGAGCGCGCACAGCTGTAAGGACGAAGGACGGGAACAGTGGTGAGTTTGAGGTGAAGGTGGGAGTGCATCAGGGGTCGGTAATAAGTCCACTACTATTTGTAGCTGTGATGGAGGTGCTGGCTCAGAACGTAAAGGAGGGTTTACCGTGGGAGTTGTTGTATGCAGATGATCTGGTGTTGATTGCAGAAAGTATGGATGGACTGAAGGAAAAGATGAACAAGTGGAAGGAATGTATGGAGACAAAAGGTCTGAAAGTGAATATAGGAAAGACGAAGGTGATGGCAAGTGGTAAAGCATGTGGTGAGGTGGAAAGAACTGGGAAGTGGCCATGTGCTGTGTGCAGTAAGGGTGTCGGAGTGAACTCCATTCAATGTGCAATGTGCACTGAGTGGGTTCATCAAAAATGTAGTGGTCTAAGAGGGTCATTAACCAGTGTGGGGGCTACATTCAAATGTAAGGTGTGCACAGAGGGAGCTGCAGATGGAGGAAATGTTGAGTTGGATCTTGGAGACGGCGTGAAGCTGGAAGGTGTGAAAACATTTTGCTACCTCGGAGACATGCTGAATGGAGAAGGTGGATCAGACACGGCAACGGTTGCTCGAGTGAGATGTGCATGGAAGAAGTTTCGGGAACTGAGTGGCGTGCTGATGAGGAGGGGAGTGTCGTTGAAGCTGAAGGGAAAGGTGTATGCTGCATGTGTGAGAAGTGTTATGATTTATGGGAGCGAGACATGGGTCATGAATGTTGAGCAGCAACGAAGGCTGGAAAGGGTGGAAATGCGAATGGTTCGGTGGATGTGCGGAGTATAGTTGAGAGAGAGGAAGACAAATGATGAATTGCGAAAGATGATGTGAATAGAGCCTGTGATTGATGCTGTGAAGAGGAACAGGTTGAGATGGTTTGGTCATGTGTTGAGGAAGGATGAAAGTGACTGGTTGAGAAGAGTGATGGAAATGAATGTAGAAGGAAGTAGAGGACGGGGAAGACCGAGAAAGACTTGGCTAAAGATGGTGGAAGAAGAAATGCGAGCAAGGGGGTTAACAAGGAGAGATGCAGAAAATAGGGCAAAATGGAGAAATTGTCATGGGGACCGCAAGGCTAACGCCCGCTCTAGTAGGGAAAATGGCCTTAAAATGCATGTTGTTGTTGTTGTTGTGTTGTTGTGCTGGGATCTCGAGATGAAACATGCACGATTGGTTGATTGTTCTTTAACTTTCTTAATTACTTTGTGGTACATCACAATTTATTGAATTGAAATGGAGCCATAAATTGCTTTCACTATAGTCTTTGCAAGATTTATCACTGATGAATATGTCTTACTTGCTTATTTATATCTACCTGAACAGGCTATGTCGCCACCTCCTGTGCCTGTGGCATGGCCTGCGGCTCATGGGACATTCAGAACGATATCAAGTGCCACTGTCAGTGCGCTGGCATCGACTGGACAAGTGCTCGCTGCTGCAAGCTTGCCAATTGATGGGGGTAGCACCTTCAGTTACCTTCACACACATTCACAGCACAAGCAACCACCATGGACACTCAGCACAAGCAACCATCATAGACACTCAAATCACAATCAACCGTCATACACACTCACAGCACAAGCAACCATCATACACACTCACAGTACAAGAAACCACACACACACACACACACACACACACACACACACACACACACACACACACACACACACACACTCACACACACATACACACACAAATACTCACAGCACAAGCAACCATCATAGACACTCACATCACAAGCAACCACACACATACACACTCACAGCATCATCAGCAACCATTATACACATGCACAGCATCATCCACAATTTATCAAACAATCTCACAGCATCAACCATCAGACACATTCACAGCATTACCAGCTATCTTCATAGATATGGTCACATGACTATGCACCAGAATCTTTGAATAGTCATGATGTTGATTTTCATTTCTTAATTAAATTAATAACCCAATTACGGAAAACATTGATTCATTAATTCCCATTTTGTGATGATTCATTTTGTTTGATTGCATTTCTGCATTTGCTACAATTAGCAAATAAATTGCCTTTAAAACCTTATAATTGTGAAATGCTTTTGAAGATACATTCGCAGTCTGAATGAAAATGTATTAAATACACATCCTTACATGTCAAGAGCTGTCGGGATAGTTCAGAGGTATTTGTGTGTCAAAATTTTGGGGGTGGAAGCACTAATTTGGGGGTGGAAAGGAGGTAGATGTGCCAGGCTATTAATCCAAAGGATTATTCAGGGAAATAAAATACCGTGAACAACAAATCTGCTGACAGGAAGGCGTACTCCGCGTTGCGTCGCCCCCTGCTGGCATCGAATAATCACAGACACCGTAATTAATTTAATCTTATTGGTTTTCACTGCAGGAACTACTTGGGAACTCATATCAGGTGCAAATAAAATCTGAGCCCATCTACTGAGAGGAACGTTTGTTTCCACCAGGTAGGATCGTTCGGATTGCTTCATCATCAATAGAGTTCGTGAGGGATTTCATTACCTTTCCAGGATCGCGACTTTTGCCTCTTCTCAAAAAGTATTCAAATGATTTCAATAAAACTTGGTCGAAGGTGAGACCCGGGACATTGCCGCCATCTTTACGGCATGCCCTGGTATGTATATGAATGTCCTTCACAGACGTACACCAATCAGAGCTGAAGATTTGGTCACATGACAGGGGTGATGTGACGTGATTACGTTTGAGATGTCATTACGGTTTACGGCGTACGTGGCTGACTCTCCACACTCCGCCATTTTGATTCCTATGCTGTTCAGGCCGAACATATCGTCGAACCTGTCATATATCACAATCGCCGTGCTCTACCTTTACGCTTCACAATCGCCATGCTCTACTTTTACGCTTCACAATCGCCATGCTCTACCTTTACATTTCACAATCGCCATGCCCTACGTTTGCGCTTCACAATCGCCATGCTCTACTTTTACGCTTCACAATCGCCATGCTCTACTTTTACGCTTCACAATCGCCATGCTCTACCTTTACATTTCACAATCGCCATGCCCTACGTTTGCGCTTCACAATCGCCATGCTCTACCTTTACGCTTCACAATCGCCATGCTCTACCTTTACGCTTCACAATCGCCATGCTCTACCTTTACATTTCACAATCGCCATTCTCTACGTTTACGCTTCACAATCGCCATGCTCTACCTTTACACTTCACAATCGCCATGCTCTACCTTTACACTTCACAATCGCCATGCTCTATCTTTACACTTCACAATCGCCATGCTCTACCTTTCGTTTACGCTTCACAATCGCCATGCTCTACCTTTACGCTTCACAATCGCCATGCTCTACCTTTACGCTTCACAATCGCCATGCTCTACGTTTACGCTTCACATTCGCCATGCTCTACCTTTACGCTTCACAATCGCCATGCTCTACGTTTACGCTTCACAATCGCCATGCTCTACCTTTACGCTTCACAATCGCCATGCTCTACTTTTACGCTTCACAATCGCCATGCTCTACCTTTACGCTTCACAATCGCCATGCTCTACGTTTACGCTTCACATTCGCCATGCTCTACCTTTACGCTTCACAATCGCCATGCACTACCTTTACGCTTCACAATCGCCATGCTCTACCTTTACGCTTCACAATCGCCATGCTCCACCTTTACGCTTCACAATCGCCATGCTCTACCTTTACGCTTCACAATCGCCATGCTCTACCTTTACGCTTCACAATCGCCATGCTCTACCTTTATGCTTCACAATCGCCATGCTCTACCTTTACACTTCACAATCGCCATGCTCTACCTTTACGCTTCACAATCGCCATGCTCTACCTTTACGCTTCACAATCGCCATGCGCTACCTTTACACTTCACAATCGCCATGCGCTACCTTTACATTTCACAATCGCCATGCTCTACCTTTACACTTCACAATCGCCATGCGCTACCTTTCCTTTACGCTTCACAATCGCCATGCTCTACCTTTCCTTTACGCTTCACAATCGCCATGCTCTACCTTTACGCTTCACAATCGCCATGCTCCACCTTTACGCTTCACAATCGCCATGCTCTACCTTTACGCTTCACAATCGCCATGCTCTACCTTTACGCTTCACAATCGCCATGCTCTACCTTTACGCTTCACAATCGCCATGCTCTACCTTTACGCTTCACAATCGCCATGCGCTACCTTTACGCTTCACAATCGCCATGCTCTACCTTTACGCCTCACAATCGCCATGCACTACCTTTACGCTTCACAATCGCCATGCTCTACCTTTACGCTTCACAATCGCCATGCTCTACCTTTACGCTTCACAATCGCCATGCTCTACCTTTACGTTTCACAATCGCCATGCTCTACCTTTACGCTTCACAATCGCCATGCTCTACCTTTACACTTCACAATCGCCATGCCCTACCTTTCCTTTACGCTTCACAATCGCCATGCTCTACCTTTACGCTTCACAATCGCCATGCTCTACCTTTACACTTCACAATCGCCATGCTCTACCTTTACGCTTCACAATCGCCATGCTCTACCTTTACGCTTCACAATCGCCATGCTCTACCTTTACGCTTCACAATCGCCATGCTCTACCTTTACGTTTCACAATCGCCATGCTCTACCTTTACGTTTCACAATCGCCATGCTCAACCTTTACGCTTCACAATCGCCATGCTCTACCTTTATACTTCACAATCGCCATGCGCTACCTTTCCTTTACGCTTCACAATCGCCATGCTCTACCTCACCTTCAGGCCGCTTGGAACAAATTTGTTCAGGTTTCTTAATACTGTGGTATCGTTTTTGTAAAAATAATGATAACGTTAATAATAATAATATAACAAATATAATCGTAACACCGCAATCCCTTTGTCATGACTGCAAAGTTACTGGATCAAAGCGGTGTATGGTTGGTTCATTGTTGATTCGAAACAGAATAAACCAGTGTCTCAATGCAATCTCTTCACTTCCATGGTGACAGACAGCTTAGAAACTTAGAGTACCGGTACTTCAAAAAAAAAATAATTAAATACTTACATTATTTGCTAACTGGTATCCCCCTGCCCAGGTTATACTATATCCTCTTCAACTAAAGTATCAAACAACATACTTTGCATAGTATCGTGCATAGCACGATACCTGCGAAATACCTAAAATAAGTTGTTGGCCTATGATGACCTCAAAAATTATTGGTGGTTGGATTCAGTGACCAGATATGCAAATCCTCTTAAAATTTCAAGTCAATCGGATAAAAATTGAGGCTTTTAGAAATTTGACACAGTTGGTGACCTTTGGCCTATGTTGACCCAGAGCCCTTTAAATTTCAAGTCAATCGGATAAAAATTGAGGATTTTAGAAATTTGACACAGTTGGTGACCTTTGGCCTATGTTGACCCAGAGCCCTTTATACACAGAGTTTGGCCAACTCGGTAACAGGCGCCATGTTGGAGCCCTACATCAAGTGTATAAAGGGCTCTGTGTTGACCTATATTGACCTTTTGACCCCAAAAACAATAGGCTTCTTACTTATGACCAACTTTATCATTTGGTGAAGTTTTGTGAAGATCGGTTGAAGATTGTGACCTGCAGGCAACTGACAGACAAACAGAGACAGACAGAATATCGCACAAGATCAACCAATATAGTTGAAACATCTTGGATTTTCGCAAGTAACAAGACCGATGTTAGACTTTCGGTCTTGTTTATTTATTATAACGAGCTGCTAATCTGGTGAGAAACTATCAGGGTGTTTTTGGTCTTTTGCAACTTGTAATTAGACTTAGAATCCCTCACGAAGCTCGTTTATTTATATTGACGATGGAGTAATCCGAAGGAACATTCAAACTGTGATAAACGTCCTTAAAATGACAGGTCAGCACGGAAAGTCTGAGTGAGGCTCCATTGGCGCCATTGAGAACACAAAGATCCCCAGGTAGGAGGTGTGATTGTGATCAGGCAGGTGACCCGAGGCACCATGGATGTAAATGTCGACCTGTGGGAAACTGTTTCTTATCGACCTCCAAGGAGTGCTTGCATCTGATAACGGCTTTTACTCGGACAAGGACACCATGCTATTCTTCCATATCCCCGTGCAGCGCAGGTATGAGTATGACCATCAACCTATACGCACCTGAGTCTCTCTTTGTACAAGTTATATGCAGATTGACAGGTGTAACTGAAATAGTTTGATGGAGTTTAATTTTTTTTGACTGTGACGTCACATCAGTCTTGTTCATAGAGCAGTCGGAAAAAGGCTCAAACAATTCTGTTCTTTTCTGATCTCTTGTTATAGGAAAACTAAAAAGGTTGAATTAAATTGGTAGAGCTGGCAACGGTGCCCGCCCTAGTGGTGGGGCTTCAATTGGGAGGCCCAAATGAAAAGGTAAAATATCAGAAATTGAAGGCTTTTTTTTATTATTATAAACGATTTATATAAACATCCGTTAAATCATATCACACGCAAGTCATCAACATCTAAACAGTATTTTTTAGAATTTCAACAAAAGCCACATCACTGTTCATATCGGTTAATATTATTCCATGGTGTTTGGAAAAACTGGAAAATTGGAAAATTGGGAAAAATTGGAAAAACAATGTAGCCCATTTTACTCCAGGGGGTCCCGGGATTACCCACCCAAAATATCGTTGCGATCGGTTAAGCCGTTTTTGCGTTACCTTCGAACGGACGGACGGACAGACCTTTGGTGAATTATAGTAAGTTAAGGTCTTTAAAGAAATCCGCTGCTTACATTTTGAAGGGATTATATCTCTTCCTGTCCACTAGAAATCTGATCTGAAAAACAGGGAGGCCAAGAAAACCTGACATATTTATATTTATTGTAAAAAGAGCCTTTCAGCAGAAGAATAAGCCTACCTTTTAAAGTGTGTACGTACCAGTCGTACCATATTTACCGCTACCACCAAACGTGGATTCGGAGGTTATGTTTTCACCCCTGTCTCTTTGTCGGTCTGTGAACAGGATATCTCAAAAAGTTGTGGACGTATTCGGAGGAAATTTTGTGGACAGGATGGGTGTGTGACGAGGACGAATTGATCCGATTTTGGTGAAGATCCGAATCCTGATCCGCATACTAGAACTTTAAGTGATTCTTCACCATTGAGAGATGGGGCTAAAACGAAGCTATGTAGCAAGATATTTCAAAAAGTTGTGGACAGGTTATGACAAAACTAGGTGGATGAGTTGGTTCGGGGACAAGAACAAGCCGATTCGATTTTAGTTCAAGTCCGGATCCATATCAGGCTTATCACTGGGATGCAAAATGTAAACTGTTCCGTCTGGCAAAGGTGTGCCATTCTAGTTTGGGCATCGGTTGCCAATGAATCACCGAGTGTCTGCAGGTGGTCCGTCTCAAGAATCCACTGTGGGATGGATGCTTGTGCTCTGCGCGTAATCGATAGTTTTTTGTGGTGTTATTACGTGTTACAACATCCAGGCCGTTTGCTGGTAGACCGCCATTTTGGAGGAGACAAAAACAAACAAAAGAATGTACAAAAATGATCCCTGTCCAAATGTGGGATGTGGGAATCCAAATCATTTTTTCACAAACAAACATTTCACAAACTTTCATGGAACAATATCACTAAGTTCAAGAACCACTTGGATTTTGTTCGGAAATATGCGCAAATCATTCTTCAACATGGTCTGAAGGGATGTTCTCTTTATGGTCGATGCTTGTGACGGTTTTCTTGTCGAACAGGATGGACCACGCTGAACAAATACACACAAAACTGCAATATTATTCATCGTACAGACGCTTCTGGGTCGTCCTGGGAGAGGCGAGAATTGTGTACTGGAAGTTTCACAAAACCTCTTGGCATGTTGAGAGTATTTTGTTCCTTGAAGGATGTTTTCTTTATTTTGAACATTGTAAATTATTTTGAAGTATCTTTGAACTGGAATTATTGAACCGGACTTGAAATATCCAGGATCTTTGCAGGAGTTCCAGGATCCTTGCTCTTTTGCTGTTTGTCCACTTATTCATGTTACTAGGTTTGTAAATCTTACAGGAGTCCCGTATAATCTGCAGTAGAAAAAAAATAGCATTGCTTATAGGATTTGTCTATAAGTTAAAATGCGTCCAGCATTTTTTGGCCACCCTGTATGTACTCGTAGCTCGCCAAATGGCAGTAGAGTTGCTCCCATAAAAATGCTGAAAGGTTTTTTTTGTGAATAATGTTGAGGCTCATGGAAGAGCGAGAACATAGAACAGATCAGGACATAACGGATCAAAAGGAACGGTACAAAGACATGGACGAAACACCGACAGCAGCGTTGAGGGACAAAATCGGAATGTGGGAATGAATGAGGGGGTAGGAGAGGACACATGGGGTGGACAAGATGCATACAGCCACAAACTTTCAGGAAGAAAAAAAACCTGGAAACTTGTTAAGAGGAGGGCTTGGGGAGGGTCAAAGGTGAAGAGCATCCTGTGCCTTTAAGAGGGCCTGGTTTCTTTTCTTCATACTAATATGTCTCCAAATAAGGTTTTGTAGTGCTTTGGAAATTCAGTGGTTTGAGTCATTCAGGCTGTATGAGTATGCAACCAGCAAAACGAGCACCTGCTCGTGCAGTTAAAGGTATTTCGAGTCTTGGTGTGTCAGATTATCGTAGAGTCATGAGAGATTTTATTTATGATCAAAGTATAACCCATTTGAGTCAAATACAGTATGACTGCATTCCATAGGTTAAGCCATACTAGGGCATTTTCCATTGTTAAAAATCAAATGGGAAAAACACTCAATGTACATCAAACACAAAATCCAAAACTCCAGTAATGAAGAATTTTATTGTGGTAAACTTCACTGCATGTAAAAGCCAGTGTTGTAAAGAAAGAAAGACCCCTGAGATGTAAAGCAAATGAGAGCTAATTCCTAACTGATCAACTGTAAATTCAAGTAATTTTAATGTCAACATTTAAATTGCACATTGAGAGGCGTCTCTTGATTTTAATGCAACGTTTGACTACTGGTCCACAAACTGTCTGTTTCCTTACATTGGTACAGGTTCAGTGCCTTCTACTGCAGGTTCAGTGCCTTCTACTGCAGGTTCAGTGCCTTCTACTGCAGGTTCAGTGCCTTCTACTGCAGGTTCAGTGCCTTCTACTGCAGGTTCAGTGCCTTCTACTGCAGGTTCAGTGCCTTCTACTGCAGGTTCAGTGGCTTCTACTGCAGGTTCAGTGCCTTCTACTGCAGGTT
>NC_136267.1:121777111-122029611 GCF_964187855.1 Myxine glutinosa | reverse complement strand
CGCCGAGTTTCCCGCCTTCACGCAGCTGACGTTTTCGGCCGTCGCCATCAAGCACGGCGTCGAACACCACATCCTGACCACAGGTCCACCGGTCTACACCAGGGCTCGCCGCCTCGACCCGGCCAAACTTGCCGTAGCGAAGGCGGATTTCGACGCGCTGGAGCGATTGGGCATTATGCGACGCTCGAATAGCACGTGGGCCTCGCCCCTGCACATCGTGCCCAAACCTGGTGGCGGATGGCGACCATGCGGCGATTACCGCCGCCTCAACGACACCACCACCCCCGACCGGTAACCGATACCACACATACAGGACTTTTCCGCCCGTTTGGCGGGGCGGGTGATCTTCTCCAAGGTCGACCTCATTCGGGGCTACCACCAAGGTACCTGTCCGGCCGGCCGACGTTCCGAAGATGGCTGTAATTACACCTTTTGGCCTCTTCGAGTTCCTCCAAATGCTGTTCGGCCTTAAGAACGCGGCCCAGGCCATCCAGCGGCTGATGGACAGTGTGCTGCGCGATCTCACCTTTCTGTTCGTCTACCTGGATGACATTCTCATCGCCAGCACTTCCCGGGCGGAGCACCTCGTCCACCTGCGCACGCTTTTTGAGCACCTCGGCCAGCACGGCCTCATCATCAACCTGGCGAAATGCCAGTTTGGCGTAACGGCCGTCGACTTCCTGGGGCACCGCATCACGAAGCGCGGGGCCGTCCCGCTGCCTACCAAGGTGGAGGCAGTCACAAGTTTCCCGCGCCCTCGCTCCATCAAGGCCCTACAGGAATTTTTGGGGATGGTAAATTTATACCACCGGTTCGTGCCTCGCGCCGCCCAACTCATGCGCCCCCTGTATGAAGCCCTCCGGGGCAAGCCGGCCAAGCACGTCGTCGCCTGGACCACAGAGATGGACGCGGCATTCACGGGCGCTAAGCTGGCCCTCGCCAACTCGACCATGCTGGCGCACCCGGCGCTCGACGCACCCATCGCCCTCACCACGGACGCTTCCGACTACGCGGTGGGCGCCGTGCATGAACAGTGGGTGAATGGAGCTTGGCAACCGCTGGCCTTCTTCAGTCGGCAGCTTCGCCATAACAAGCGCAAATAAAACACGTTCGATCGCGAGCTCCTCGGCCTTTACCTGGCGGTTCGCCACTTCCGCCACCTTTTAGAGGGCCGCCCATTCACGGCGTTTGTGGACCACAAACCCCTGGTCTTCGCCATGGCCAAGGTTACGGAGCCGTGGTCGGCCCGCCAGCAGCGCCACCTCTCCGCCGTGTCCGAATTTACGACGGACATCCGGCACGTCGCGGGCAAGAACAACACTGTGGCCGATTGCCTCTCCCGGTCCGGCGCGAACGCCGTCCACCTGGGTGTGGACTTCACCCGCATGGCGGCCGACTAGACCGCCGACCCCATGGTGCAAGCGCTCCGGACAGCGGACACAGGCCTGCGGTTGGCCGACGTCCCCTTCGAGGACACAGGCACAGTTCTCCTGTGCGACGTCTCCCTGGGCCAACCTCGCCCCATCGTGCCCACCGGAAGGCGGCGGCACATTTTTGACGCCCTCCACGGCCTTTCCCACCCAGGCTGGAAAGCATCACAGAAGCTCGTGGCAGCGAAATTCGTCTGGCACGGGCTCCATAAAGACGTCTGCGACTGGGCCAATGCCTGTGTCGCCTGCCAGCGCGCGAAGGTCCACCGGCACACCCAGGCCCCGTTGGCACCATTCAACGTGCCCGCGCGGCGCTTCGACAACGTCAATGTGGACCTGGTGGGACCCCTTCCCTCCTCGCGGGGCTTCACCCACCTCCTCCCAATGGTGGACAGGACCACCAGGTGGCCGGAGGTCGTCCCGCTGGCATCAACAACATCCGCCGATGTGGCGCAGGCCTTCATTGGCACCTGGATTGCCCGTTTCGGCGCCCCCTCAGACATCTCCTCCGATAGAGGCCCGTAATTCACCTCCGAGCTTTGGGGCGCAGTCACCCAGGCCTTGGGGGTCAAGCTTCACCGCACCACGGCCTACCACCCCCAAGCCAATGGCTTGTGCGAGTGGTTCCACCGCTCGATGAAGGCCGCTCTCAGGGCCAGCCTCCAGGACGACGGTTGGGCCGAAAGGCTCCCGTGGGTCCTATTGGGCCTCCGAACGGCCCCTAAAGAGGACCTCCAGGCTTCCACCGCCGAGCTGGTCTACGGCCAGCCACTGCACATGCCGGGCGAATTCATCCCTGATGCCACCGGCCCCTGGTCTGCGGCTCGCCAGCGCTCGGTCCTCCAGGAGGCCGCCAGGAGATTTGCCCCCTTTCCCATGTCCCACCACGGCTGCCCCCAACCCCACGTCCCCCCAGCACTTCGCACTGCGGAGTACGTTTTTATCCAGCACGACGCACACCGGGGACCGCTCCGGCCGCCGTACGATGGACCTTTCCGGGTCCTGAAGAGGGACGACAAGTCATTCACCATCGACATCGGCGGCAAGGCGGACCGCATCTCCGTGGACCGCCTCAAGCCGGCCCATTTGGACCTCGACCAACCTCCACGGTTGGCCCTTCCTCCACATCGGGGCCGTCCCCCGTCAACCAGGCCCCCCGCCCGACCATCCACCGCCCCGCCACCTACCACCCCCACACGAATCGTCAGGAGTCGTTTCGGCTGGGTCATCAAGACCCCCCTCAAACTGACTCTCCCGGTGCATGTTAATTCTGGGGGGGCGCGTGTAGCGGTTACCGGTAGCATGACACAATTACCCTGCACCGGCCGATGACGCAACCAGCGAGCGGTCACGTGTCCGGACTCGCCCGGGCGTGTTGAGACTTGCCTTTACCGGGCGAACGCTTGCCTTGCATACCACGCCCCGTTGAGAGGCGTGGCTTATCTATTTGCATACCACGCCCCGCCTGAAAGGCGTGGCTTTTGTGTGTTGAGTTTCTGATATATATATATTGCCGCCCGTTCGATGGGCTGATTCAGTGCTTTGGAGTTCGTTTGAGTGAGCTGGGAATAAATAGCTCAGAGAAACCTAATTCCTGGCGTCGTCCATTTTGTCCGATTTTATCGTGCGAGCACAGCTTCCACAGTACAATCGTTTTTCCCTTCAGGTCGCATAAACATCCACAACGTCATCTGGAATCAGCTTCACAGTTAAATCTTCCATGTGAAGAAGAGTCAGTGAAGAAAATCTCCTTCCCTCATGGTTCAGGCACAAACAGTTTCTAATCCGTCTCATTGCAGAAAAGCTTCGTTCCGAAGTGGCTTCATTTGTGAAAATCCTTCATTTGTGAAAAATCACAAATTTCTAAGTTGTTAATCTGATTTGAAAAAGGATGTAGCCAATCATGTCACTCAATGCAAATACTGCGATATCTGCCGTGGCTGGGGAAGAAATCAACGCACTTGGGTTTCGTTTCGCTTTGTTACTCACGTTTAAATAAGGGATGTTTTTTATCTTAATTGTAAACTAATGAAAAAATTTAGGGTGTGTGTGTGTGTGTGTGTGTGTGTGTGTGTGTGTGTGTGTGGACCCAAGGCCGAAGTTGTGGACCCACATTTGGAGAGGTTCTGTGCTGTAAGAGTCGAACCCTAAATGAAGAATAGAGCCCAGCTGATGACTGGACAGTTCGAAAAATCTGTCAGTTCCTTGCAGGTTAATAAGGTTGTTACTTTGGGCAAGCAACTATTTTGAGATGTGCAATTAAGATAAAGTTAAGTACAGGGCGTTCTGGAATTTGTATCATGTACAACATTCTTTAAAAGTTATTATAATGCTTTAGGAAAAGACATTACTGTTCAAGATATCATTCAATTTGTGAGGAACGAGATGGATGTGTGTACGTGTGTTGTCACAGAGCATACTTTCGCCCAAGCACACACATAATTATAATCTCACGGCTTGGTGTGATGGAGAGAGTACACCTTTGTAGCATTGCCCTCCCAGGTGTGGGTCTGATTCCTATAGGTGATCAAAGTGAAGTTTCCTTTCAACAGAGGAGCTCTTTTGACGCACAAGACTCAATGGAGGAGCTCTACCTGGAAGGAAACCAGTTCAGGATTTTGTTCCAAGCCAAGCAAACGTTCACAACTTGTGAGTGCCACAATGCTATGTGAAGAGTATGAGTTGTTTTTTACACTTATTTATAACTCGCTGAAGTATCCAGTGTTGCCCAGGGGAATTCAACGAAATACTATAATAATCAAATTTGTGTTGTTGACAACAAATCACGGCAACCTCAACATACAATCTTCACAATACGTATTACTCGATCGCTCCCGGGAAAAACCCCAAGCAGTGTATAAGCACAAGACCTGATCGAGGCCTGAAGAACAATTATGTAGTTTTATCTGCGGTCAATTTTTTTTTTATCCAAACAAAGCCCTCGACCTTCCTCTGGATGAAAGAGGAGGTCATGCAAAGTTTGGTTGCACTCATTCCGAATGCATCAAGGAATTAACAAACAAACTTTCTTCTTTGTTGTTTTCATGTATTGTTATGCATTATGTTTTCCACTCTGTCAAAGCGCCTTTGGGCTTCTGGAAAAGCGCTATACAAAATAAATGAATTATAATTATTATTATTCTTTATATATTAAATGATAATATAAGATTAACTATATGGTAATGTTGTTGTCAACGACCAATTACAATAGTGTGATATTACAGTATATTTATCATCTGGGAAAGGTATAGAGACAATTTATGAAATGCTATTTTGACAGGTAAACCTTAAAATCAGACATTTAAATCTCCAACTGATCTGATCACTCCCCATCCAAGTCAGTGCGTTATTTCAATCACTCGAAATAAACCCAAAACATCATGAACATTATGTGATGAGAGAATTTGTGAAACAGGTAAGTGGCTGACTGAGATGGGCGATAACCCCAGGAATGACCGCCCTGCCCTAAGGCCCGAAGGGCACGCAGATCGTAATCAATCAGAGCCGAGACCTGTCCAGGTACTTGCTAATGAGCTGAGTTGTGACTATAAACGGGGCACGTTCTCCAGCGGAACACTCATCAAGAAGGTTCACCTTGTCCACAGCACTGAGTATCACAGCAAGATGGCAAAGTGCAGCGTGTTCGGTAAGTTTGCTGCGCATCCCTCATGGGGTAGAAAGGCTTCCATTGCTGGAGGAGTTACTGCATCAGGCACAGGATGCCATTTGTAGAACCTGCAGTACCATGTGACCTCACAGTGAATGGATGAGTTATGAGAACTACTGATGTGACTTAAATCTAGATATGTGTCCATGAACCTCTCCTTGTATGCCCGTAGCCTTGGCCCTACTCACAACTCTGGTTGCTTTAAGTTCCATGATCATTGCCTGCCCTGAGAGCTGCATCTGTAAGGAGCAAGACCTGGTGGTGACAGCAAACTGTACCCGTGCCAACCTTACGGCCGTGCCAACTGGTGAGTACATCCAGTGAGTGGAGTTAAAGTATTAATTATATGATGTGTTTCGCAACGTCTAATTAGTTCCAATAACTAGACCAGACAGTACTCACGTCCCTGTAATTTTCTACCTGTGCAGCAGTCACACTCAATTTATTTTACCCCATACCTGTCCCATTTGTCTCCTGCAGACTTTCCCCCTGAGATCCAGAGCGTCGTGCTCAGTTCTCAACATATCACCAACATCGACAAGAAAGATTTTGCATCGCTCAAACTGACCTATGTCGACCTGGTGAACAACCGGATCAGCGAAATCGAGGCCGGATCTTTTGATACACAAGACTCGATGCAGGAGCTCTACCTGGAAGGAAACCAGCTTAGTTACCTTCCTGGGGACATTTTCTCAGGGATGGAGAAATCCTTGGTTAAGATATCTTTGTCTAATAATCCCTGGAATTGCACCTGTGAACTGCAGCCATTTGTGCAGTGGGTGAAAAACATGGGTGAGGTGGTTGTAGATGGAGATAGAATTGTTTGTGCCAATGTGGACCAGCCATTACTGACCATGGAGCTTGAGTGTGTGCTAGAAGTGGGAACCAATGAACCTGCACTAGGAGGCACTGAACCTGCACCAGGTGCCACTGATGCTGCAGTGGAAGCCACTGAACCTGCAGTAGAAGGCACTGAACCTGCAGTAGAAGGCACTGAACCTGCAGTAGAAGGCACTGAACCTGCAGTAGAAGGCACTGAACCTGCAGTAGAAGGCACTGAACCTGCAGTAGAAGGCACTGAACCTGCAGTAGAAGGCACTGAACCTGCACTAGGAGGCACTGAACCTGCACCAATGTAACGAAACAGACCGCTTGTGGATGGCAATACATTTGCGGAAAATGTTGGTCGATGTGAAATTTCATGATGGATGTTTTAAACCTTTTTTCTGCTTTAACTTCCAGGGTATTATTTAGTGGGATGGTTTTTTTTGAATGCACCTGCCTCATCTATCAGAATAAAATTAATTTTCACTGAAATTACCAGTGTGAGTATCTTTTCATGTTATCCATTGCATTCCGCATGATTCATCCTGTATAATCGGCACAGAACTTCCCATGAAGACGTACCTCGTGAAGGAAACAATCTGATTGCAATAAGAAAAACTCACACTCGTTCATTCCACAAGTCTTTCATCGTGAAAGAGAATCAGAATTCCACGTCCTGTGAATATCATGGGGGAGGTGGGATGGGGGGTGGGGGGGCGGGGGGGGGGGGGAGGGTTCTCCAAGAACATTGCAAAAAAGACCCAAATGCATTTATTACCCTGCACACGTGAAGCGAAGAGCTTGGTTTAGCTATTGTTTCACTTTGTCTGTCTGCCTATCTGCAAACGTCGGTTTATGATCGAGCAAAAACTTCTTTCAATTGAATGTTATATTTTGAACACGAATCGGAACATGATTCGGAAAACGTACCTGTAGTTTAGTGTACTTTGGCTCTGAATTCATTCATCCTGAGTGTACATGGGCAGAATGGAGTGAGATAACATTGAACTCTGCCTGCCGAGCAGTCAAACAAAATTGAAAATCATTCCAAAGGCGGAAACATCGTGTTGTAAAGGACGTCATAATGGACACAAACAACAGGTGCGAAGAACTAATGTACCACGTTAAATAAGGTGGTGTAAAAGATTGTGCATCGATAGTGGTAAACTTGGGGAAAACAAATTTCTGCGATTTAAAAAATCTTTATTTTAGTTAAATTAAATTATATATTTGAACACTGTAGAACACGAATCGCCTTTCGTCACCTTCCTTTTGCAGTACCTGGACAAAATATTACGGGATTTTACGTTATCACAACCAAAGACATTTGCCACTCGTAGACTCTGCCCATGTCCTGGTTTCTCAAGACACGACCCAGCTGTAAACTGGCATCCTGGTATTCTGCATGGAGAGCGAGGTATCAATGTGTGTGTGGGGGTCATCCATTGGATGGACGTTAAGCCGGAGGTCCCGTGTACCAGTACTGCTTGTTGGTGGATGTTAAAGTTCCCACTGTCTTTCACGAAGAGGAAATTTACAAACTCCTGTGACAGAGCGACTACATCTTCAGGAATGGTTCCATTGATTTGTTCAGGATTGATTCTATGGATTGGTTATATAGATTGGTTATATAGATTGGTTATATAGATTGGTTATATAGATTGGTTATATAGATTGGTTATATGGATTGGTTATATAGATTGGTTATATAGATTGGTTATATAGATTGGTTATATAGATTGGTTATATAGATTGGTTATATATATTGGTTATATAGATTGGTTATATAGATTGGTTATATAGATTGGTTATATAGATTGGTTATATAGATTGGTTATATAGATTGGTTCTATGGATTGGTTATATAGATTGGTTATATAGATTGGTTATATAGATTGGTTATATAGATTGGTTATATAGATTGGTTATATAGATTGGTTATATAGATTGGTTCAGGATTGGTTCTATAGATTGGTTCTATGGATTGGTTATATAGATTGGTTCTATGGATTGGTTATATAGATTGGTTATATAGATTGGTTATATAGATTAGTTATATAGATTGGTTCTATGGATTGGTTATATAGATTGGTTCAGGATTGGTTCTATAGATTGGTTCAGGATTGGTTCTATGGATTGGTTCTATGGATTGGTTCTATGGATTGGTTCTATGGATTTGTTCAGGATTGGTTATATAGATTGGTTCTATGGATTGGTTCTATGGATTGGTTCTATGGATTGGTTCTATGGATTGGTTCTATGGATTGGTTCTATGGATTTGTTCAGGATTGGTTATATAGATTGGTTATATAGATTGGTTCAAGATTGGTTATATAGATTGGTTATATAGATTGGTTATATAGATTGGTTCAGGATTGGTTATATAGATTGGTTCTATGGATTGGTTATATAGATTGGTTATATAGATTGGTTCAGGATTGGTTATATAGATTGGTTCTATGGATTGGTTATATAGATTGGTTCTATGGATTGGTTATATAGATTGGTTATATAGATTGGTTATATAGATTGGTTATATAGATTGGTTCTATGGATTGGTTATATAGATTGGTTATATAGATTGGTTATATAGATTGGTTATATAGATTGGTTATATAGATTGGTTATATAGATTGGTTATATAGATTGGTTATATAGATTGGTTATATAGATTGGTTATATAGATTGGTTCAAGATTGGTTATATAGATTGGTTATATAGATTGGTTATATAGATTGGTTCAGGATTGGTTATATAGATTGGTTCTATGGATTGGTTATATAGATTGGTTCAGGATTGGTTCTATAGATTGGTTCAGGATTGGTTCTATAGATTGGTTCAGGATTGGTTCTATGGATTGGTTCTATGGATTGGTTCTATGGATTGGTTCTATGGATTTGTTCAGGATTGGTTATATAGATTGGTTCTATGGATTGGTTCTATGGATTGGTTCTATGGATTGGTTCTATGGATTGGTTCTATGGATTGGTTCTATGGATTTGTTCAGGATTGGTTATATAGATTGGTTATATAGATTGGTTCAAGATTGGTTATATAGATTGGTTATATAGATTGGTTATATAGATTGGTTCAGGATTGGTTATATAGATTGGTTCTATGGATTGGTTATATAGATTGGTTATATAGATTGGTTCAGGATTGGTTATATAGATTGGTTCTATGGATTGGTTATATAGATTGGTTCTATGGATTGGTTATATAGATTGGTTATATAGATTGGTTATATAGATTGGTTATATAGATTGGTTCTATGGATTGGTTATATAGATTGGTTATATAGATTGGTTATATAGATTGGTTATATAGATTGGTTATATAGATTGGTTATATAGATTGGTTATATAGATTGGTTATATAGATTGGTTATATAGATTGGTTATATAGATTGGTTCAAGATTGGTTATATAGATTGGTTATATAGATTGGTTATATAGATTGGTTCAGGATTGGTTATATAGATTGGTTCTATGGATTGGTTATATAGATTGGTTCAGGATTGGTTCTATAGATTGGTTCAGGATTGGTTCTATAGATTGGTTCTATGGATTGGTTATATAGATTGGTTCAGGATTGGTTCTATAGATTGGTTCTATAGATTGGTTCAGGATTGGTTCTATAGATTGGTTCTATGGATTGGTTATATAGATTGGTTCAGGATTGGTTATATAGATTGGTTCTATGGATTGGTTATATAGATTGGTTCAGGATTGGTTCTATAGATTGGTTATATAGATTGGTTCTATGGATTGGTTATAGAGATTGGTTCAGGATTGGTTCTATAGATTGGTTCAGGATTGGTTCTATAGATTGGTTCAGGATTGCTTCTATGGATTGGTTATATAGATTGGTTCTATGGATTGGTTATATAGATTGGTTCAGGATTGGTTCTATAGATTGGTTATATAGATTGGTTCTATGGATTGGTTATATAGATTGGTTATATAGATTGGTTCTATGGATTGGTTATATAGATTGGTTATATAGATTGGTTATATAGATTGGTTATATAGATTGGTTATATAGATTGGTTATATAGATTGGTTATATAGATTGGTTATATAGATTGGTTATATAGATTGGTTCAAGATTGGTTATATAGATTGGTTATATAGATTGGTTATATAGATTGGTTCAGGATTGGTTATATAGATTGGTTCTATGGATTGGTTATATAGATTGGTTATATAGATTGGTTCAGGATTGGTTATATAGATTGGTTCTATGGATTGGTTATATAGATTGGTTCTATGGATTGGTTATATAGATTGGTTATATACATTGGTTATATAGATTGGTTATATAGATTGGTTCTATGGATTGGTTATATAGATTGGTTATATAGATTGGTTATATAGATTGGTTATATAGATTGGTTATATAGATTGGTTATATAGATTGGTTCTATGGATTGGTTATATAGATTGGTTATATAGATTGGTTATATAGATTGGTTATATAAATTGGTTATATAGATTGGTTCTATGGATTTGTTCAGGATTGGTTCTATGGATTTGTTCAGGATTGGTTCTATGGATTTGTTCAGGATTGGTTCTATGGATTTGTTCAGGATTGGTTCTATGGATTTGTTCAGGATTGGTTCTATGGATTTGTTCAGGATTGGTTCTATGGATTGGTTCAGGATTGGTTCTATGGATTTGTTCAGGATTGATTCTATTGATTTGTTCAGGATTGGTTCTATGGATTTGTTCAGGATTGGTTCTATGGATTTGTTCAGGATTGGTTCTATGGATTTGTTCAGGATTGGTTCTATGGATTTGTTCAGGATTGGTTCTATGGATTGGTTCAGGATTGGTTCTATGGATTTGTTCAGGATTGGTTCTATGGATTTGTTCAGGATTGGTTCTATGGATTGGTTCAGGATTGGTTCTATGGATTTGTTCAGGATTGGTTCTATGGATTTGTTCAGGATTGGTTCTATGGATTTGTTCAGGATTGGTTTTATGGATTTGTTCAGGATTGGTTCTATGGATTTGTTCAGGATTGGTTCTATGGATTGGTTATATAGATTGGTTATATAGATTGGTTATATAGATTGGTTCTATGGATTTGTTCAGGATTGGTTATATAGATTGGTTCTATGGATTGGTTCTATGGATTGGTTATATAGATTGGTTATATAGATTGGTTCTATGGATTTGTTCAGGATTGGTTCCATTGATTTGTTCAGGATTGGTTCTATGGATTTGTTCAGGATTGGTTCTATGGATTTGTTCAGGATTGGTTCTATGGATTTGTTCAGGATTGGTTCTATGGATTGGTTATATAGATTGGTTATATAGATTGGTTATATAGATTGGTTATATAGATTGGTTATATAGATTGGTTATATAGATTGGTTATATAGATTGGTTATATAGATTGGTTCAAGATTGGTTATATAGATTGGTTATATAGATTGGTTATATAGATTGGTTCAGGATTGGTTATATAGATTGGTTCTATGGATTGGTTATATAGATTGGTTATATAGATTGGTTCAGGATTGGTTATATAGATTGGTTCTATGGATTGGTTATATAGATTGGTTCTATGGATTGGTTATATAGATTGGTTATATAGATTGGTTATATAGATTGGTTATATAGATTGGTTCTATGGATTGGTTATATAGATTGGTTATATAGATTGGTTATATAGATTGGTTATATAGATTGGTTATATAGATTGGTTCTATGGATTGGTTATATAGATTGGTTATATAGATTGGTTATATAGATTGGTTATATAAATTGGTTATATAGATTGGTTCTATGGATTTGTTCAGGATTGGTTCTATGGATTTGTTCAGGATTGGTTCTATGGATTTGTTCAGGATTGGTTCTATGGATTTGTTCAGGATTGGTTCTATGGATTTGTTCAGGATTGGTTCTATGGATTTGTTCAGGATTGGTTCTATGGATTGGTTCAGGATTGGTTCTATGGATTTGTTCAGGATTGATTCTATTGATTTGTTCAGGATTGGTTCTATGGATTTGTTCAGGATTAGTTCTATGGATTTGTTCAGGATTGGTTCTATGGATTTGTTCAGGATTGGTTCTATGGATTTGTTCAGGATTGGTTCTATGGATTGGTTCAGGATTGGTTCTATGGATTTGTTCAGGATTGGTTCTATGGATTTGTTCAGGATTGGTTCTATGGATTGGTTCAGGATTGGTTCTATGGATTTGTTCAGGATTGGTTCTATGGATTTGTTCAGGATTGGTTCTATGGATTTGTTCAGGATTGGTTTTATGGATTTGTTCAGGATTGGTTCTATGGATTTGTTCAGGATTGGTTCTATGGATTGGTTATATAGATTGGTTATATAGATTGGTTATATAGATTGGTTCTATGGATTTGTTCAGGATTGGTTATATAGATTGGTTCTATGGATTGGTTCTATAGATTGGTTATATAGATTGGTTTTATGGATTTGTTCAGGATTGGTTCCATTGATTTGTTCAGGATTGGTTCTATGGATTTGTTCAGGATTGGTTCTATGGATTTGTTCAGGATTGGTTCTATGGATTTGTTCAGGATTGGTTCCATTGATTTGTTCAGGATTGGTTCTATGCATTTGTTCAGGATTGGTTCTATGGATTTGTTCAGGATTGGTTCTATGGATTTGTTCAGGATTGGTTCTATGGATTTGTTCAGGATTGGTTCTATGGATTTGTTCAGGATTGGTTCTATGGATTGGTTGAGGATTGGTTATATAGATTGGTTCAGGATTGTTTATATAGATTGGTTCAGGATTGGTTCTATAGATTGGTTCTATGGATTGGTTATATAGATTGTTTCAGGATTGGTTACATAGATTGGTTCAGGATTGGTTACATAGATTGATTCAGGATTGGTTATATAAATTGGTTCAGGATTGGTTATATAGATTGGTTGTATTGATTGGTTCTATGGATTGGTTATATGGATTGGCAACGTATTGGTTGTATAGATTGGTTCAGGATTGGTTCTATGGATTGGTTATATAGATTGGTTCAGGATTGGTTACATAGATTGGTTCAGGATTGGTTCTATGGATTTGTTCAGGATTGGTTCTATGGATTTGTTCAGGATTGGTTACATAGATTGGTTCAGGATTGGTTATATAGATTGGTTCTATGGATTGGTTATATAGATTGGTTCAGGATTGGTTATATAGATTGGTTGAGGATTGGTTACATAGATTGGTTCAGGATTGGTTATATAGATTGGTTCAGGATTGGTTCTATGGATTGGTTATATAGATTGGTTCAGGATTGGTTACATAGATTGGTTCAGGATTGGTTCTATGGATTTGTTCAGGATTGGTTCTATGGATTTGTTCAGGATTGGTTACATAGATTGGTTCAGGATTGGTTATATAGATTGGTTCTATGGATTGGTTATATAGATTGGTTCAGGATTGGTTATATAGATTGGTTGAGGATTGGTTACATAGATTGGTTCAGGATTGGTTATATAGATTGGTTCAGGATTGGTTCTATGGATTGGTTATATAGATTGGTTCAGGATTGGTTACATAGATTGGTTCAGGATTGGTTCTATGGATTTGTTCAGGATTGGTTCTATGGATTTGTTCAGGATTGGTTATATAGATTGGTTGTATTGATTGGTTCTATGGATTGGTTATATGGATTGGCAAAGTATTGGTTGTATAGATTGGTTCAGGATTGGTTCTATGGATTGGTTATATAGATTGGTTCAGGATTGGTTACATAGATTGGTTCAGGATTGGTTCTATGGATTTGTTCAGGATTGGTTCTATGGATTTGTTCAGGATTGGTTACATAGATTGGTTCAGGATTGGTTATATAGATTGGTTCCATGGATTGGTTATATAGATTGGTTCAGGATTGGTTATATAGATTGGTTGAGGATTGGTTACATAGATTGGTTCAGGATTGGTTATATAGATTGGTTCAGGATTGGTTCTATGGATTGGTTATATAGATTGGTTCAGGATTGGTTACATAGATTGGTTCAAGATTGGTTCTATGGATTTGTTCAGGATTGGTTCTATGGATTTGTTCAGGATTGGTTACATAGATTGGTTCAGGATTGGTTATATAGATTGGTTCTATGGATTGGTTATATAGATTGGTTCAGGATTGGTTCTATGGATTGGTTGAGGATTGGTCACATAGATTGGTTCAGGATTGGTTATATAGATTGGTTCTATGGATTGGTTATATAGATTGGTTCAGGATTGGTTATATAGATTGGTTGTATTGATTGGTTCTATGGATTGGTTATATGGATTGGCAAAGTATTGGTTATATAGATTGGTTCAGGATTGGTTCTATGGATTGGTTATATAGATTGGTTCAGGATTGGTTACATAGATTGGTTCATGATTGGTTCTATGGATTGGTTATATAGATTGGTTCAGGATTGGTTACATAGATTGGTTCAGGATTGGTTATATAGATTGGTTCTATGGATTGGTTATATAGATTGGTTCAGGATTGGTTCTATAGATTGGTTCAGGATTGGTTCTATAAATTGGTTCTATGGATTGGTTATATAGATTGGTTCAGGATTGGTTCTATAGATTGGTTCTATAGATTGGTTCAGGATTGGTTCTATAGATTGGTTCTATGGATTGGTTATATAGATTGGTTCAGGATTGGTTATATAGATTGGTTCTATGGATTGGTTTTATAGATTGGTTCAGGATTGGTTCTATAGATTGGTTCAGGATTGGTTCTATAGATTGGTTATATAGATTGGTTCTATGGATTGGTTATAGAGATTGGTTCAGGATTGGTTCTATAGATTGGTTCAGGATTGGTTCTATAGATTGGTTCAGGATTGCTTCTATGGATTGGTTATATAGATTGGTTCTATGGATTGGTTATATAGATTGGTTCAGGATTGGTTCTATAGATTGGTTATATAGATTGGTTCTATGGATTGGTTATATAGATTGGTTCAGGATTGGTTCTATAGATTGGTTCAGGATTGGTTCTATAGATTGGTTATATAGATTGGTTCTATGGATTGGTTATATAGATTGGTTCAGTATTGGTTCTATAGATTGGTTCAGGGTTGGTTCTATAGATTGGTTCAGGATTGCTTCTATGGATTGGTTATATAGATTGGTTCTATGGATTGGTTATATAGATTGGTTCAGGATTGGTTCTATAGATTGGTTCTATAGATTGGTTCTATGGATTGGTTATATAGATTGGTTCAGGATTGGTTCTATAGATTGGTTCAGGATTGGTTCTATAGATTGGTTATATAGATTGGTTCTATGGATTGGTTATATAGATTGTTTCAGGATTGGTTCTATAGATGGTTTCAGGATTGCTTCTATGGATTGGTTATATAGATTGGTTCTATAGATTGGTTCACGATTGGTTCTATAGATTGGTTATATAGATTGGTTCTATGGATTGGTTATATAGATTGGTTCAGGATTGGTTCTATAGATTGGTTCTATAGATTGGTTCTATGGATTGGTTATATAAATTGGTTCTATAGATTGGTTATATAGATTGGTTCAGGATTGGTTCTATAGATTGGTTATATAGATTGGTTCTATGGATTGGTTATATAGATTGGTTCAGGATTGGTTCTATAGATTGGTTCTATAGATTGGTTCTATGGATTGGTTATATAGATTGGTTCAGGATTGGTTCTATAGATTGGTTCAGGATTGGTTCTATAGATTGGTTATATAGATTGGTTCTATGGATTGGTTATATAGATTGGTTCAGGATTGGTTCTATAGATTGGTTCAGGATTGCTTCTATGGATTGGTTTTATAGATTGGTTCAGGATTGCTTCTATGGATTGGTTATATAGATTGGTTCTATGGATTGGTTATATAGATTGGTTCAGGATTGGTTCTATAGATTGGTTATATAGATTGGTTCTATAGATTGGTTATATAGATTGGTACTATGGATTGGTTATATAGATTGGTTCAGGATTGGTTCTATAGATTGGTTCTATAGATTGGTTCTATGGATTGGTTATATAGATTGGTTCAGGATTGGTTCTATAGATTGGTTCAGGATTGGTTCTATGGATTTGTTCAGGATTGGTTCTATGGATTTGTTCAGGATTGGTTCTATGGATTTGTTCAGGATTGGTTCTATGGATTTGTTCAGGATTGGTTCTATGGATTTGTTCAGGATTGGTTCTATGGATTTGTTCAGGATTGGTGCTATGGATTGGTTCAGGATTGGTTCTATGGATTTGGTCAGGATTGGTTCTATGGATTTGTTCAGGATTGGTTCAATGGATTTGTTCAGGATTGGTTCTATGGATTTGTTCAGGATTGGTTCCATTGATTTGTTCAGGATTGGTTCTATGGATTTGTTCAGGATTGGTTCTATGGATTTGTTCAGGATTGGTTCTATAGATTTGTTCAGGATTGGTTCTATGGATTTGTTCAGGATTGGTTCTATGGATTTGTTCAGGATTGGTTCTATGGATTGGTTCAGGATTGGTTCTATGGAATTGTTCAGGATTGGTTCTATGGATTTGTTCAGGATTGGTTCTATAGATTTGTTCAGGATTGGTTCTATGAATTTGTTCAGGATTGGTTCTATGGATTTGTTCAGGATTGGTTCTATGGATTTGTTCAGGATTGGTTCTATGGATTTGTTCAGGATTGGTTCTATGGATTGGTTCAGGATTGGTTCTATGGATTTGTTCAGGATTGGTTCCATGGATTGGTTCAGGATTGGTTCTATGGATTGGTTCAGGATTGGTTCTATGGATTTGTTCAGGATTGGTTCTATGGATTTGTTCAGGATTGGTTCTATGGATTTGTTCAGGATTGGTACTATGGATTTGTTCAGGATTGGTTCTATGGATTTGTTCAGGATTGGTTCTATAGATTTGTTCAGGAATGGTTCTATGGATTTGTTCAGGATTGGTTCTATAGATTTGTTCAGGATTGGTTCTATAGATTTGTTCAGGAATGGTTCTATGGATTTGTTCAGGATTGGTTCTATAGATTTGTTCAGGATTGGTTCTCTGGATTTGTTCAGGATTGGTTCTATAGATTTGTTCAGGATTGGTTCTATAGATTTGTTCAGGATTGGTTCTATGGATTTATTCAGGATTGGTTCAATGGATTTGTTCAGGATTGGTTCTATAGATTTGTTCAGGAATGGTTCTATGGATTTGTTCAGGATTGGTTCTATGGATTTGTTCAGGATTGGTTCTATAGATTTGTTCAGGATTGGTTCTATGGATTTGTTCAGGATTGGTTCTATGGATTTGTTCAGGATTGGTTCTATGGATTTGTTCAGGATTGGTTCTATGGATTGGTTCAGGATTTGTTCAGGATTGGTTCTATGGATTGGTTCAGGATTGGTTCTATGGATTTGTTCAGGATTGGTTCAATAGATTTGTTCAGGATTGGTTCTATGGATTTGTTCAGGATTGGTTCTATGCATTTGTTCAGGATTGGTTCTATGGATTTGTTCAGGATTGGTTCTATGGATTTGTTCAGGATTGGTTCTATGGATTTGTTCAGGATTGGTTCTATGGATTTGTTCAGGATTGCTTCTATGGATTTGTTCAGGATTGGTTCTATGGATTTGTTCAGGATTGGTTCTATGGATTGGTTCAGGATTGGTTCTATGGATTGGTTCAGGATTGGTTCTATAGATTTGTTCAGGATTGGTTCTATAGATTTGTTCAGGATTGGTTCTATGGATTTGTTCAGGATTGGTTATATGGATTTGTTCAGGATTGGTTCTGTAGATTTGTTCAGGATTGGTTCTATGGATTTGTTCAGGATTGGTTCTATGGATTGGTTCAGGATTGGTTCTATGGATTGGTTCAGGATTGGTTCTATAGATTTGTTCAGGATTGGTTCTATGGATTTGTTCAGGATTGGTTCTATGGATTTGTTCAGGATTGGTTCTATAGATTTGTTCAGGATTGGTTCTATGGATTTGTTCAGGATTGGTTCTATGGATTTGTTCAGGATTGGTTCTATGGATTGGTTCAGGATTGGTTCTATGGATTGGTTCAGGATTGGTTCTATAGATTTGTTCAGGATTGGTTCTATGGATTTGTTCAGGATTGGTTCTATGGATTTGTTCAGGATTGGTTCTATGGATTTGTTCAGGATTGGGTCTATGGATTTGTTCAGGATTGGTTCTATGGATTTGTTCAGGATTGGTTCTATGGATTTGTTCAGGATTGGTTCTATGGATTTGTTCAGGATTGGTTCTATGGATTGGTTGAGGATTGGTTATATAGATTGGTTCAGGATTGTTTATATAGATTGGTTCAGGATTGGTTCTATAGATTGGTTCTATGGATTGGTTATATAGATTGTTTCAGGATTGGTTACATAGATTGGTTCAGGATTGGTTACATAGATTGGTTCAGGATTGGTTATATAAATTGGTTCAGGATTGGTTATATAGATTGGTTGTATTGATTGGTTCTATGGATTGGTTATATGGATTGGCAAAGTATTGGTTATATAGATTGGTTCAGGATTGGTTCTATGGATTGGTTATATAGATTGGTTCAGGATTGGTTACATAGATTGGTTCAGGATTGGTTCTATGGATTTGTTCAGGATTGGTTCTATGGATTTGTTCAGGATTGGTTCTATGGATTTGTTCAGGATTGGTTCTATGGATTTGTTCAGGATTGGTTCTATGGATTGGTTCAGGATTGGTTCTATAGATTTGTTCAGGATTGGTTCTATGGATTTGTTCAGGATTGGTTCTATGGATTTGTTCAGGATTGGTTCTATAGATTTGTTCAGGATTGGTTCTATGGATTTGTTCAGGATTGGTTCTATGGATTTGTTCAGGATTGGTTCTATGGATTGGTTCAGGATTGGTTCTATGGATTGGTTCAGGATTGGTTCTATAGATTTGTTCAGGATTGGTTCTATGCATTTGTTCAGGATTGGTTCAATGGATTTGTTCATGATTGGTTCTATGGATTTGTTCAGGATTGATTCTATGGATTTGTTCAGGATTGGTTCTATGGATTTGTTCAGGATTGGTTCTATGGATTGGTTGAGGATTGGTTATATAGATTGGTTCAGGATTGTTTATATAGATTGGTTCAGGATTGGTTCTATAGATTGGTTCTATGGATTGGTTATATAGATTGTTTCAGGATTGGTTACATAGATTGGTTCAGGATTGGTTACATAGATTGATTCAGGATTGGTTATATAAATTGGTTCAGGATTGGTTATATAGATTGGTTGTATTGATTGGTTCTATGGATTGGTTATATGGATTGGCAAAGTATTGGTTATATAGATTGGTTCAGGATTGGTTCTATGGATTGGTTATATAGATTGGTTCAGGATTGGTTACATAGATTGGTTCAGGATTGGTTCTATGGATTTGTTCAGGATTGGTTCTATGGATTTGTTCAGGATTGGTTACATAGATTGGTTCAGGATTGGTTATATAGATTGGTTCTATGGATTGGTTATATAGATTGGTTCAGGATTGGTTATATAGATTGGTTGAGGATTGGTTACATAGATTGGTTCAGGATTGGTTATATAGATTGGTTCAGGATTGGTTCTATGGATTGGTTATATAGATTGGTTCAGGATTGGTTACATAGATTGGTTCAGGATTGGTTCTATGGATTTGTTCAGGATTGGTTCTATGGATTTGTTCAGGATTGGTTACATAGATTGGTTCAGGATTGGTTATATAGATTGGTTCTATGGATTGGTTATATAGATTGGTTCAGGATTGGTTATATAGATTGGTTGAGGATTGGTTACATAGATTGGTTCAGGATTGGTTACATAGATTGGTTCAGGATTGGTTATATAGATTGGTTCTATGGATTGGTTATATAGATTGGTTCAGGATTGGTTATATAGATTGGTTGTATTGATTGGTTCTATGGATTGGTTATATGGATTGGCAAAGTATTGGTTATATAGATTGGTTCAGGATTGGTTCTATGGATTGGTTATATAGATTGGTTCAGGATTGGTTATATAGATTGGTTCAGGATTGGTTCTATGGATTGGTTATATAGATTGGTTCAGGATTGGTTACATAGATTGGTTCAGGATTGGTTCTATGGATTTGTTCAGGATTGGTTCTATGGATTTGTTCAGGATTGGTTACATAGATTGGTTCAGTATTGGTTATATAGATTGGTTCTATGGATTGGTTATATAGATTGGTTATATGGATTGGCAAAGTATTGGTTATATAGATTGGTTCAGGATTGGTTCTATGGATTGGTTATATAGATTGGTTCAGGATTGGTTACATAGATTGGTTCAGGATTGGTTCTATGGATTTGTTCAGGATTGGTTCTATGGATTTGTTCAGGATTGGTTACATAGATTGGTTCAGGATTGGTTATATAGATTGGTTCTATGGATTGGTTATATAGATTGGTTCAGGATTGGTTATATAGATTGGTTGAGGATTGGTTACATAGATTGGTTCAGGATTGGTTATATAGATTGGTTCAGGATTGGTTCTATGGATTGGTTATATAGATTGGTTCAGGATTGGTTACATAGATTGGTTCAGGATTGGTTCTATGGATTTGTTCAGGATTGGTTCTATGGATTTGTTCAGGATTGGTTACATAGATTGGTTCAGGATTGGTTATATAGATTGGTTCTATGGATTGGTTATATAGATTGGTTCAGGATTGGTTCTATGGATTGGTTGAGGATTGGTTACATAGATTGGTTCAGGATTGGTTATATAGATTGGTTCTATGGATTGGTTATATAGATTGGTTCAGGATTGGTTATATAGATTGGTTGTATTGATTGGTTCTATGGATTGGTTATATGGATTGGCAAAGTATTGGTTATATAGTTTGGTTCAGGATTGGTTCTATGGATTGGTTATATAGATTGGTTCAGGATTGGTTACATAGATTGGTTCAGGATTGGTTCTATGGATTGGTTATATAGATTGGTTCAGGATTGGTTACATAGATTGGTTCAGGATTGGTTATATAGATTGGTTCTATGGATTGGTTATATAGATTGGTTCAGGATTGGTTCTATAGATTGGTTCAGGATTGGTTCTATAGATTGGTTCTATGGATTGGTTATATAGATTGGTTCAGGATTGGTTCTATAGATTGGTTCTATAGATTGGTTCAGGATTGGTTCTATAGATTGGTTCTATGGATTGGTTATATAGATTGGTTCAGGATTGGTTATATAGATTGGTTCTATGGATTGGTTATATAGATTGGTTCAGGATTGGTTCTATAGATTGGTTCAGGATTGGTTCTATAGATTGGTTATATAGATTGGTTCTATGGATTGGTTATAGAGATTGGTTCAGGATTGGTTCTATAGATTGGTTCAGGATTGGTTCTATAGATTGGTTCAGGATTGCTTCTATGGATTGGTTATATAGATTGGTTCTATGGATTGGTTATATAGATTGGTTCAGGATTGGTTCTATAGATTGGTTATATAGATTGGTTCTATGGATTGGTTATATAGATTGGTTCAGGATTGGTTCTATAGATTGGTTCAGGATTGGTTCTATAGATTGGTTATATAGATTGGTTCTATGGATTGGTTATATAGATTGGTTCAGGATTGGTTCTATAGATTGGTTCAGGATTGGTTCTATAGATTGGTTCAGGATTGCTTCTATGGATTGGTTATATAGATTGGTTCTATGGATTGGTTATATAGATTGGTTCAGGATTGGTTCTATAGATTGGTTCTATAGATTGGTTCTATGGATTGGTTATATAGATTGGTTCAGGATTGGTTCTATAGATTGGTTCAGGATTGGTTCTATAGATTGGTTATATAGATTGGTTCTATGGATTGGTTATATAGATTGTTTCAGGATTGGTTCTATAGATGGTTTCAGGATTGCTTCTATGGATTGGTTATATAGATTGGTTCTATAGATTGGTTCACGATTGGTTCTATAGATTGGTTATATAGATTGGTTCTATGGATTGGTTATATAGATTGGTTCAGGATTGGTTCTATAGATTGGTTCTATAGATTGGTTCTATGGATTGGTTATATAAATTGGTTCTATAGATTGGTTATATAGATTGGTTCAGGATTGGTTCTATAGATTGGTTATATAGATTGGTTCTATGGATTGGTTATATAGATTGGTTCAGGATTGGTTCTATAGATTGGTTCTATAGATTGGTTCTATGGATTGGTTATATAGATTGGTTCAGGATTGGTTCTATAGATTGGTTCAGGATTGGTTCTATAGATTGGTTATATAGATTGGTTCTATGGATTGGTTATATAGATTGGTTCAGGATTGGTTCTATAGATTGGTTCAGGATTGGTTATATAGATTGGTTCAGGATTGGTTCTATAGATTGGTTCAGGATTGCTTCTATGGATTGGTTCTATAGATTGGTTCAGGATTGCTTCTATGGATTGGTTTTATAGATTGGTTCAGGATTGCTTCTATGGATTGGTTATATAGATTGGTTCTATGGATTGGTTATATAGATTGGTTCAGGATTGGTTCTATAGATTGGTTATACAGATTGGTTCTATAGATTGGTTATATAGATTGGTTCTATGGATTGGTTATATAGATTGGTTCAGGATTGGTTCTATAGATTGGTTCTATAGATTGGTTCTATGGATTGGTTATATAGATTGGTTCAGGATTGGTTCTATAGATTGGTTCAGGATTGGTTCTATGGATTTGTTCAGGATTGGTTCTATGGATTTGTTCAGGATTGGTTCTATGGATTTGTTCAGGATTGGTTCTATGGATTTGTTCAGGATTGGTTCTATGGATTTGTTCAGGATTGGTTCTATGGATTTGTTCAGGATTGGTGCTATGGATTGGTTCAGGATTGGTTCTATGGATTTGGTCAGGATTGGTTCTATGGATTTGTTCAGGATTTATTCTATGGATTTGTTCAGGATTGATTCTATGGATTTGTTCAGGATTGGTTCCATTGATTTGTTCAGGATTGGTTCTATGGATTTGTTCAGGATTGGTTCTATGGATTTGTTCAGGATTGGTTCTATAGATTTGTTCAGGATTGGTTCTATGGATTTGTTCAGGATTGGTTCTATGGATTTGTTCAGGATTGTTTCTATGGATTGGTTCAGGATTGGTTCTATGGAATTGTTCAGGATTGGTTCTATGGATTTGTTCAGGATTGGTTCTATAGATTTGTTCAGGATTGGTTCTATGAATTTGTTCAGGATTGGTTCTATGGATTTGTTCAGGATTGGTTCTATGGATTGGTTCAGGATTGGTTCTATGGATTTGTTCAGGATTGGTTCTATGGATTGGTTCAGGATTGGTTCTATGGATTTGTTCAGGATTGGTTCCATGGATTGGTTCAGGATTGGTTCTATGGATTGGTTCAGGATTGGTTCTATGGATTTGTTCAGGATTGGTTCTACGGATTTGTTCAGGATTGGTTCTATGGATTTGTTCAGGATTGGTACTATGGATTTGTTCAGGATTGGTTCTATGGATTTGTTCAGGATTGGTTCTATAGATTTGTTCAGGAATGGTTCTATGGATTTGTTCAGGATTGGTTCTATAGATTTGTTCAGGATTGGTTCTATAGATTTGTTCAGGAATGGTTCTATGGATTTGTTCAGGATTGGTTCTATAGATTTGTTCAGGATTGGTTCTATAGATTTGTTCAGGATTGGTTCTATGGATTTATTCAGGATTGGTTCAATGGATTTGTTCAGGAATGGTTCTATGGATTTGTTCAGGATTGGTTCTATAGATTTGTTCAGGATTGGTTCTATAGATTTGTTCAGGAATGGTTCTATGGATTTGTTCAGGATTGGTTCTATAGATTTGTTCAGGATTGGTTCTATAGATTTGTTCAGGATTGGTTCTATGGATTTATTCAGGATTGGTTCAATGGATTTGTTCAGGATTGGTTCTATAGATTTGTTCAGGAATGGTTCTATGGATTTGTTCAGGATTGGTTCTATGGATTTGTTCAGGATTGGTTCTATAGATTTGTTCAGGATTGGTTCTATGGATTTGTTCAGGATTGGTTCTATGGATTTGTTCATGATTGGTTCTATGGATTTGTTCAGGATTGGTTCTATGGATTGGTTCAGGATTTGTTCAGGATTGGTTCTATGGATTGGTTCAGGATTGGTTCTATAGATTTGTTCAGGAATGGTTCTATGGATTTGTTCAGGATTGGTTCTATAGATTTGTTCAGGATTGGTTCTATAGATTTGTTCAGGAATGGTTCTATGGATTTGTTCAGGATTGGTTCTATAGATTTGTTCAGGATTGGTTCTATAGATTTGTTCAGGATTGGTTCTATGGATTTATTCAGGATTGGTTCAATGGATTTGTTCAGGATTGGTTCTATAGATTTGTTCAGGAATGGTTCTATGGATTTGTTCAGGATTGGTTCTATGGATTTGTTCAGGATTGGTTCTATAGATTTGTTCAGGATTGGTTCTATGGATTTGTTCAGGATTGGTTCTATGGATTTGTTCATGATTGGTTCTATGGATTTGTTCAGGATTGGTTCTATGGATTGGTTCAGGATTTGTTCAGGATTGGTTCTATGGATTGGTTCAGGATTGGTTCTATGGATTTGTTCAGGATTGGTTCAATAGATTTGTTCAGGATTGGTTCTATGGATTTGTTCAGGATTGGTTCTATGCATTTGTTCAGGATTGGTTCTATGGATTTGTTCAGGATTGGTTCTATGGATTTGTTCAGGATTGGTTCTATGGATTTGTTCAGGATTGGTTCTATGGATTTGTTCAGGATTGCTTCTATGGATTTGTTCAGGATTGGTTCTATGGATTTGTTCAGGATTGGTTCTATGGATTGGTTCAGGATTGGTTCTATGGATTGGTTCAGGATTGGTTCTATAGATTTGTTCAGGATTGGTTCTATAGATTTGTTCAGGATTGGTTCTATGGATTTGTTCAGGATTGGTTCTATGGATTTGTTCAGGATTGGTTCTGTAGATTTGTTCAGGATTGGTTCTATGGATTTGTTCAGGATTGGTTCTATGGATTGGTTCAGGATTGGTTCTATGGATTGGTTCAGGATTGGTTCTATAGATTTTTTCAGGATTGGTTCTATGGATTTGTTCAGGATTGGTTCTATGGATTTGTTCAGGATTGGTTCTATAGATTTGTTCAGGATTGGTTCTATGGATTTGTTCAGGATTGGTTCTATGGATTTGTTCAGGATTGGTTCTATGGATTGGTTCAGGATTGGTTCTATGGATTTGTTCAGGATTGATTCTATTGATTTGTTCAGGATTGGTTCTATGGATTTGTTCAGGATTGGTTCTATGGATTTGTTCAGGATTGGTTCTATGGATTTGTTCAGGATTGGTTCTATGGATTTGTTCAGGATTGGTTCTATGGATTGGTTCAGGATTGGTTCTATGGATTTGTTCAGGATTGGTTCTATGGATTGGTTCAGGATTGGTTCTATGGATTTGTTCAGGATTGGTTCTATGGATTTGTTCAGGATTGGTTCTATGGATTTGTTCAGGATTGGTTTTATGGATTTGTTCAGGATTGGTGCTATGGATTTGTTCAGGATTGGTTCTATGGATTGGTTATATAGATTGGTTATATAGATTGGTTATATAGATTGGTTCTATGGATTTGTTCAGGATTGGTTATATAGATTGGTTCTATGGATTGGTTCTATGGATTGGTTATATAGATTGGTTATATAGATTGGTTCTATGGATTTGTTCAGGATTGGTTCTATGGATTTGTTCAGGATTGGTTCTATGGATTTGTTCAGGATTGGTTCTATGGATTTGTTCAGGATTGGTTCTATGGATTGGTTATATAGATTGGTTATATAGATTGGTTATATAGATTGGTTATATAGATTGGTTATATAGATTGGTTATATAGATTGGTTATATAGATTGGTTATATAGATTGGTTCAAGATTGGTTATATAGATTGGTTATATAGATTGGTTATATAGATTGGTTCAGGATTGGTTATATAGATTGGTTCTATGGATTGGTTATATAGATTGGTTATATAGATTGGTTCAGGATTGGTTATATAGATTGGTTCTATGGATTGGTTATATAGATTGGTTCTATGGATTGGTTATATAGATTGGTTATATAGATTGGTTATATAGATAGGTTATATAGATTGGTTCTATGGATTGGTTATATAGATTGGTTATATAGATTGGTTATATAGATTGGTTATATAGATTGGTTATATAGATTGGTTATATAGATTGGTTCTATGGATTGGTTATATAGATTGGTTATATAGATTGGTTATATAGATTGGTTATATAAATTGGTTATATAGATTGGTTCTATGGATTTGTTCAGGATTGGTTCTATGGATTTGTTCAGGATTGGTTCTATGGATTTGTTCAGGATTGGTTCTATGGATTTGTTCAGGATTGGTTCTATGGATTTGTTCAGGATTGGTTCTATGGATTTGTTCAGGATTGGTTCTATGGATTGGTTCAGGATTGGTTCTATGGATTTGTTCAGGATTGATTCTATTGATTTGTTCAGGATTGGTTCTATGGATTTGTTCAGGATTAGTTCTATGGATTTGTTCAGGATTGGTTCTATGGATTTGTTCAGGATTGGTTCTATGGATTTGTTCAGGATTGGTTCTATGGATTGGTTCAGGATTGGTTCTATGGATTTGTTCAGGATTGGTTCTATGGATTTGTTCAGGATTGGTTCTATGGATTGGTTCAGGATTGGTTCTATGGATTTGTTCAGGATTGGTTCTATGGATTTGTTCAGGATTGGTTCTATGGATTTGTTCAGGATTGGTTTTATGGATTTGTTCAGGATTGGTTCTATGGATTTGTTCAGGATTGGTTCTATGGATTGGTTATATAGATTGGTTATATAGATTGGTTATATAGATTGGTTCTATGGATTTGTTCAGGATTGGTTATATAGATTGGTTCTATGGATTGGTTCTATAGATTGGTTATATAGATTGGTTCTATGGATTTGTTCAGGATTGGTTCCATTGATTTGTTCAGGATTGGTTCTATGGATTTGTTCAGGATTGGTTCTATGGATTTGTTCAGGATTGGTTCTATGGATTTGTTCAGGATTGGTTCCATTGATTTGTTCAGGATTGGTTCTATGCATTTGTTCAGGATTGGTTCTATGGATTTGTTCAGGATTGGTTATATGGATTTGTTCAGGATTGGTTCTATGGATTTGTTCAGGATTGGTTCTATGGATTTGTTCAGGATTGGTTCTATGGATTGGTTGAGGATTGGTTATATAGATTGGTTCAGGATTGTTTATATAGATTGGTTCAGGATTGGTTCTATAGATTGGTTCTATGGATTGGTTATATAGATTGTTTCAGGATTGGTTACATAGATTGGTTCAGGATTGGTTACATAGATTGATTCAGGATTGGTTATATAAATTGGTTCAGGATTGGTTATATAGATTGGTTGTATTGATTGGTTCTATGGATTGGTTATATGGATTGGCAAAGTATTGGTTATATAGATTGGTTCAGGATTGGTTCTATGGATTGGTTATATAGATTGGTTCAGGATTGGTTACATAGATTGGTTCAGGATTGGTTCTATGGATTTGTTCAGGATTGGTTCTATGGATTTGTTCAGGATTGGTTACATAGATTGGTTCAGGATTGGTTATATAGATTGGTTCTATGGATTGGTTATATAGATTGGTTCAGGATTGGTTATATAGATTGGTTGAGGATTGGTTACATAGATTGGTTCAGGATTGGTTATATAGATTGGTTCAGGATTGGTTCTATGGATTGGTTATATAGATTGGTTCAGGATTGGTTACATAGATTGGTTCAGGATTGGTTCTATGGATTTGTTCAGGATTGGTTCTATGGATTTGTTCAGGATTGGTTACATAGATTGGTTCAGGATTGGTTATATAGATTGGTTCTATGGATTGGTTATATAGATTGGTTCAGGATTGGTTATATAGATTGGTTGAGGATTGGTTACATAGATTGGTTCAGGATTGGTTATATAGATTGGTTCAGGATTGGTTCTATGGATTGGTTATATAGATTGGTTCAGGATTGGTTACATAGATTGGTTCAGGATTGGTTCTATGGATTTGTTCAGGATTGGTTCTATGGATTTGTTCAGGATTGGTTATATAGATTGGTTGTATTGATTGGTTCTATGGATTGGTTATATGGATTGGCAAAGTATTGGTTATATAGATTGGTTCAGGATTGGTTCTATGGATTGGTTATATAGATTGGTTCAGGATTGGTTACATAGATTGGTTCAGGATTGGTTCTATGGATTTGTTCAGGATTGGTTCTATGGATTTGTTCAGGATTGGTTACATAGATTGGTTCAGGATTGGTTATATAGATTGGTTCTATGGATTGGTTATATAGATTGGTTCAGGATTGGTTATATAGATTGGTTGAGGATTGGTTACATAGATTGGTTCAGGATTGGTTATATAGATTGGTTCAGGATTGGTTCTATGGATTGGTTATATAGATTGGTTCAGGATTGGTTACATAGATTGGTTCAGGATTGGTTCTATGGATTTGTTCAGGATTGGTTCTATGGATTTGTTCAGGATTGGTTACATAGATTGGTTCAGGATTGGTTATATAGATTGGTTCTATGGATTGGTTATATAGATTGGTTCAGGATTGGTTCTATGGATTGGTTGAGGATTGGTTACATAGATTGGTTCAGGATTGGTTATATAGATTGGTTCTATGGATTGGTTATATAGATTGGTTCAGGATTGGTTATAAAGATTGGTTGTATTGATTGGTTCTATGGATTGGTTATATGGATTGGCAAAGTATTGGTTATATAGATTGGTTCAGGATTGGTTCTATGGATTGGTTATATAGATTGGTTCAGGATTGGTTACATAGATTGGTTCAGGATTGGTTCTATGGATTGGTTATATAGATTGGTTCAGGATTGGTTACATAGATTGGTTCAGGATTGGTTATATAGATTGGTTCTATGGATTGGTTATATAGATTGGTTCAGGATTGATTCTATAGATTGGTTCAGGATTGGTTCTATAGATTGGTTCTATGGATTGGTTATATAGATTGGTTCAGGATTGGTTCTATAGATTGGTTCTATAGATTGGTTCAGGATTGGTTCTATAGATTGGTTCTATGGATTGGTTATATAGATTGGTTCAGGATTGGTTATATAGATTGGTTCTATGGATTGGTTATATAGATTGGTTCAGGATTGGTTCTATAGATTGGTTCAGGATTGGTTCTATAGATTGGTTATATAGATTGGTTCTATGGATTGGTTATAGAGATTGGTTCAGGATTGGTTCTATAGATTGGTTCAGGATTGGTTCTATAGATTGGTTCAGGATTGCTTCTATGGATTGGTTATATAGATTGGTTCTATGGATTGGTTATATAGATTGGTTCAGGATTGGTTCTATAGATTGGTTATATAGATTGGTTCTATGGATTGGTTATATAGATTGGTTCAGGATTGGTTCTATAGATTGGTTCAGGATTGGTTCTATAGATTGGTTATATAGATTGGTTCTATGGATTGGTTATATAGATTGGTTCAGTATTGGTTCTATAGATTGGTTCAGGATTGGTTCTATAGATTGGTTCAGGATTGCTTCTATGGATTGGTTATATAGATTGGTTCTATGGATTGGTTATATAGATTGGTTCAGGATTGGTTCTATAGATTGGTTCTATAGATTGGTTCTATGGATTGGTTATATAGATCGGTTCAGGATTGGTTCTATAGATTGGTTCAGGATTGGTTCTATAGATTGGTTATATAGATTGGTTCTATGGATTGGTTATATAGATTGTTTCAGGATTGGTTCTATCGATGGTTTCAGGATTGCTTCTATGGATTGGTTATATAGATTGGTTCTATAGATTGGTTCACGATTGGTTCTATAGATTGGTTATATAGATTGGTTCTATGGATTGGTTATATAGATTGGTTCAGGATTGGTTCTATAGATTGGTTCTATAGATTGGTTCTATGGATTGGTTATATAAATTGGTTCTATAGATTGGTTATATAGATTGGTTCAGGATTGGTTCTATAGATTGGTTATATAGATTGGTTCTATGGATTGGTTATATAGATTGGTTCAGGATTGGTTCTATAGATTGGTTCTATAGATTGGTTCTATGGATTGGTTATATAGATTGGTTCAGGATTGGTTCTATAGATTGGTTCAGGATTGGTTCTATAGATTGGTTATATAGATTGGTTCTATGGATTGGTTATATAGATTGGTTCAGGATTGGTTCTATAGATTGGTTCAGGATTGCTTCTATGGATTGGTTTTATAGATTGGTTCAGGATTGTTTCTATGGATTGGTTATATAGATTGGTTCTATGGATTGGTTATATAGATTGGTTCAGGATTGGTTCTATAGATTGGTTATATAGATTGGTTCTATAGATTGGTTATATAGATTGGTTCTATGGATTGGTTATATAGATTGGTTCAGGATTGGTTCTATAGATTGGTTCTATAGATTGGTTCTATGGATTGGTTATATAGATTGGTTCAGGATTGGTTCTATAGATTGGTTCAGGATTGGTTCTATGGATTTGTTCAGGATTGGTTCTATGGATTTGTTCAGGATTGGTTCTATGGATTTGTTCAGGATTGGTTCTATGGATTTGTTCAGGATTGGTTCTATGGATTTGTTCAGGATTGGTTCTATGGATTTGTTCAGGATTGGTGCTATGGATTGGTTCAGGATTGGTTCTATGGATTTGGTCAGGATTGGTTCTATGGATTTGTTCAGGATTGGTTCTATGGATTTGTTCAGGATTGGTTCTATGGATTTGTTCAGGATTGGTTCCATTGATTTGTTCAGGATTGGTTCTATGGATTTGTTCAGGATTGGTTCTATGGATTTGTTCAGGATTGGTTCTATAGATTTGTTCAGGATTGGTTCTATGGATTTGTTCAGGATTGGTTCTATGGATTTGTTCAGGATTGGTTCTATGGATTGGTTCAGGATTGGTTCTATGGAATTGTTCAGGATTGGTTCTATGGATTTGTTCAGGATTGGTTCTATAGATTTGTTCAGGATTGGTTCTATGAATTTGTTCAGGATTGGTTCTATGGATTTGTTCAGGATTGGTTCTATGGATTGGTTCAGGATTGGTTCTATGGATTTGTTCAGGATTGGTTCTATGGATTGGTTCAGGATTGTTTCTATGGATTTGTTCAGGATTGGTTCCATGGATTGGTTCAGGATTGGTTCTATGGATTGGTTCAGGATTGGTTCTATGGATTTGTTCAGGATTGGTTCTACGGATTTGTTCAGGATTGGTTCTATGGATTTGTTCAGGATTGGTACTATGGATTTGTTCAGGATTGGTTCTATGGATTTGTTCAGGATTGGTTCTATAGATTTGTTCAGGAATGGTTCTATGGATTTGTTCAGGATTGGTTCTATAGATTTGTTCAGGAATGGTTCTATGGATTTGTTCAGGATTGGTTCTATAGATTTGTTCAGGATTGGTTCTATGGATTTGTTCAGGATTGGTTCTATAGATTTGTTCAGGATTGGTTCTATAGATTTGTTCAGGATTGGTTCTATGGATTTATTCAGGATTGGTTCAATGGATTTGTTCAGGATTGGTTCTATAGATTTGTTCAGGAATGGTTCTATGGATTTGTTCAGGATTGGTTCTATGGATTTGTTCAGGATTGGTTCTATAGATTTGTTCAGGATTGGTTCTATGGATTTGTTCAGGATTGGTTCTATGGATTTGTTCAGGATTGGTTCTATGGATTTGTTCAGGATTGGTTCTATGGATTGGTTCAGGATTTGTTCAGGATTGGTTCTATGGATTGGTTCAGGATTGGTTCTATGGATTTGTTCAGGATTGGTTCAATAGATTTGTTCAGGATTGGTTCTATGGATTTGTTCAGGATTGGTTCTATGGATTTGTTCAGGATTGGTTCTATAGATTTGTTCAGGATTGGTTCTATGGATTTGTTCAGGATTGGTTCTATGGATTTGTTCAGGATTGGTTCTATGGATTTGTTCAGGATTGGTTCTATGGATTTGTTCAGGATTGGTTCTATGGATTGGTTCAGGATTGGTTCTATGGATTGGTTCAGGATTGGTTCTATAGATTTGTTCAGGATTGGTTCTATGGATTTGTTCAGGATTGGTTCTATGGATTTGTTCAGGATTGGTTCTATAGATTTGTTCAGGATTGGTTCTATGGATTTGTTCAGGATTGGTTCTATGGATTTGTTCAGGATTGGTTCTATGGATTGGTTCAGGATTGGTTCTATGGATTGGTTCAGGATTGGTTCTATAGATTTGTTCAGGATTGGTTCTATGGATTTGTTCAGGATTGGTTCTATGGATTTGTTCAGGATTGGTTCTATGGATTTGTTCAGGATTGGTTCTATGGATTTGTTCAGGATTGGTTCTATGGATTTGTTCAGGATTGGTTCTATGGATTTGTTCAGGATTGGTTCTATGGATTTGTTCAGGATTGGTTCTATGGATTGGTTGAGGATTGCTAATATAGATTGGTTCAGGATTGTTTATATAGATTGGTTCAGGATTGGTTCTATAGATTGGTTCTATGGATTGGTTATATAGATTGTTTCAGGATTGGTTACATAGATTGGTTCAGGATTGGTTACATAGATTGGTTCAGGATTGGTTATATAAATTGGTTCAGGATTGGTTATATAGATTGGTTGTATTGATTGGTTCTATGGATTGGTTATATGGATTGGCAAAGTATTGGTTATATAGATTGGTTCAGGATTGGTTCTATGGATTGGTTATATAGATTGGTTCAGGATTGGTTACATAGATTGGTTCAGGATTGGTTCTATGGATTTGTTCAGGATTGGTTCTATGGATTTGTTCAGGATTGGTTCTATGGATTTGTTCAGGATTGGTTCTATGGATTTGTTCAGGATTGGTTCTATGGATTGGTTCAGGATTGGTTCTATAGATTTGTTCAGGATTGGTTCTATGGATTTGTTCAGGATTGGTTCTATGGATTTGTTCAGGATTGGTTCTATAGATTTGTTCAGGATTGGTTCTATGGATTTGTTCAGGATTGGTTCTATGGATTTGTTCAGGATTGGTTCTATGGATTGGTTCAGGATTGGTTCTATGGAATGGTTCAGGATTGGTTCTATAGATTTGTTCAGGATTGGTGCTATGCATTTGTTCAGGATTGGTTCTATGGATTTGTTCAGGATTGGTTCTATGGATTTGTTCAGGATTGGTTCTATGGATTTGTTCAGGATTGGTTCTATGGATTTGTTCAGGATTGGTTCTATGGATTGGTTGAGGATTGGTTATATAGATTGGTTCAGGATTGTTTATATAGATTGGTTCAGGATTGGTTCTATAGATTGGTTCTATGGATTGGTTATATAGATTGTTTCAGGATTGGTTACATGGATTGGTTCAGGATTGGTTACATAGATTGATTCAGGATTGGTTATATAAATTGGTTCAGGATTGGTTATATAGATTGGTTGTATTGATTGGTTCTATGGATTGGTTATATGGATTGGCAAAGTATTGGTTATATAGATTGGTTCAGGATTGGTTCTATGGATTGGTTATATAGATTGGTTCAGGATTGGTTACATAGATTGGTTCAGGATTGGTTCTATGGATTTGTTCAGGATTGGTTCTATGGATTTGTTCAGGATTGGTTACATAGATTGGTTCAGGATTGGTTATATAGATTGGTTCTATGGATTGGTTATATAGATTGGTTCAGGATTGGTTATATAGATTGGTTGAGGATTGGTTACATAGATTGGTTCAGGATTGGTTATATAGATTGGTTCAGGATTGGTTCTATGGATTGGTTATATAGATTGGTTCAGGATTGGTTACATAGATTGGTTCAGGATTGGTTCTATGGATTTGTTCAGGATTGGTTCTATGGATTTGTTCAGGATTGGTTACATAGATTGGTTCAGGATTGGTTATATAGATTGGTTCTATGGATTGGTTATATAGATTGGTTCAGGATTGGTTATATAGATTGGTTGAGGATTGGTTACATAGATTGGTTCAGGATTGGTTATATAGATTGGTTCAGGATTGGTTCTATGGATTGGTTATATAGATTGGTTCAGGATTGGTTACATAGATTGGTTCAGGATTGGTTCTATGGATTTGTTCAGGATTGGTTCTATGGATTTGTTCAGGATTGGTTATATAGATTGGTTGTATTGATTGGTTCTATGGATTGGTTATATGGATTGGCAAAGTATTGGTTATATAGATTGGTTCAGGATTGGTTCTATGGATTGGTTATATAGATTGGTTCAGGATTGGTTACATAGATTGGTTCAGGATTGGTTCTATGGATTTGTTCAGGATTGGTTCTATGGATTTGTTCAGGATTGGTTACATAGATTGGTTCAGGATTGGTTATATAGATTGGTTCTATGGATTGGTTATATAGATTGGTTCAGGATTGGTTATATAGATTGGTTGAGGATTGGTTACATAGATTGGTTCAGGATTGGTTATATAGATTGGTTCAGGATTGGTTCTATGGATTGGTTATATAGATTGGTTCAGGATTGGTTACATAGATTGGTTCAGGATTGGTTCTATGGATTTGTTCAGGATTGGTTCTATGGATTTGTTCAGGATTGGTTACATAGATTGGTTCAGGATTGGTTATATAGATTGGTTCTATGGATTGGTTATATAGATTGGTTCAGGATTGGTTCTATGGATTGGTTGAGGATTGGTTACATAGATTGGTTCAGGATTGGTTATATAGATTGGTTCTATGGATTGGTTATATAGATTGGTTCAGGATTGGTTATATAGATTGGTTGTATTGATTGGTTCTATGGATTGGTTATATGGATTGGCAAAGTATTGGTTATATAGATTGGTTCAGGATTGGTTCTATGGATTGGTTATATAGATTGGTTCAGGATTGGTTACATAGATTGGTTCAGGATTGGTTCTATGGATTGGTTATATAGATTGGTTCAGGATTGGTTACATAGATTGGTTCAGGATTGGTTATATAGATTGGTTCTATGGATTGGTTATATAGATTGGTTCAGGATTGGTTCTATAGATTGGTTCAGGATTGGTTCTATAGATTGGTTCTATGGATTGGTTATATAGATTGGTTCAGGATTGGTTCTATAGATTGGTTCTATAGATTGGTTCTATAGATTGGTTCAGGATTGGTTCAGGATTGGTTCTATAGATTGGTTCTATGGATTGGTTATATAGATTGGTTCAGGATTGGTTATATAGATTGGTTCTATGGATTAGTTATATAGATTGGTTCAGGATTGGTTCTATAGACTGGTTCAGGATTGGTTCTATAGATTGGTTATATAGATTGGTTCTATGGATTGGTTATAGAGATTGGTTCAGGATTGGTTCTATAGATTGGTTCAGGATTGGTTCTATAGATTGGTTCAGGATTGCTTCTATGGATTGGTTATATAGATTGGTTCTATGGATTGGTTATATAGATTGGTTCAGGATTGGTTCTATAGATTGGTTATATAGATTGGTTCTATGGATTGGTTATATAGATTGGTTCAGGATTGGTTCTATAGATTGGTTCAGGATTGGTTCTATAGATTGGTTATATCGATTGGTTCTATGGATTGGTTATATAGATTGGTTCAGGATTGGTTCTATAGATTGGTTCAGGATTGGTTCTATAGATTGGTTCAGGATTGCTTCTATGGATTGGTTATATAGATTGGTTTTATGGATTGGTTATATAGATTGGTTCAGGATTGGTTCTATAGATTGGTTCTATAGATTGGTTCTATGGATTGGTTATATAGATTGGTTCAGGATTGGTTCTATAGATTGGTTCAGGATTGGTTCTATAGATTGGTTATATAGATTGGTTCTATGGATTGGTTATATAGATTGTTTCAGGATTGGTTCTATAGATGGTTTCAGGATTGCTTCTATGGATTGGTTATATAGATTGGTTCTATAGATTGGTTCACGATTGGTTCTATAGATTGGTTATATAGATTGGTTCTATGGATTGGTTATATAGATTGGTTCAGGATTGGTTCTATAGATTGGTTCTATAGATTGGTTCTATAGATTGGTTCTATGGATTGGTTATATAAATTTGTTCTATAGATTGGTTATATAGATTGGTTCAGGATTGGTTCTATAGATTGGTTATATAGATTGGTTCTATGGATTGGTTATATAGATTGGTTCAGGATTGGTTCTATAGATTGGTTCTATAGATTGGTTCTATGGATTGGTTATATAGATTGGTTCAGGATTGGTTCTATAGATTGGTTCAGGATTGGTTCTATAGATTGGTTATATAGATTGGTTCTATGGATTGGTTATATAGATTGGTTCAGGATTGGTTCTATAGATTGGTTCAGGATTGCTTCTATGGATTGGTTTTATAGATTGGTTCAGGATTGCTTCTATGGATTGGTTATATAGATTGGTTCTATGGATTGGTTATATAGATTGGTTCAGGATTGGTTCTATAGATTGGTTATATAGATTGGTTCTATAGATTGGTTATATAGATTGGTTCTATGGATTGGTTATATAGATTGGTTCAGGATTGGTTCTATAGATTGGTTCTATAGATTGGTTCTATGGATTGGTTATATAGATTGGTTCAGGATTGGTTCTATAGATTGGTTCAGGATTGGTTCTATGGATTTGTTCAGGATTGGTTCTATGGATTTGTTCAGGATTGGTTCTATGGATTTGTTCAGGATTGGTTCTATGGATTTGTTCAGGATTGATTCTATGGATTTGTTCAGGATTGGTTCTATGGATTTGTTCAGGATTGGTGCTATGGATTGGTTCAGGATTGGTTCTATGGATTTGGTCAGGATTGGTTCTATGGATTTGTTCAGGATTGGTTCTATGGATTTGTTCAGGATTGGTTCTATGGATTTGTTCAGGATTGGTTCCATTGATTTGTTCAGGATTGGTTCTATGGATTTGTTCAGGATTGGTTCTATGGATTTGTTCAGGATTGGTTCTATAGATTTGTTCAGGATTGGTTCTATGGATTTGTTCAGGATTGGTTCTATGGATTTGTTCAGGATTGGTTCTATGGATTGGTTCAGGATTGGTTCTATGGAATTGTTCAGGATTGGTTCTATGGATTTGTTCAGGATTGGTTCTATAGATTTGTTCAGGATTGGTTCTATGAATTTGTTCAGGATTGGTTCTATGGATTTGTTCAGGATTGGTTCTATGGATTGGTTCAGGATTGGTTCTATGGATTTGTTCAGGATTGGTTCTATGGATTGGTTCAGGATTGGTTCTATGGATTTGTTCAGGATTGGTTCCATGGATTGGTTCAGGATTGGTTCTATGGATTGGTTCAGGATTGGTTCTATGGATTTGTTCAGGATTGGTTCTACGGATTTGTTCAGGATTGGTTCTATGGATTTGTTCAGGATTGGTACTATGGATTTGTTCAGGAATGGTTCTATGGATTTGTTCAGGATTGGTTCTATAGATTTGTTCAGGATTGGTTCTATAGATTTGTTCAGGAATGGTTCTATGGATTTGTTCAGGATTGGTTCTATAGATTTGTTCAGGATTGGTTCTATGGATTTGTTCAGGATTGGTTCTATAGATTTGTTCAGGATTGGTTCTATAGATTTGTTCAGGATTGGTTCTATGGATTTATTCAGGATTGGTTCAATGGATTTGTTCAGGATTGGTTCTATAGATTTGTTCAGGAATGGTTCTATGGATTTGTTCAGGATTGGTTCTATGGATTTGTTCAGGATTGGTTCTATAGATTTGTTCAGGATTGGTTCTATGGATTTGTTCAGGATTGGTTCTATGGATTTGTTCAGGATTGGTTCTATGGATTTGTTCAGGATTGGTTCTATGGATTGGTTCAGGATTTGTTCAGGATTGGTTCTATGGATTGGTTCAGGATTGGTTCTATGGATTTGTTCAGGATTGGTTCAATAGATTTGTTCAGGATTGGTTCTATGGATTTGTTCAGGATTGGTTCTATGCATTTGTTCAGGATTGGTTCTATGGATTTGTTCAGGATTGGTTCTATGGATTTGTTCAGGATTGGTTCTATGGATTTGTTCAGGATTGGTTCTATGGATTTGTTCAGGATTGCTTCTATGGATTTGTTCAGGATTGGTTCTATGGATTTGTTCAGGATTGGTTCTATGGATTGGTTCAGGATTGGTTCTATGGATTGGTTCAGGATTGGTTCTATAGATTTGTTCAGGATTGGTTCTATAGATTTGTTCAGGATTGGTTCTATGGATTTGTTCAGGATTGTTTCTATGGATTTGTTCAGGATTGGTTCTGTAGATTTGTTCAGGATTGGTTCTATGGATTTGTTCAGGATTGGTTCTATGGATTGGTTCAGGATTGGTTCTATGGATTGGTTCAGGATTGGTTTTATAGATTTGTTCAGGATTGGTTCTATGGATTTGTTCAGGATTGGTTCTATGGATTTGTTCAGGATTGGTTCTATAGATTTGTTCAGGATTGGTTCTATGGATTTGTTCAGGATTGGTTCTATGGATTTGTTCAGGATTGGTTCTATGGATTGGTTCAGGATTGGTTCTGTAGATTTGTTCAGGATTGGTTCTATGGATTGGTTCAGGATTGGTTCTATGGATTGGTTCAGGATTGGTTCTATGGATTGGTTCAGGATTGGTTCTATAGATTTGTTCAGGATTGGTTCTATGGATTTGTTCAGGATTGGTTCTATGGATTTGTTCAGGATTGGTTCTATGGATTTGTTCAGGATTGGTTCTATGGATTTGTTCAGGATTGGTTCTATGGATTTGTTCAGGATTGGTTCTATGGATTTGTTCAGGATTGGTTCTATGGATTTGTTCAGGATTGGTTCTATGGATTGGTTGAGGATTGGTTATATAGATTGGTTCAGGATTGTTTATATAGATTGGTTCAGGATTGGTTCTATAGATTGGTTCTATGGATTGGTTATATAGATTGTTTCAGGATTGGTTACATAGATTGGTTCAGGATTGGTTACATAGATTGGTTCAGGATTGGTTATATAAATTGGTTCAGGATTGGTTATATAGATTGGTTGTATTGATTGGTTCTATGGATTGGTTATATGGATTGGCAAAGTATTGGTTATATAGATTGGTTCAGGATTGGTTCTATGGATTGGTTATATAGATTGGTTCAGGATTGGTTACATAGATTGGTTCAGGATTGGTTCTATGGATTTGTTCAGGATTGGTTCTATGGATTTGTTCAGGATTGGTTCTATGGATTTGTTCAGGATTGGTTCTATGGATTTGTTCAGGATTGGTTCTATGGATTGGTTCAGGATTGGTTCTATAGATTTGTTCAGGATTGGTTCTATGGATTTGTTCAGGATTGGTTCTATGGATTTGTTCAGGAATGGTTCTATAGATTTGTTCAGGATTGGTTCTATGGATTTGTTCAGGATTGGTTCTATGGATTTGTTCAGGATTGGTTCTATGGATTGGTTCAGGATTGGTTCTATGGATTGGTTCAGGATTGGTTCTATAGATTTGTTCAGGATTGGTTCTATGGATTTGTTCAGGATTGGTTCTATGGATTTGTTCAGGATTGGTTCTATGGATTTGTTCAGGATTGGTTCTATGGATTTGTTCAGGATTGGTTCTATGGATTTGTTCAGGATTGGTTCTATGGATTGGTTGAGGATTGGTTATATAGATTGGTTCAGGATTGTTTATATAGATTGGTTCAGGATTGGTTCTATAGATTGGTTCTATGGATTGGTTATATAGATTGTTTCAGGATTGGTTATATAGATTGTTTCAGGATTGGTTACATAGATTGGTTCAGGATTGGTTACATAGATTGATTCAGGATTGGTTATATAAATTGGTTCAGGATTGGTTATATAGATTGGTTGTATTGATTGGTTCTATGGATTGGTTATATGGATTGGCAAAGTATTGGTTATATAGATTGGTTCAGGATTGGTTCTATGGATTGGTTATATAGATTGGTTCAGGATTGGTTACATAGATTGGTTCAGGATTGGTTCTATGGATTTGTTCAGGATTGGTTCTATGGATTTGTTCAGGATTGGTTCTATGGATTGTGTTACATATTTAGGTGAATGTATGTGAATTACCATTCAGGTCTTTGCTTATCCATGTGTAATAGATTAAGGGTTGTTGTGGTTGGAGGGTCAGGAGCCCTTCTGAAAAGTGTCCGGAAACGGAAGTGACCGGAAACGGAAGAGGAAAAGTCACGAGGAAGAAAAGCGACGATTATTCTTCTTCCTCGCCCCGCTCCGACGAAAGGTGGGATCGACCTTGCGCTGCGTGGAAAAGCGGCGTTCCGAAGCCCGTCTGGCGAGAGGAGTTACCGGAACGTGTACCTACCCGGTGGAGACGTCAAGTTGACGTGGGGCCGTGCATCGACCCCGCGTCTGGCACCGTTCGCGGCACCGTCTAAACAGACGCGTACGGGTCGCACCTTGGGGCCTAACACGCCTTGCAAGCGGCGTGGGGCTTTTGGCTTGCTTTACCGTACCCGCTTCGCGTGGCCACGAGGGGCTGCAGCCGCGGTGCCTGGTACGATACCTGCCCGGTGGAAACACGTCCACCCGGGGTTCGTTCAACCGCCCGAGTGCGGCGACGCCGACCAGCATCTCGGTCAGGAGGGGCCCAGAGACATTGTGAGGGGCAGAGACCAAAAGGGGGTCGTGAGTACAGAAGTGGACACACATATATAAGATGGCCATCTTAATCCTATAGGGAATTGATTGTGGATTGGGAGTTGTTGATGGTTGTTTGTTGTTGATTGCTCGGGGAATATCCGTGATTGTATCATTGAAATCGTATGATATCCTTACCCTGGAAATATATCATTGCACATCAGTTTCTCTTGGGTGGAATTCATAGGGATTGCGTTGCGAAAGCGCATATATATAATACTACTTTCTGGCGAAGGTCCTCTCACGGTCCGGGGGTCACCGAGACCAGGTAGTCACCGAGGGGACCACGTAACAGAATTGGGGGCTCGTCCGGGATCTAAAAGTGTATTTGTATAAAATAATAAAATAATATTTTTATTAATTAAAATTTATTAATTAAGTATTAATTGGTAAATTTTTGGGGAAATTGGGGTAAAGTCTTGGGTGAAGGTTAACAGGTGTTAACGATAGTCACCATGGCGTTTGTGGCACAGAACTTTGCGGTAACACCGAGTGAGGCACAGTTCCGAGCGTTACTAAAGTCGGACCTCTTGAAATTGGCCAAACATTTTAACGTGGAGGTCCGAACTAATTTGAGGAAGGCAGAGTTGCAGGCCACGGTGATACAATCTATGGTGGGATTAGGAACATGGGACGAGTTAGCCTGGGAGTGGCTACCCGAAGAACCAGAAGACGTTGAGCTCCGGAAACTGGAGTTGCAATTACGGAGCCAGGAACGGATCAAAGAAGAAGAAAGGAAAGCAGAAGAGAGGAGAGAAGAGAAACAAGCAGAGGAAAGGAGAGTGGAACGAGAACTCCAGGAAAGGTTAAAAGAAGAAGAAAGGAAAGCAGAAGAGAGGAGAGAAGAGAAACAAGCAGAGGAAAGGAGAGTGGAACGAGAACTCCAGGAAAGGTTAGCAGAAGAAGAAAGGAAAGCAGAAAAGGAAAGAGCAGAAGAAGAAAGGAAAGCAGAAAAGGAAAGATCAGAAGAGGAAAGGAAAGCAGAAGAGAGGAGAGAAGAGAAGCAAGCAGAGGAAAGGAGAGTGGAACGAGAACTCCAGGAAAGGTTAAAAGAAGAAGAAAGGAAAGCAGAAGCGAGGAGAGAAGAGAAACAAGCAGAGGAAAGGAGAGTGGAACGAGAACTCCAGGAAAGGTTAGAAGGGAGAAAAGCAGAGGAGAGGAGAGCTGCAAGGGACCTCGAAGCAGAGGAGAGAAAAGCGGAAAGGGAATTAAAGGAACGTGACATGGAGCTTCAGCAAGAAATCAAATTCAAGGAGCTGGAGTTAATGAGAGAACGGGGAGAGGCACCACCCTTGCTGACGGGGTCGACACCTAACCAGAAAACCTGGGATGTGGGCAGACATGTGAGGCTGGTTCCACCGTTCAGTGAAAAGGAAGTCGCGAAATTTTTTCCACACTTTGAGAAAGTGGCTCGACAATTAAACTGGCCGGAGGAGGCCTGGACCATACTCGTGCAAAGTGTGCTGGTGGGGAAAGCTCAGGAAATTTATTCGGCGCTACCAATGGACCAATGTGCAGATTATGAGGTACTGAAGACGCACATCCTCAAAGCCTATGAGTTGGTTCCGGAAGCTTACAGGCAAAAATTCAGGAATGCCAGGAAGAGGGAGAGTGAGACCCATGTGGAGTTTGCCAGAGTGAAAGAAAACATGTTTGATCGGTGGTGTGAGTCAAAAGGAGTCGGGAAAGACTTCGAAACATTGCGGGACTTGATCCTGGTGGAGGAATTCCAGCAGTGTGTCCACGAGGACATCAAAGTGTACCTGCAGGAAAAGAAAGTACCAAAGTTGTGGGACGCAGCCACCATGGCAGATGATTATGCCTTAACCCACCGAATAGGGGTCCACAAACCTAACTCCTCGCCTAGACTTCAGCAGGGGAGTTATGGAACACCCGGTGCGGAGAACGACCTTACATGGCGGCGGCCTCGAGATGATTATGGGGACAACTATGATACCCCACCTGTTCGAAATCAGAGGGATGCGGGCCCAAGACAAACTTATAGTTCGGGGGGCCCGAGGCAGACCACGAGTTTTTCCTCCGGGCCTACTTGCGCTTTTTGCAAGAAACCTGGACACTTGATGTCCAGTTGTTACCGCATGAAAAGGGAAGACCCAGAGCGGAGTCCGACTATTACGACTCCAAATGCAATGGCCATTGTGAGAAATCGCCATCAAAAGGGTTACCAACCATTTATTTCAGAGGGGTTTGTGTCACGGGATGGAGCCTCGACTAACCGGAAACCGGTTAGGATATTGAGGGACACAGGGGCACATCAATCTTTAATGCTTGAAGGCATTTTGCCATGGTCCGAGGAGACGGCAACGGGGGATAGTGTTCGTTTACAGGGGATCGGGGGCGGTGTTAGTGCTCCCCTTCATGTCATCCATTTGGAGTCCGATTTGGTGTCAGGACCGGTCACCGTCGGTTTACAAGCCACGCTTCCTGTAGAGGGGGTATCTGTGGTTATCGGGAATGATTTGGCCGGGGGTCAAGTTTATGGTAACCTGAGGGTTGGTAAAGAGCCCAGCAGGGAAAATAACACCACACCAGTTCGGGATGGCGACAAAAGTGCCAAGTTATTTGTAGGGGGACTGAACTTCAAAACAGAGGAAGAAGTTCTGACCTCTGTCTTCAACAGATATGGGCCGCTGGTGGAAGTGCGGTTGGTAAGAGACTGGGAAACGCAACAGTCAAGAGGGTTCGGCTTTGTCACGTTTGCCAGCACAAAAGACGCCAGAGAGGCAGAGAAGAATTGGAATGGCAAGGATTTGGAGGGTCGGACCATAACAGTAGGGAAGGCATTTCGTAGGCGTCGAGAGGTCTACAGGAGAGGACAACTGGGCGGTAGTTTTGGTGGTGGCCGCAATCAATATTATTATGGAGGCTCCCTGAGTTACGGCCGCTCCCGAAGGAAGGATTGGCAAAGTAGTGGCCGAGAAGGAGACCGCTATTCATGGGACTACAGGGACAAGTGGTCCCACCCTAATTATTAGAGAAGTTCTGAGAAGTTGAAGCACTGAATGCGGCGGAGCCGCCGAGCCAAGATTCCTACACGGATTAACCGTGAACGCCGTTCCTAAAGGCGTCCATGTAGTGAACTTTCATGCACGGACTAACCGTGAACTCCACGTTCCTCAAGGCGCCCATGTAGAGAACTTTCCTGCACGGACTAACCGTGAACTCCACGTTCCTAAAGGCATCCATGTAGTGAATACTCGGCTTGGCCTCCCGGAAAAAGTGCTATCGAGTAGCTTACCTTTGGATCTTTGATCACCCCTTTAACCTTCATTCACAAGAAACTGACGGTCAAAGTCAGAGGGTCATGAGATGGAGTTTGATTTGGCAGGGACAATGTCGTTGCTGGTGCTTAGTCCAGAGGGAGTAATCTGGAGGGGTTGTGGTGAAATTTTGGTTGCTTTATTTTTAAGTGATAACTGTGCCCGGGGGGAACTGATAATGTGGGGGGGTTGAGTTATCTGGTTTGTTTCTCCAAATTGGCCGGCAAAGAAAGTTTTCGCTGGGTTCAAACTTTCTTTCTTGAAGGGGGGGAGTGTTACATATTTAGGTGAATGTATGTGAATTACCATTCAGGTCTTTGCTTATCCATGTGTAATAGATTAAGGGTTGTTGTGGTTGGAGGGTCAGGAGCCCTTCTGAAAAGTGTCCGGAAACGGAAGTGACCGGAAACGGAAGAGGAAAAGACACGAGGAAGAAAAGCGACGATTATTCTTCTTCCTCGCCCCGCTCCGACGAAAGGTGGGATCGACCTTGCGCTGCGTGGAAAAGCGGCGTTCCGAAGCCCGTCTGGCGAGAGGAGTTACCGGAACGTGTACCTACCCGGTGGAGACGTCAAGTTGACGTGGGGCCGTGCATCGACCCCGCGTCTGGCACCGTTCGCGGCACCGTCTAAACAGACGCGTACGGGTCGCACCTTGGGGCCTAACACGCCTTGCAAGCGGCGTGGGGCTTTTGGCTTGCTTTACCGTACCCGCTTCGCGTGGCCACGAGGGGCTGCAGCCGCGGTGCCTGGTACGATACCTGCCCGGTGGAAACACGTCCACCCGGGGTTCGTTCAACCGCCCGAGTGCGGCGACGCCGACCAGCATCTCGGTCAGGAGGGGCCCAGAGACATTGTGAGGGGCAGAGACCAAAAGGGGGTCGTGAGTACAGAAGTGGACACACATATATAAGATGGCCATCTTAATCCTATAGGGAATTGATTGTGGATTGGGAATTGTTGATGGTTGTTTGTTGTTGATTGCTCGGGGAATATCCGTGATTGTATCATTGAAATCGTATGATATCCTTACCCTGGAAATATATCATTGCACATCAGTTTCTCTTGGGTGGAATTCATAGGGATTGCGTTGCGAAAGCGCATATATATAATACTACTTTCTGGCGAAGGTCCTCTCACGGTCCGGGGGTCACCGAGACCAGGTAGTCACCGAGGGGACCACGTAACAATTGGTTGAGGATTGGTTACATAGATTGGTTCAGGATTGGTTATATAGATTGGTTCTATGGATTGGTTACATAGATTGGTTCAGGATTGGTTTTATAGATTGGTTGTATTGATTGGTTCTATGGATTGGTTATATGGATTGGCAAAGTATTGGTTATATAGATTGGTTCAGGATTGGTTCTATGGATTGGTTATATAGATTGGTTCAGGATTGGTTACATAGATTGGTTCAGGATTGGTTATATGGATTGGTTATATAGATTGGTTCAGGATTGGTTACATAGATTGGTTCAGGATTGGTTATATAGATTGGTTCTATGGAATGGTTATATAGATTGGTTCAGGATTGGTTCTATAGATTGGTTCAGGATTGGTTCTATAGATTGGTTCTATGGATTGGTTATATAGATTGGTTCAGGATTGGTTCTATAGATTGGTTCTATAGATTGGTTCAGGATTGGTTCTATAGATTGGTTCTATGGATTGGTTATATAGATTGGTTCAGAATTGGTTATATAGATTGGTTCTATGGATTGGTTATATAGATTGGTTCAGGATTGGTTCTATAGATTGGTTCAGGATTGGTTCTATAGATTGGTTATATAGATTGGTTCTATGGATTGGTTATAGAGATTGGTTCAGGATTGGTTCTATAGATTGGTTCAGGATTGGTTCTATAGATTGGTTCAGGATTGCTTCTATGGATTGGTTATATAGATTGGTTCTATGGATTGGTTATATAGATTGGTTCAGGATTGGTTCTATAGATTGGTTATATAGATTGGTTCTATGGATTGGTTATATAGATTGGTTCAGGATTGGTTCTATAGATTGGTTCAGGATTGGTTCTATAGATTGGTTATATAGATTGGTTCTATGGATTGGTTATATAGATTGGTTCAGGATTGGTTCTATAGATTGGTTCAGGATTGGTTCTATAGATTGGTTCAGGATTGCTTCTATGGATTGGTTATATAGATTGGTTCTATGGATTGGTTATATAGATTGGTTCAGGATTGGTTCTATAGATTGGTTCTATAGATTGGTTCTATGGATTGGTTATATAGATTGGTTCAGGATTGGTTCTATAGATTGGTTCAGGATTGGTTCTATAGATTGGTTATATAGATTGGTTCTATGGATTGGTTATATAGATTGTTTCAGGATTGGTTCTATAGATGGTTTCAGGATTGCTTCTATGGATTGGTTATATAGATTGGTTCTATAGATTGGTTCACGATTGGTTCTATAGATTGGTTATATAGATTGGTTCTATGGATTGGTTATATAGATTGGTTCAGGATTGGTTCTATAGATTGGTTCTATAGATTGGTTCTATGGATTGGTTATATAGATTGGTTCTATAGATTGGTTATATAGATTGGTTCAGGATTGGTTCTATAGATTGGTTATATAGATTGGTTGTATGGATTGGTTATATAGATTGGTTCAGGATTGGTTCTATAGATTGGTTCTATAGATTGGTTCTATGGATTGGTTATATAGATTGGTTCAGGATTGGTTCTATAGATTGGTTCAGGATTGGTTCTATAGATTGGTTATATAGATTGGTTCTATGGATTGGTTATATAGATTGGTTCAGGATTGGTTCTATAGATTGGTTCAGGATTGCTTCTATGGATTGGTTTTATAGATTGGTTCAGGATTGCTTCTATGGATTGGTTATATAGATTGGTTCTATGGATTGGTTATATAGATTGGTTATATAGATTGGTTCTATGGATTGGTTATATAGATTGGTTCAGGATTGGTTCTATAGATTGGTTCAGGATTGGTTATATAGATTGGTTCTATAGATTGGTTCTATGGATTGGTTATAAAGATTGGTTCAGGATTGGTTCTATAGATTGGTTCAGGATTGGTTATATAGATTGGTTCTATAGATTGGTTCTATGGATTGGTTATATAGATTGGTTCAGGATTGGTTCTATAGATTGGTTATATAGATTGGTTCTATGGATTGGTTATATAGATTGGTTCAGGATTGGTTCTATAGATTGGTTCAGGATTGGTTCTATAGATTGGTTCTATAGATTGGTTCTATGGATTGGTTATATAGATTGGTTCAGGATTGGTTCTATAGATTGGTTATATAGATTGGTTCTATGGATTGGTTCTATGGATTGGTTCAGGATTGGTTATATAAATTGGTTATATAGATTGGTTCAGGATTGGTTCTATGGATTGGTTCTATGGATTGGTTCTATAGATTGGTTCTATAGATTGGTTCAGGATTGGTTCTATGGATTGGTTCAGGATTGGTTCTATGGATTGGTTATATAGATTGGTTCTATGGATTGGTTATATAGATTGGTTCAGGATTGGTTATATAGATTGGTTCAGGATTGGTTATATAAATTGGTTATATAGATTGGTTCAGGATTGGTTCTATAGATTGGTTCTATAGATTGGTTCAGGATTGGTTCAGGATTGCTTCTATGGATTGGTTATATAGATTGGTTCTATAGATTGGTTATATAGATTGGTTCAGGATTGGTTCTATAGATTGGTTATATCGATTGGTTGTATAGATTGGTTATATAGATTGGTTCAGGATTGGTTCTATGGATTGGTTCAGGATTGGTTATATAGATTGGTTCAGGATTGGTTCTATAGATTGGTTATATAGATTGGTTGTATAGATTGGTTATATAGATTGGTTCAGGATTGGTTCTATGGATTGGTTCAGGATTGGTTATATAGATTGGTTATATAGATTGGTTATATAGATCGGTTATATAGATTGGTTCAGGATTGGTTCTATGGATTGGTTCTATAGATTGGTTTTATGGATTGGTTCAGGATTGGTTCTATGGATTGGTTTTATGGATTGGTTATATAGATTGGTTATATAGATTGGTTCAGGATTGGTTCTATGGATTGGTTCAGGATTGGTTCTTTGGATTGGTTCAGGATTGGTTCTATGGATTTGTTCAGGATTGGTTCTTTAGGTTTGTTCAGGATTGGTTCTATGGATTTGTTCAGGATTGGTTCTATGGATTTGTTCAGGATTGGTTCTATGGATTTGTTCAGGATTGGTTCTATGGATTTGTTCAGGATTGGTTCTTTAGATTTGTTCAGGATTGGTTCTATGGATTTGTTCAGGATTGGTTCTATGGATTTGTTCAGGATTGGTTCTATGGATTGGTTATATAATAATAATAATAATAATTCATTTATTTTGTATCGCGCTTTTCAAGAAGCCCAAAGGTTATATAGATTGGTTATATAGATTGGTTCAGGATTGATTCTATGGAATGGTTCAGGTTGGTTCTATTGCTGGGTTCAGGATTTGTTCAGGATTGGTTCTATGAGTTCGTTCGGGTTGGTTCTATGGATTGGTTCAGGATTGGTTCTATGGATTGGTTCAGGTTGGTACTATGGATTGGTTCTATGGATTGGTTCTATGGATTGGTTCTATGGATTGGTTCTATGGATTGGTTTAGGATTGGTTCTATGAGTTCGTTCGGGTTGGTTCTATGGATTGGTTCAGGTTGGTACTATGGATTGGTTCAGATTGGTTCTATGGATGGGTTCTATGGATTGGTTCAGGATTGGTTCTATGGATTGGTTCTATGGATTGGTTCGATGGATTGGTTCAGGATTGGTTCTATAGATTGGTTCTATGGATTGGTTCAGGATTGGTTCTATGGATTGGTTCAGGTTGGTACTATGGATTGGTTCAGATTGGTTCTATGGATTGGTTCTATGGATTGGTTCAGGATTGGTTCTATGGATTGGTTCTATGGATTGGTTCTATGGATTGGTTCAGGATTGGTTCTATGGATTGGTTATATGGATTGGTTCAGGATTGGTTCTATGGATTGGTTCAGGATTGGTTCTATGGATTGGTTCTATGGATTGGTTCAGGATTGGTTCTATGGATTGGTTCTATGGATTGGTTCAGGATTGTTTATATAGATTGGTTCAGGATTGGTTCTATAGATTGGTTCTATGGATTGGTTATATAGATTGTTTCAGGATTGGTTACATGGATTGGTTCAGGATTGGTTACATAGATTGATTCAGGATTGGTTATATAAATTGGTTCAGGATTGGTTATATAGATTGGTTGTATTGATTGGTTCTATGGATTGGTTATATGGATTGGCAAAGTATTGGTTATATAGATTGGTTCAGGATTGGTTCTATGGATTGGTTATATAGATTGGTTCAGGATTGGTTACATAGATTGGTTCAGGATTGGTTCTATGGATTTGTTCAGGATTGGTTCTATGGATTTGTTCAGGATTGGTTACATAGATTGGTTCAGGATTGGTTATATAGATTGGTTCTATGGATTGGTTATATAGATTGGTTCAGGATTGGTTATATAGATTGGTTGAGGATTGGTTACATAGATTGGTTCAGGATTGGTTATATAGATTGGTTCAGGATTGGTTCTATGGATTGGTTATATAGATTGGTTCAGGATTGGTTACATAGATTGGTTCAGGATTGGTTCTATGGATTTGTTCAGGATTGGTTCTATGGATTTGTTCAGGATTGGTTACATAGATTGGTTCAGGATTGGTTATATAGATTGGTTCTATGGATTGGTTATATAGATTGGTTCAGGATTGGTTATATAGATTGGTTGAGGATTGGTTACATAGATTGGTTCAGGATTGGTTATATAGATTGGTTCAGGATTGGTTCTATGGATTGGTTATATAGATTGGTTCAGGATTGGTTACATAGATTGGTTCAGGATTGGTTCTATGGATTTGTTCAGGATTGGTTCTATGGATTTGTTCAGGATTGGTTATATAGATTGGTTGTATTGATTGGTTCTATGGATTGGTTATATGGATTGGCAAAGTATTGGTTATATAGATTGGTTCAGGATTGGTTCTATGGATTGGTTATATAGATTGGTTCAGGATTGGTTACATAGATTGGTTCAGGATTGGTTCTATGGATTTGTTCAGGATTGGTTCTATGGATTTGTTCAGGATTGGTTACATAGATTGGTTCAGGATTGGTTATATAGATTGGTTCTATGGATTGGTTATATAGATTGGTTCAGGATTGGTTATATAGATTGGTTGAGGATTGGTTACATAGATTGGTTCAGGATTGGTTATATAGATTGGTTCAGGATTGGTTCTATGGATTGGTTATATAGATTGGTTCAGGATTGGTTACATAGATTGGTTCAGGATTGGTTCTATGGATTTGTTCAGGATTGGTTCTATGGATTTGTTCAGGATTGGTTACATAGATTGGTTCAGGATTGGTTATATAGATTGGTTCTATGGATTGGTTATATAGATTGGTTCAGGATTGGTTCTATGGATTGGTTGAGGATTGGTTACATAGATTGGTTCAGGATTGGTTATATAGATTGGTTCTATGGATTGGTTATATAGATTGGTTCAGGATTGGTTATATAGATTGGTTGTATTGATTGGTTCTATGGATTGGTTATATGGATTGGCAAAGTATTGGTTATATAGATTGGTTCAGGATTGGTTCTATGGATTGGTTATATAGATTGGTTCAGGATTGGTTACATAGATTGGTTCAGGATTGGTTCTATGGATTGGTTATATAGATTGGTTCAGGATTGGTTACATAGATTGGTTCAGGATTGGTTATATAGATTGGTTCTATGGATTGGTTATATAGATTGGTTCAGGATTGGTTCTATAGATTGGTTCAGGATTGGTTCTATAGATTGGTTCTATGGATTGGTTATATAGATTGGTTCAGGATTGGTTCTATAGATTGGTTCTATAGATTGGTTCTATAGATTGGTTCAGGATTGGTTCAGGATTGGTTCTATAGATTGGTTCTATGGATTGGTTATATAGATTGGTTCAGGATTGGTTATATAGATTGGTTCTATGGATTGGTTATATAGATTGGTTCAGGATTGGTTCTATAGACTGGTTCAGGATTGGTTCTATAGATTGGTTATATAGATTGGTTCTATGGATTGGTTATAGAGATTGGTTCAGGATTGGTTCTATAGATTGGTTCAGGATTGGTTCTATAGATTGGTTCAGGATTGCTTCTATGGATTGGTTATATAGATTGGTTCTATGGATTGGTTATATAGATTGGTTCAGGATTGGTTCTATAGATTGGTTATATAGATTGGTTCTATGGATTGGTTATATAGATTGGTTCAGGATTGGTTCTATAGATTGGTTCAGGATTGGTTCTATAGATTGGTTATATCGATTGGTTCTATGGATTGGTTATATAGATTGGTTCAGGATTGGTTCTATAGATTGGTTCAGGATTGGTTCTATAGATTGGTTCAGGATTGCTTCTATGGATTGGTTATATAGATTGGTTCTATGGATTGGTTATATAGATTGGTTCAGGATTGGTTCTATAGATTGGTTCTATAGATTGGTTCTATGGATTGGTTATATAGATTGGTTCAGGATTGGTTCTATAGATTGGTTCAGGATTGGTTCTATAGATTGGTTATATAGATTGGTTCTATGGATTGGTTATATAGATTGTTTCAGGATTGGTTCTATAGATGGTTTCAGGATTGCTTCTATGGATTGGTTATATAGATTGGTTCTATAGATTGGTTCACGATTGGTTCTATAGATTGGTTATATAGATTGGTTCTATGGATTGGTTATATAGATTGGTTCAGGATTGGTTCTATAGATTGGTTCTATAGATTGGTTCTATAGATTGGTTCTATGGATTGGTTATATAAATTTGTTCTATAGATTGGTTATATAGATTGGTTCAGGATTGGTTCTATAGATTGGTTATATAGATTGGTTCTATGGATTGGTTATATAGATTGGTTCAGGATTGGTTCTATAGATTGGTTCTATAGATTGGTTCTATGGATTGGTTATATAGATTGGTTCAGGATTGGTTCTATAGATTGGTTCAGGATTGGTTCTATAGATTGGTTATATAGATTGGTTCTATGGATTGGTTATATAGATTGGTTCAGGATTGGTTCTATAGATTGGTTCAGGATTGCTTCTATGGATTGGTTTTATAGATTGGTTCAGGATTGCTTCTATGGATTGGTTATATAGATTGGTTCTATGGATTGGTTATATAGATTGGTTCAGGATTGGTTCTATAGATTGGTTATATAGATTGGTTCTATAGATTGGTTATATAGATTGGTTCTATGGATTGGTTATATAGATTGGTTCAGGATTGGTTCTATAGATTGGTTCTATAGATTGGTTCTATGGATTGGTTATATAGATTGGTTCAGGATTGGTTCTATAGATTGGTTCAGGATTGGTTCTATGGATTTGTTCAGGATTGGTTCTATGGATTTGTTCAGGATTGGTTCTATGGATTTGTTCAGGATTGGTTCTATGGATTTGTTCAGGATTGGTTCTATGGATTTGTTCAGGATTGGTTCTATGGATTTGTTCAGGATTGGTGCTATGGATTGGTTCAGGATTGGTTCTATGGATTTGGTCAGGATTGGTTCTATGGATTTGTTCAGGATTGGTTCTATGGATTTGTTCAGGATTGGTTCTATGGATTTGTTCAGGATTGGTTCCATTGATTTGTTCAGGATTGGTTCTATGGATTTGTTCAGGATTGGTTCTATGGATTTGTTCAGGATTGGTTCTATAGATTTGTTCAGGATTGGTTCTATGGATTTGTTCAGGATTGGTTCTATGGATTTGTTCAGGATTGGTTCTATGGATTGGTTCAGGATTGGTTCTATGGAATTGTTCAGGATTGGTTCTATGGATTTGTTCAGGATTGGTTCTATAGATTTGTTCAGGATTGGTTCTATGAATTTGTTCAGGATTGGTTCTATGGATTTGTTCAGGATTGGTTCTATGGATTGGTTCAGGATTGGTTCTATGGATTTGTTCAGGATTGGTTCTATGGATTGGTTCAGGATTGGTTCTATGGATTTGTTCAGGATTGGTTCCATGGATTGGTTCAGGATTGGTTCTATGGATTGGTTCAGGATTGGTTCTATGGATTTGTTCAGGATTGGTTCTACGGATTTGTTCAGGATTGGTTCTATGGATTTGTTCAGGATTGGTACTATGGATTTGTTCAGGAATGGTTCTATGGATTTGTTCAGGATTGGTTCTATAGATTTGTTCAGGATTGGTTCTATAGATTTGTTCAGGAATGGTTCTATGGATTTGTTCAGGATTGGTTCTATAGATTTGTTCAGGATTGGTTCTATGGATTTGTTCAGGATTGGTTCTATAGATTTGTTCAGGATTGGTTCTATAGATTTGTTCAGGATTGGTTCTATGGATTTATTCAGGATTGGTTCAATGGATTTGTTCAGGATTGGTTCTATAGATTTGTTCAGGAATGGTTCTATGGATTTGTTCAGGATTGGTTCTATGGATTTGTTCAGGATTGGTTCTATAGATTTGTTCAGGATTGGTTCTATGGATTTGTTCAGGATTGGTTCTATGGATTTGTTCAGGATTGGTTCTATGGATTTGTTCAGGATTGGTTCTATGGATTGGTTCAGGATTTGTTCAGGATTGGTTCTATGGATTGGTTCAGGATTGGTTCTATGGATTTGTTCAGGATTGGTTCAATAGATTTGTTCAGGATTGGTTCTATGGATTTGTTCAGGATTGGTTCTATGCATTTGTTCAGGATTGGTTCTATGGATTTGTTCAGGATTGGTTCTATGGATTTGTTCAGGATTGGTTCTATGGATTTGTTCAGGATTGGTTCTATGGATTTGTTCAGGATTGCTTCTATGGATTTGTTCAGGATTGGTTCTATGGATTTGTTCAGGATTGGTTCTATGGATTGGTTCAGGATTGGTTCTATGGATTGGTTCAGGATTGGTTCTATAGATTTGTTCAGGATTGGTTCTATAGATTTGTTCAGGATTGGTTCTATGGATTTGTTCAGGATTGGTTCTATGGATTTGTTCAGGATTGGTTCTGTAGATTTGTTCAGGATTGGTTCTATGGATTTGTTCAGGATTGGTTCTATGGATTGGTTCAGGATTGGTTCTATGGATTGGTTCAGGATTGGTTCTATAGATTTGTTCAGGATTGGTTCTATGGATTTGTTCAGGATTGGTTCTATGGATTTGTTCAGGATTGGTTCTGTAGATTTGTTCAGGATTGGTTCTATGGATTTGTTCAGGATTGGTTCTATGGATTTGTTCAGGATTGGTTCTATGGATTGGTTCAGGATTGGTTCTGTAGATTTGTTCAGGATTGGTTCTATGGATTGGTTCAGGATTGGTTCTATGGATTGGTTCAGGATTGGTTCTATGGATTGGTTCAGGATTGGTTCTATAGATTTGTTCAGGATTGGTTCTATGGATTTGTTCAGGATTGGTTCTATGGATTTGTTCAGGATTGGTTCTATGGATTTGTTCAGGATTGGTTCTATGGATTTGTTCAGGATTGGTTCTATGGATTTGTTCAGGATTGGTTCTATGGATTTGTTCAGGATTGGTTCTATGGATTTGTTCAGGATTGGTTCTATGGATTGGTTGAGGATTGGTTATATAGATTGGTTCAGGATTGTTTATATAGATTGGTTCAGGATTTGTTCTATAGATTGGTTCTATGGATTGGTTATATAGATTGTTTCAGGATTGGTTACATAGATTGGTTCAGGATTGGTTACATAGATTGGTTCAGGATTGGTTATATAAATTGGTTCAGGATTGGTTATATAGATTGGTTGTATTGATTGGTTCTATGGATTGGTTATATGGATTGGCAAAGTATTGGTTATATAGATTGGTTCAGGATTGGTTCTATGGATTGGTTATATAGATTGGTTCAGGATTGGTTACATAGATTGGTTCAGGATTGGTTCTATGGATTTGTTCAGGATTGGTTCTATGGATTTGTTCAGGATTGGTTCTATGGATTTGTTCAGGATTGGTTCTATGGATTTGTTCAGGATTGGTTCTATGGATTGGTTCAGGATTGGTTCTATAGATTTGTTCAGGATTGGTTCTATGGATTTGTTCAGGATTGGTTCTATGGATTTGTTCAGGATTGGTTCTATAGATTTGTTCAGGATTGGTTCTATGGATTTGTTCAGGATTGGTTCTATGGATTTGTTCAGGATTGGTTCTATGGATTGGTTCAGGATTGGTTCTATGGATTGGTTCAGGATTGGTTCTATAGATTTGTTCAGGATTGGTTCTATGGATTTGTTCAGGATTGGTTCTATGGATTTGTTCAGGATTGGTTCTATGGATTTGTTCAGGATTGGTTCTATGGATTTGTTCAGGATTGGTTCTATGGATTTGTTCAGGATTGGTTCTATGGATTGGTTGAGGATTGGTTATATAGATTGGTTCAGGATTGTTTATATAGATTGGTTCAGGATTGGTTCTATAGATTGGTTCTATGGATTGGTTATATAGATTGTTTCAGGATTGGTTATATAGATTGTTTCAGGATTGGTTACATAGATTGGTTCAGGATTGGTTACATAGATTGATTCAGGATTGGTTATATAAATTGGTTCAGGATTGGTTATATAGATTGGTTGTATTGATTGGTTCTATGGATTGGTTATATGGATTGGCAAAGTATTGGTTATATAGATTGGTTCAGGATTGGTTCTATGGATTGGTTATATAGATTGGTTCAGGATTGGTTACATAGATTGGTTCAGGATTGGTTCTATGGATTTGTTCAGGATTGGTTCTATGGATTTGTTCAGGATTGGTTCTATGGATTGTGTTACATATTTAGGTGAATGTATGTGAATTACCATTCAGGTCTTTGCTTATCCATGTGTAATAGATTAAGGGTTGTTGTGGTTGGAGGGTCAGGAGCCCTTCTGAAAAGTGTCCGGAAACGGAAGTGACCGGAAACGGAAGAGGAAAAGTCACGAGGAAGAAAAGCGACGATTATTCTTCTTCCTCGCCCCGCTCCGACGAAAGGTGGGATCGACCTTGCGCTGCGTGGAAAAGCGGCGTTCCGAAGCCCGTCTGGCGAGAGGAGTTACCGGAACGTGTACCTACCCGGTGGAGACGTCAAGTTGACGTGGGGCCGTGCATCGACCCCGCGTCTGGCACCGTTCGCGGCACCGTCTAAACAGACGCGTACGGGTCGCACCTTGGGGCCTAACACGCCTTGCAAGCGGCGTGGGGCTTTTGGCTTGCTTTACCGTACCCGCTTCGCGTGGCCACGAGGGGCTGCAGCCGCGGTGCCTGGTACGATACCTGCCCGGTGGAAACACGTCCACCCGGGGTTCGTTCAACCGCCCGAGTGCGGCGACGCCGACCAGCATCTCGGTCAGGAGGGGCCCAGAGACATTGTGAGGGGCAGAGACCAAAAGGGGGTCGTGAGTACAGAAGTGGACACACATATATAAGATGGCCATCTTAATCCTATAGGGAATTGATTGTGGATTGGGAGTTGTTGATGGTTGTTTGTTGTTGATTGCTCGGGGAATATCCGTGATTGTATCATTGAAATCGTATGATATCCTTACCCTGGAAATATATCATTGCACATCAGTTTCTCTTGGGTGGAATTCATAGGGATTGCGTTGCGAAAGCGCATATATATAATACTACTTTCTGGCGAAGGTCCTCTCACGGTCCGGGGGTCACCGAGACCAGGTAGTCACCGAGGGGACCACGTAACAGAATTGGGGGCTCGTCCGGGATCTAAAAGTGTATTTGTATAAAATAATAAAATAATATTTTTATTAATTAAAATTTATTAATTAAGTATTAATTGGTAAATTTTTGGGGAAATTGGGGTAAAGTCTTGGGTGAAGGTTAACAGGTGTTAACGATAGTCACCATGGCGTTTGTGGCACAGAACTTTGCGGTAACACCGAGTGAGGCACAGTTCCGAGCGTTACTAAAGTCGGACCTCTTGAAATTGGCCAAACATTTTAACGTGGAGGTCCGAACTAATTTGAGGAAGGCAGAGTTGCAGGCCACGGTGATACAATCTATGGTGGGATTAGGAACATGGGACGAGTTAGCCTGGGAGTGGCTACCCGAAGAACCAGAAGACGTTGAGCTCCGGAAACTGGAGTTGCAATTACGGAGCCAGGAACGGATCAAAGAAGAAGAAAGGAAAGCAGAAGAGAGGAGAGAAGAGAAACAAGCAGAGGAAAGGAGAGTGGAACGAGAACTCCAGGAAAGGTTAAAAGAAGAAGAAAGGAAAGCAGAAGAGAGGAGAGAAGAGAAACAAGCAGAGGAAAGGAGAGTGGAACGAGAACTCCAGGAAAGGTTAGCAGAAGAAGAAAGGAAAGCAGAAAAGGAAAGAGCAGAAGAAGAAAGGAAAGCAGAAAAGGAAAGATCAGAAGAGGAAAGGAAAGCAGAAGAGAGGAGAGAAGAGAAGCAAGCAGAGGAAAGGAGAGTGGAACGAGAACTCCAGGAAAGGTTAAAAGAAGAAGAAAGGAAAGCAGAAGCGAGGAGAGAAGAGAAACAAGCAGAGGAAAGGAGAGTGGAACGAGAACTCCAGGAAAGGTTAGAAGGGAGAAAAGCAGAGGAGAGGAGAGCTGCAAGGGACCTCGAAGCAGAGGAGAGAAAAGCGGAAAGGGAATTAAAGGAACGTGACATGGAGCTTCAGCAAGAAATCAAATTCAAGGAGCTGGAGTTAATGAGAGAACGGGGAGAGGCACCACCCTTGCTGACGGGGTCGACACCTAACCAGAAAACCTGGGATGTGGGCAGACATGTGAGGCTGGTTCCACCGTTCAGTGAAAAGGAAGTCGCGAAATTTTTTCCACACTTTGAGAAAGTGGCTCGACAATTAAACTGGCCGGAGGAGGCCTGGACCATACTCGTGCAAAGTGTGCTGGTGGGGAAAGCTCAGGAAATTTATTCGGCGCTACCAATGGACCAATGTGCAGATTATGAGGTACTGAAGACGCACATCCTCAAAGCCTATGAGTTGGTTCCGGAAGCTTACAGGCAAAAATTCAGGAATGCCAGGAAGAGGGAGAGTGAGACCCATGTGGAGTTTGCCAGAGTGAAAGAAAACATGTTTGATCGGTGGTGTGAGTCAAAAGGAGTCGGGAAAGACTTCGAAACATTGCGGGACTTGATCCTGGTGGAGGAATTCCAGCAGTGTGTCCACGAGGACATCAAAGTGTACCTGCAGGAAAAGAAAGTACCAAAGTTGTGGGACGCAGCCACCATGGCAGATGATTATGCCTTAACCCACCGAATAGGGGTCCACAAACCTAACTCCTCGCCTAGACTTCAGCAGGGGAGTTATGGAACACCCGGTGCGGAGAACGACCTTACATGGCGGCGGCCTCGAGATGATTATGGGGACAACTATGATACCCCACCTGTTCGAAATCAGAGGGATGCGGGCCCAAGACAAACTTATAGTTCGGGGGGCCCGAGGCAGACCACGAGTTTTTCCTCCGGGCCTACTTGCGCTTTTTGCAAGAAACCTGGACACTTGATGTCCAGTTGTTACCGCATGAAAAGGGAAGACCCAGAGCGGAGTCCGACTATTACGACTCCAAATGCAATGGCCATTGTGAGAAATCGCCATCAAAAGGGTTACCAACCATTTATTTCAGAGGGGTTTGTGTCACGGGATGGAGCCTCGACTAACCGGAAACCGGTTAGGATATTGAGGGACACAGGGGCACATCAATCTTTAATGCTTGAAGGCATTTTGCCATGGTCCGAGGAGACGGCAACGGGGGATAGTGTTCGTTTACAGGGGATCGGGGGCGGTGTTAGTGCTCCCCTTCATGTCATCCATTTGGAGTCCGATTTGGTGTCAGGACCGGTCACCGTCGGTTTACAAGCCACGCTTCCTGTAGAGGGGGTATCTGTGGTTATCGGGAATGATTTGGCCGGGGGTCAAGTTTATGGTAACCTGAGGGTTGGTAAAGAGCCCAGCAGGGAAAATAACACCACACCAGTTCGGGATGGCGACAAAAGTGCCAAGTTATTTGTAGGGGGACTGAACTTCAAAACAGAGGAAGAAGTTCTGACCTCTGTCTTCAACAGATATGGGCCGCTGGTGGAAGTGCGGTTGGTAAGAGACTGGGAAACGCAACAGTCAAGAGGGTTCGGCTTTGTCACGTTTGCCAGCACAAAAGACGCCAGAGAGGCAGAGAAGAATTGGAATGGCAAGGATTTGGAGGGTCGGACCATAACAGTAGGGAAGGCATTTCGTAGGCGTCGAGAGGTCTACAGGAGAGGACAACTGGGCGGTAGTTTTGGTGGTGGCCGCAATCAATATTATTATGGAGGCTCCCTGAGTTACGGCCGCTCCCGAAGGAAGGATTGGCAAAGTAGTGGCCGAGAAGGAGACCGCTATTCATGGGACTACAGGGACAAGTGGTCCCACCCTAATTATTAGAGAAGTTCTGAGAAGTTGAAGCACTGAATGCGGCGGAGCCGCCGAGCCAAGATTCCTACACGGATTAACCGTGAACGCCGTTCCTAAAGGCGTCCATGTAGTGAACTTTCATGCACGGACTAACCGTGAACTCCACGTTCCTCAAGGCGCCCATGTAGAGAACTTTCCTGCACGGACTAACCGTGAACTCCACGTTCCTAAAGGCATCCATGTAGTGAATACTCGGCTTGGCCTCCCGGAAAAAGTGCTATCGAGTAGCTTACCTTTGGATCTTTGATCACCCCTTTAACCTTCATTCACAAGAAACTGACGGTCAAAGTCAGAGGGTCATGAGATGGAGTTTGATTTGGCAGGGACAATGTCGTTGCTGGTGCTTAGTCCAGAGGGAGTAATCTGGAGGGGTTGTGGTGAAATTTTGGTTGCTTTATTTTTAAGTGATAACTGTGCCCGGGGGGAACTGATAATGTGGGGGGGTTGAGTTATCTGGTTTGTTTCTCCAAATTGGCCGGCAAAGAAAGTTTTCGCTGGGTTCAAACTTTCTTTCTTGAAGGGGGGGAGTGTTACATATTTAGGTGAATGTATGTGAATTACCATTCAGGTCTTTGCTTATCCATGTGTAATAGATTAAGGGTTGTTGTGGTTGGAGGGTCAGGAGCCCTTCTGAAAAGTGTCCGGAAACGGAAGTGACCGGAAACGGAAGAGGAAAAGACACGAGGAAGAAAAGCGACGATTATTCTTCTTCCTCGCCCCGCTCCGACGAAAGGTGGGATCGACCTTGCGCTGCGTGGAAAAGCGGCGTTCCGAAGCCCGTCTGGCGAGAGGAGTTACCGGAACGTGTACCTACCCGGTGGAGACGTCAAGTTGACGTGGGGCCGTGCATCGACCCCGCGTCTGGCACCGTTCGCGGCACCGTCTAAACAGACGCGTACGGGTCGCACCTTGGGGCCTAACACGCCTTGCAAGCGGCGTGGGGCTTTTGGCTTGCTTTACCGTACCCGCTTCGCGTGGCCACGAGGGGCTGCAGCCGCGGTGCCTGGTACGATACCTGCCCGGTGGAAACACGTCCACCCGGGGTTCGTTCAACCGCCCGAGTGCGGCGACGCCGACCAGCATCTCGGTCAGGAGGGGCCCAGAGACATTGTGAGGGGCAGAGACCAAAAGGGGGTCGTGAGTACAGAAGTGGACACACATATATAAGATGGCCATCTTAATCCTATAGGGAATTGATTGTGGATTGGGAATTGTTGATGGTTGTTTGTTGTTGATTGCTCGGGGAATATCCGTGATTGTATCATTGAAATCGTATGATATCCTTACCCTGGAAATATATCATTGCACATCAGTTTCTCTTGGGTGGAATTCATAGGGATTGCGTTGCGAAAGCGCATATATATAATACTACTTTCTGGCGAAGGTCCTCTCACGGTCCGGGGGTCACCGAGACCAGGTAGTCACCGAGGGGACCACGTAACAATTGGTTGAGGATTGGTTACATAGATTGGTTCAGGATTGGTTATATAGATTGGTTCTATGGATTGGTTACATAGATTGGTTCAGGATTGGTTTTATAGATTGGTTGTATTGATTGGTTCTATGGATTGGTTATATGGATTGGCAAAGTATTGGTTATATAGATTGGTTCAGGATTGGTTCTATGGATTGGTTATATAGATTGGTTCAGGATTGGTTACATAGATTGGTTCAGGATTGGTTATATGGATTGGTTATATAGATTGGTTCAGGATTGGTTACATAGATTGGTTCAGGATTGGTTATATAGATTGGTTCTATGGATTGGTTATATAGATTGGTTCAGGATTGGTTCTATAGATTGGTTCAGGATTGGTTCTATAGATTGGTTCTATGGATTGGTTATATAGATTGGTTCAGGATTGGTTCTATAGATTGGTTCTATAGATTGGTTCAGGATTGGTTCTATAGATTGGTTCTATGGATTGGTTATATAGATTGGTTCAGAATTGGTTATATAGATTGGTTCTATGGATTGGTTATATAGATTGGTTCAGGATTGGTTCTATAGATTGGTTCAGGATTGGTTCTATAGATTGGTTATATAGATTGGTTCTATGGATTGGTTATAGAGATTGGTTCAGAATTGGTTCTATAGATTGGTTCAGGATTGGTTCTATAGATTGGTTCAGGATTGCTTCTATGGATTGGTTATATAGATTGGTTCTATGGATTGGTTATATAGATTGGTTCAGGATTGGTTCTATAGATTGGTTATATAGATTGGTTCTATGGATTGGTTATATAGATTGGTTCAGGATTGGTTCTATAGATTGGTTCAGGATTGGTTCTATAGATTGGTTATATAGATTGGTTCTATGGATTGGTTATATAGATTGGTTCAGGATTGGTTCTATAGATTGGTTCAGGATTGGTTCTATAGATTGGTTCAGGATTGCTTCTATGGATTGGTTATATAGATTGGTTCTATGGATTGGTTATATAGATTGGTTCAGGATTGGTTCTATAGATTGGTTCTATAGATTGGTTCTATGGATTGGTTATATAGATTGGTTCAGGATTGGTTCTATAGATTGGTTCAGGATTGGTTCTATAGATTGGTTATATAGATTGGTTCTATGGATTGGTTATATAGATTGTTTCAGGATTGGTTCTATAGATGGTTTCAGGATTGCTTCTATGGATTGGTTATATAGATTGGTTCTATAGATTGGTTCACGATTGGTTCTATAGATTGGTTATATAGATTGGTTCTATGGATTGGTTATATAGATTGGTTCAGGATTGGTTCTATAGATTGGTTCTATAGATTGGTTCTATGGATTGGTTATATAGATTGGTTCTATAGATTGGTTATATAGATTGGTTCAGGATTGGTTCTATAGATTGGTTATATAGATTGGTTGTATGGATTGGTTATATAGATTGGTTCAGGATTGGTTCTATAGATTGGTTCTATAGATTGGTTCTATGGATTGGTTATATAGATTGGTTCAGGATTGGTTCTATAGATTGGTTCAGGATTGGTTCTATAGATTGGTGATATAGATTGGTTCTATGGATTGGTTATATAGATTGGTTCAGGATTGGTTCTATAGATTGGTTCAGGATTGCTTCTATGGATTGGTTTTATAGATTGGTTCAGGATTGCTTCTATGGATTGGTTATATAGATTGGTTCTATGGATTGGTTATATAGATTGGTTATATAGATTGGTTCTATGGATTGGTTATATAGATTGGTTCAGGATTGGTTCTATAGATTGGTTCAGGATTGGTTATATAGATTGGTTCTATAGATTGGTTCTATGGATTGGTTATATAGATTGGTTCAGGATTGGTTCTATAGATTGGTTCAGGATTGGTTATATAGATTGGTTCTATAGATTGGTTCTATGGATTGGTTATATAGATTGGTTCAGGATTGGTTCTATAGATTGGTTATATAGATTGGTTCTATGGATTGGTTATATAGATTGGTTCAGGATTGGTTCTATAGATTGGTTCAGGATTGGTTCTATAGATTGGTTCTATAGATTGGTTCTATGGATTGGTTATATAGATTGGTTCAGGATTGGTTCTATAGATTGGTTATATAGATTGGTTCTATGGATTGGTTCTATGGATTGGTTCAGGATTGGTTATATAAATTGGTTATATAGATTGGTTCAGGATTGGTTCTATGGATTGGTTCTATGGATTGGTTCTATAGATTGGTTCTATAGATTGGTTCAGGATTGGTTCTATGGATTGGTTATATAGATTGGTTCTATGGATTGGTTATATAGATTGGTTCAGGATTGGTTATATAGATTGGTTCAGGATTGGTTATATAAATTGGTTATATAGATTGGTTCAGGATTGGTTCTATAGATTGGTTCTATAGATTGGTTCAGGATTGGTTCAGGATTGCTTCTATGGATTGGTTATATAGATTGGTTCTATAGATTGGTTATATAGATTGGTTCAGGATTGGTTCTATAGATTGGTTATATCGATTGGTTGTATAGATTGGTTATATAGATTGGTTCAGGATTGGTTCTATGGATTGGTTCAGGATTGGTTATATAGATTGGTTCAGGATTGGTTCTATAGATTGGTTATATAGATTGGTTGTATAGATTGGTTATATAGATTGGTTCAGGATTGGTTCTATGGATTGGTTCAGGATTGGTTATATAGATTGGTTATATAGATTGGTTATATAGATCGGTTATATAGATTGGTTCAGGATTGGTTCTATGGATTGGTTCTATAGATTGGTTTTATGGATTGGTTCAGGATTGGTTCTATGGATTGGTTCTATGGATTGGTTTTATGGATTGGTTATATAGATTGGTTATATAGATTGGTTCAGGATTGGTTCTATGGATTGGTTCAGGATTGGTTCTTTGGATTGGTTCAGGATTGGTTCTATGGATTTGTTCAGGATTGGTTCTTTAGGTTTGTTCAGGATTGGTTCTATGGATTTGTTCAGGATTGGTTCTATGGATTTGTTCAGGATTGGTTCTATGGATTTGTTCAGGATTGGTTCTATGGATTTGTTCAGGATTGGTTCTTTAGATTTGTTCAGGATTGGTTCTATGGATTTGTTCAGGATTGGTTCTATGGATTTGTTCAGGATTGGTTCTATGGATTGGTTATATAATAATAATAATAATAATTCATTTATTTTGTATAGCGCTTTTCAAGAAGCCCAAAGGTTATATAGATTGGTTATATAGATTGGTTCAGGATTGATTCTATGGAATGGTTCAGGTTGGTTCTATTGCTGGGTTCAGGATTTGTTCAGGATTGGTTCTATGAGTTCGTTCGGGTTGGTTCTATGGATTGGTTCAGGATTGGTTCTATGGATTGGTTCAGGTTGGTACTATGGATTGGTTCTATGGATTGGTTCTATGGATTGGTTCTATGGATTGGTTCTATGGATTGGTTTAGGATTGGTTCTATGAGTTCGTTCGGGTTGGTTCTATGGATTGGTTCAGGTTGGTACTATGGATTGGTTCAGATTGGTTCTATGGATGGGTTCTATGGATTGGTTCAGGATTGGTTCTATGGATTGGTTCTATGGATTGGTTCTATGGATTGGTTCAGGATTGGTTCTATAGATTGGTTCTATGGATTGGTTCAGGATTGGTTCTATGGATTGGTTCAGGTTGGTACTATGGATTGGTTCAGATTGGTTCTATGGATTGGTTCTATGGATTGGTTCAGGATTGGTTCTATGGATTGGTTCTATGGATTGGTTCTATGGATTGGTTCAGGATTGGTTCTATGGATTGGTTATATGGATTGGTTCAGGATTGGTTCTATGGATTGGTTCAGGATTGGTTCTATGGATTGGTTCTATGGATTGGTTCAGGATTGGTTCTATGGATTGGTTCTATGGATTGGTTCTATGGATTGGTTCTATGGATTGGTTCTATGGATTGGTTCAGGATTGGTTCTATGGATTGGTTCAGGATTGGTTCTATGGATTGGTTCTATGGATTTGTTCAGGATTGGTTCTATGGATTGGTTCTATGGATTGGTTCAGGATTTGTTCTATGGATTGGTTCTATGGATTGGTTCAGGATGGTTCTATGGATTGGTTCAGGATTGGTTCTATGGATTGGTTCTATGGATTGGTTCAGGATTGGTTCTATGGATTGGTTCTATGGATTGGTTCTATGGATTGGTTCTATGGATTGGTTCTATGGATTGGTTCTATGGATTGGTTCAGGATTGGTTCTATGGATTGGTTCTATGGATTGGTTCTATGGATTGGTTCAGGTTGGTTCTATGGATTGCTTCAGGTGGTTCTATGGATTGGTTCAGATTGGTTCTATAGATTGGTTCAGGATTGGTTCTATGGATTGGTTCAGGTTGGTTCTATGGATTGCTTCAGGTGGTTCTATGGATTGGTTCAGGTTGGTTCGATGGATTGAGGTTGGTTCTTCAAATAAGCTTTTCTCTTTAAAAGCCTATAATTTTTTTATCTACGAGTAACTTATACCTACCTGTCACACCTGTAGCTCGTCCCTCTTGAGGACACTTGTCTTTTGTGGCGCTGACCGGTACTGATCGTGTTTGTGCACCGCAGGAGAAAGTTCAAGCCCGCTCGCAGTGCATTGTAGGTGCGAGCTGGGCAGTAAAATTGGTCATATAAATATATATATATATATATACATAGGTAAAATATGTTATACAGTATAGGTAAAATTATACATATACTGTATATATATTTGTAAATATGTTGTAGATATATCGTTATAGAAGTAAAAAAGCGATCCCAACAGTTGATGTACTTGTACAAAGAGAGACTCAGGTGCGTATAGGGTGATGGTCATACTCATACCTGCGCTGCACGGAGATGGAAAAATAGCATGGTTGAGTCCAAAGAAGATCCCACGACCTCTGGTGTCCGAGCAAAAGCCGTTATCAGATGCAAGCACTCCTTAGAGGTCGATAAGAAACAGTTTCCCACAGGTCGACATTTACATCCATGGTGCCTCGGGTCACCTGCCTGATCACAATCTCCTAGCAAGGATCTTTGTTTGATAAAAAAACCAGAATAACAAAGCCCTTTAATTAGTGTACATGGTGAAGGTTTAAGTTTTGTTGTGCAGGTCTTCCTCAAATGTATGTGATGCATCACAGCTAAGTTTCCCTGTGAAAACGCGACTTCGAACTGGTTCTTTGCCATTACTGCTCGTTTTTACCCTGAAGTGTTTGTTTTTACCGCTTTAATCTCAAAAATCGATAAACATGTGACTGACGCACCCAAATCGCATCAACATGACCTCCATAGATGAGATCTGCACTCAATAAAACAACACACACACACACACACACACACACACACACTCACACACACTCTCTCTCTCTCTCTCTCTCTCTCTCTCTCTCTCTCTCTCTTTCTCTTTCTCTTTCTCTTTCTCTTTCTCTTTCTCTCTCTCTCCCCCTGCAGGCCGTTTGTGGTGGGCGTGGCATCATGGCGGCGGTGAGCAACTGCTCTGTGTTGTAGTGAGTTCTTTGTGAGTTTTCCTCCTCTCCTGCCCTCCCCTGCCCCCCCCCCCCTCCCTCCTTTCCATCCTGTGTACTTTGGCATTTTGTTTTCATCCTTTCTACACCTTTGTCTTCAAGAGAGAGAGGTTTGAGAGCGGACCCATTTTGGGTGCGGCCTACCGGCTTCGACGATGCTTTGTAAGCCTTTTTTGTGCTTATAATGCACGTTTATTATTTATTCTAGTTTGATTTATTTCGGTTTGGTACCTACTTGTCCGGTTCGGACAAGGGGGGGTGTTAATTCGCTGGGATGGCGAATGCACGCTCTCGGTTAGAGGCGTTCGACAACTTAACAAGGAAGCATGCATTTGTGTGTGTTCCACCCGAAGGAACTTACACTGAGGACATTGTGTTGTCGGTGGGGAAAATAATCGGTTGTGAAAATGTACGAGCAGCGTCGAGAATGAATCAAAAAGTTGTTGTATTTGTGTCCGATGAAAGATTCGTTCACGATGTTGTTAGTGCGGGTTTAACCACAGAGACAGGTCTCTTTGTCTTGGCGTCGCCTATGGACACTCCGTCGATGAGGGTCGTCATATCTAACGTACCCCCATTTATAACCTGCAACCAGCTGATGTCCGTTTTGTCCCGATACGGAACAGCTGTGTCGAAAATCACAATGATTCCGCTCCGGTCTCAGGATGAACGTGTTAAACACGTGATGAGCTTCAGACGGCAGGTGTATATGGTGCTTCCGGATCGAGGCGATGACACGGGGTTAAACATCACGTTCAAGGTAAAGGTGAACAACCATGAGTACCAGATGTATGCGTCATCGGCCTCATTAACATGTTTTCAGTGCGGAGCTTTTGGCCATGTGAAAAGGTTTTGTCCGAAGGTATCGTGTGTACGGTGCGGTGAAGCAGGTCATAGTGACGCTGATTGTAAAAGAGATAACACCCCGGTCTCTAACGTACGAAACAACGTAAACCGAAATACCCGAACGGTTCCTACCGCCGCTCCCTCGCACTCGAGGAGTAGGGATAATACTCCTGTTCGTCTTAGTGAAAACGACAACACCGCTGCTTCGGTAAATAATGAAATAACCCCAGATAACCCACCTGTGGTGGCAGATGCTACGTGCAGTGAGGAGATGGAAGAAAATCCCATTGTGGTGACAAAAAAACGAAGAGCACCTGGTGCTTGTAACTCCAACATTACTTTGAAAAAGGTAGTGTTGGATAAAGACAGTGTGGGTGCAGACGCCCTGGAACGGCTTTCTCAGGTGTCCACAAGCTGTGTTGACACCAGGGAGAAGGAACCTGAATTAATTAATTCTGAAACATTATCGGGCAGCACCGAAAACCTGGGAGAAAAAGTAGATGGCGAGACTAAAGATGATGGTGAGCTCATTAGTGAGCCGCCACCTTCACTACCTGCTGAGACCGAGCGGATTGGGAATGTCTCAGCCCCAAGCTCCTCTTTACCAATGCAAGATCTAAATCATGACACTGGTTCGTCAACTGAGCCAGTGAACATCTCCCTGCAGGAGAGTGAAGCCGAGATTTCAGCTCCTGCTGAATGTCCCGGGTACCAGAGTGAGGATGACTCTACCATAGAACATTCCAGCAAATCTTCGGACTTGGCTGGAATCAAAATGGTGACTGTGCAGACTGATATATGTGACCTGGGTGGAGCTGTTTCTGATTTGTCAGATTCAGAGGATGAAGTTGAGATGACTGAGTTGTCTCAATCTTCATCAGATCAGTCATCCATAGCCCCTCAACTTGTTATTTCTTTTCTGAATGACACCTACCGACACCGAAATGTGATTGTAAAAGATCATTTTCCTGATTTAATTTCATTCATCCAGGCTGCAAAGGACATAATTAGGAGGCCGGATGAATTTCATTTAACAAGGTCGCTGTTTCATCGGCTTAGAAAGGCTGTTACAAAAGCAGGGAGCGAGATTTCCCATCAACCGCTCACGCCTTTTGATAATCCATGAAAAAAATCATCTTTGGAACCTTAAATATGAATGGCGGAGGTGCAAGCCAAAACCGCCAGGTTCAGGTGAAAAGTTTATTCGAGCGCAAGAAAATTGATGTACTCTTACTCCAGGAAACCCATATAATTCAAAATGGGGAGTACGACTGGTGTCGCCTCTTTAAAGGACAATGTTTTTTTAGTAACATGTCTTCTTCTTCTGCTGGTGTAGCCTTTTTACTCAGACCAGGCCTAGTACCTGAGTCATGCCTCTTCCAGGAGGTGATTAAAGGCCGGTTTATTTCATTGGAACTGGTCATTAACAATTTTCGGTTTACACTATTCAACGTTTATGCACCAAGTGAGAGTGTGGAACGAAGAGCTTTCTTTTCATCTTTAATTCGACACATGCAGTCGATAGATCTCAATAATTGTATTTGCATGGGGGGTGACTTTAATTGCACCTTTAAACCCAGTATAGACCGAAATACAGCAGAACCTCATCCCGAAGGTAGTACTGATTTGTTAAATTATTTTTCGGCAGTGGGTGTGCTAGATGCATGGAGACTGCATTACCCCAACAAATCTGAGTATACTTGGGGACGATGTGCCAATGGGAGAATGACCTTCGCTAGACTTGACCGTTGGTACATAAACTCACAGTTCAGGAATGCGGTTATCTCTCCAAATCATTTTCCATCTTTGTTTTCTGATCATCATTTAGTTACCATGGGCCTCTTTTTCCCTCAACCCTTACGCAAAAGTGCATACTGGAAATTCAATACCAGTCTTCTCGAAGATGCTTTGTTTAAAGACGCCTTCCGTGCTTTTTGGGTCATCCAACTTTCAAGAAAGCCCTCTTTCTCTTCTTTAGCATTATGGTGGGATAACACAAAAGCTCAGATTAGAGTGTTTTGTCAGCAGTTTGTTTCAAATGGAACTGACGTAAAAAATATAACAATGGCTTGTTTAGAAGCTGATATTATACGGTTAGAGTGTAAACTGGCTAAAGATAATATCAGAAGAGACCACAGGTTATTGGTTGAAAAGAAGGCTCAACTGAGAGAGCTGATTCAGGAGAAAGCAGCAGGCCTGTTAATTAGATTAAGAATAAACAATTTAAAGGTATCAGACACCCCGAGTAAATCTTTCTTCCAAATGGATTTTGTAAATAAGTCACCCAAAACCCTTTTCTCTGTACAAGACTTTAGGGGAAACATGGTTGCCAACCCTGGAGATGTAAGGTTGTGCATTAGAGAGTTTTTTTCAAAAGCTTATGCAAAACAAAATGTTTGTGAGCAAACCATGGAATTTTTAACTTCTCACCTTTCATCCCTAACTGAGCCTCAGTGCCTGGGCCTGGATTCAACAATTACTTTGCCTGAGCTAACGCAGGCCCTAAGTGAAATGGACTCGGGGAAAGCTCCTGGGATTGACGGCCTACCGGCAGAATTTTTCTTGGCTTTTTGGGACCTTTTGGGCCCTGAATTATTGAATGTCCTGGAATCATCCTTGGTGCTTGGAGAACTCCCACTAAGCTTCAGAAGAGCAGTGGTGTCGCTGATTCCAAAGACTGGGGATCTACGACAGATAAAGAATTGGCGGCCGGTCTCGTTATTATGTACGGACTATAAAATATTGTCAAAAGTGTTGGCCAGTCGGTTGAAGACGGTAATCGGTGATCTAGTCCACCATGATCAGAGTTACTGCATCCCAAACAGATCTATTTATGATAATATTTTTTTGATTAGAGATTTAATGGAATGTGATTGCTTGGAAAAAGATTTTGGGATAATATTCCTGGATTTGGAAAGGGCTTTTGACAGTGTGGATCATGTTTTTTTGTATCAGGTGCTAGAAGCATGTGGCTTTGGTGTCAATTTTAGGGCCTACGTGACTTTGTTGTACAACAATATATTTAGTTTATTTAAAATAAATAACGAACTCAGCTCTCCGGTACAGGTTCAAAGAGGGGTGAGACAAGGATGCCCGGTTTCTGGGTTGTTATTTTCCTTGGTAATGGAATCACTCCTAATTTTATTTAGGAAAAATATTTCAGGAGTGACTGTATCCCCTGGGAGTCCTTCAGTAGTTGTATCGGCTTATGCAGATGATGTCTGTGTGGTTGTTAAGAAGGAGAGTGATATCCCAGCACTTGTTGAATGTTTAAATCTTTTTTGCCTCGCTTCTTCTTTGAAGTGTAACTGGGACAAGAGTAAGGCCTTATGGATTCCCTGTCTCAAGAACATTCCACCTGGAAGAGTGCTGGTACCACCTGTGCATCTACCAACAAAGTTAAAATGCGTGGAAGACGGAGTCAAATACCTTGGGGTTTTCCTGGGATCTCCACATTACGTCCTCAAAAATTGGGACGGGATTGTTGAGCATGTCAAAAAAAGACTGGGACTGTGGAAACGAGCTCTGCCCCACCTTTCCTACAAAGGCAGGGTTCTAGTGGTGAATAATTTGGTGGCTTCTTCCCTGTGGCATAGGTTTATCTGCCTTCAGCCACCAGAGGCACTACTAAAGGCAGTGCAGAGGCTACTCGTGGATTTTTTTTGGAGTGGACACCATTGGTTACTACCAAATGTCATATGTAGCCCCTTGTCTGAAGGTGGCCAGGGACTGATCGACATAAAAAGTCGTATCATGGCTTTTCGGCTGTGTACCATACAGCAGTTGCTGTACAAGGAACGACTGCCAAGCCGACTTCTGGCCTATCACGTGCTGCGAAAAGCAAGCGGGCTCGGATATGGCCTTGAACTTTTCTTAGTCCAACTCCAACATGTCGACACATCTCATCTACCATCATTCTATCAGAGCCTTCTGAATGCCTGGCAAAGCCTTTCAACTAGTCGCCAGCAAGAAACCTATGCTACAAGCATGTTTGTGGAAGAACCCCTTTTTTACAACCTACTGTTTCCTGCAATTCCAAGAAGCCGAGACTTTTATCAACACTTTATTACAGCGGGCATAATCAAAGTGTTGGACCTCCGCCATGATTCTGGTTGGGGGTGGAAGACGGTGCAAGAGATAGCCGATATGACTGGAATATGGTCAAACAGAATAATCGGAAGAATACTAAAGGGAATAGTAAAGAAAAGCTCCCAACTTGGACTAAGATGGACCCAGGAAGTTTTGGTGACATCCAATGACTGGCATTTTCCTGGTTTATTGGTACAGCCTAGTCACGGAGACTTGCCCCCAATTAGTGAGGGACAAAACATTTTTCAGAAATGCAGTAGTAAAGACCTGTATCGGTTATGCACTGCAGTTCTGCTTGGGAACTCGCCGTTAAATGGAGTGGCCAGGTGGAAAGGGCTAATGCCGGAAGGACTCCCATCTGAGCCTGCATGGGAATCAGTATACAGTAAGCTGGTAAGCAAAAGGACAGGTGATCTCCAGTGGCGAATGATACACTGGATCATTCCATCTAATAAATTAGTGAGTCATTTCGCGCCCATATCTACGTGTTGCCCGTTCTGTGTTTACACAGAGGATGTGTTCCATGCGTACATTGATTGTGCAAGGCTTGTGCCTTTATTTCAATGGCTGAACTACATGGCTGGAAAAATGAAGATCACTTTTTCTCTGCGATCATTTATTTTTGGTTTCAATGATATGAAAGAACATGTACATATGTTGTTTTTGTTTTTAGTGGCCACGGCGAAAATGGCAATTTATTTATCGAGGAAGGAAAAACTGAAAGGAAAGCCGATTGGGCAATGTGATGTCTTGTTCTTTTTTAATGCCTTGATATCTGCAAGACTCAAACTTGAATTTTGTGATTCTGGAAGAAAGAAATGTATTGATGAGTTTATGAACATCTGGTGTTTTGATGGGATCTGCATGGTGCAGGAAAATGAATTATTGATATATTTGTAGGTTTGTTGGGATTGAATCAGTGTGTGGTCGGTTTTTCTGTTGTTGTTTTTCTTTTCTAGTTCATTGTACTGTTTTGATTTCCTGTCATTATCTCTTTTTCTTTTCTGTATTTTTGATTATTGTGCCTGTATTGAATAGTATCTTCACCGACTGGCTTGTATTTTTATATTTTTGTAATAAAAAGTCTAAAAAGTCAAAAAGTCTCTCTCTCTCTCTCTCTCTCTCTCTCTCTCTCTCTCTCTCTCTCTCTCTCTCTCTCTCTCTCTCCAAAAGAACAAGAATTTTCTGATAGATGGTGTGTTTAAAATGTTATTTGTTCTGTGAGGAACGAAATGCTTAATTTTGCTTTTTGATGTATTCATAGCTCTTGCATGAGCATGTCCTTTAAAATTGTTTGTGTTTTTTTTCACAATTGTTTGTAAAATATTTTTGTACTTGCTGGTTTCGTTTAAATATCCTTTGCTCCTTTTTTGTGTAGTAATGATCCTTATGCAAATGTTTCTTTAAACTGGTTCCTCTGTTTACAACTACTTTGTGAAAAGTTTTTTTTATACTTTTATAATAAAAGAACACAAAAGTCTCTCTCTCTCTCTCTCTCTCTCTCTCTCTCCCCCTCCCTCTCTCCCCCCCTCTCTCTCCCCCTCCCTCTCTCCCCCCCTCTCTCTCTCCCCTTCTCTCCCTCCCCCCCTCTCTTTCCTTTTCTCAATTTTTCACTTAATTTAATCAAACGCTTAATTTGCTCTTGATGTGTTCATAGCTCTTGCGTGAGCATTTCCTTTAAAATTGTTTGTGGTTTCTGTTTGTGTCCTCACCTTTGGTTGGTAAAATTTTTATACTTGCTGGTTTCTTTTGAATATCCTTTGTTCTTTTTTGGTGTGTTTATGACCCTTATACAATGTTTCTTTGAACTCGTTGCTTGGTTTAACACTGCTTTGTGGAATGGTTTTATACTTTTATAATAAAAGGATACAAGAGTCAGTCTCTCTCTCTCTGTCTCTCTCTCTCTCTCTCTCTCTCTGTCTCTCTGTCTCTCTGTCTCTCTGTCTCTCTGTCTCTCTCTCTCTCTCTGTCGTTGGTGAGTCGTGCGTGGGTGTGGCAATCATGGCTGCTGTGTGTGAGGAGCTGTGAGTACTGTGTTGTGTTGTTGCCTTTCCCATCCCCCTTTTCACTCCCTCGGTGTGCTTGTACGTGTTTGTGAAGTTTTTCCTGTGTTTTCCTTCTTTGTTGAGACAAGAGAGAGAAAGAGAGCGTGCATGGTGAGTTTGGTGCGAGTCCTAAAGAACCTTGTGTTCTTCGGGCCTGTGCTCTGCTTGCCGTGTTCTTCATTATCGTCGTTTATCGGCTCCCTTATTCTATTTCTTTTCATTTTACCTTCGCCTGCAGGCTTTGCTTGCGATAGGTTCTATTTTGTTTTGTTTTTTCAAATATTTCCTTAGTTTTGGTTCATTTATCGCTATGGCAAGCGGTCGTTTGCAGAATAGTATTTATGAGTCGCTGACTCGAAAGAATGGAGTCATCGTGAGTCCGCCCGACGGAGTTCGGGTCGAGGACATTGTGTTGGGCTTGGGAGAGCTCGTTGGGATCGAGAACGTTTTAGCGGCTTCGAAGATGAACCAACGAGTTGTGGTTTTTCTTTCAGAGGAGCGCTACGTAGCCCAGGCGGTCGAAACGGGCTTGTCGGTACCGCCGGACATTTTTGTTAATGTGAGTCCGATGGACACGCCGGCGGTGAAAGTGATTTTGTCGAATATTCCGCCGTGCGTGAAAAGCGGAGATATTGTGTCCGTTTTAAAACAGTTTGGGACCGTGGTGTCACGAGTCTCCATGAGTCCTCTTCGTTTGCGATCCGATTCAACGGTTCGTCTCATAATGTCGTTCCGACGGCATTGCTACATCGTGCTAAAGAACAACGCCCAGTCGCTCAATGCGTCGGCAACGCTGGTTGCTGATAAGCGAAACTACACGATGTACATCGCAACGGAGACGATGACGTGTTTCACCTGCGGGGAGCACGGACATTTGAAAGGCGCTTGTCCGACGTCCATGTCCGGTGGCACATCGACACGGACGGAGCCAAACGCTGCCTCAAGTGGCACATCGACACGGACCGAGCCAAATGCTGCCTCATGTGGCACATCCAGGACGCTGGATCAGCCTTCACTTTTGAGGCTTGAAACTGAGGAACCCCCGACGGAAGACGGGGTTTTCATCACTGTGACCTCCAAGAAGAGGCAAAAACGTGGCGGGGTTGGTGAGGACGTGCAATCAAGCCGTCCGAAAAAAATGGCGTCGGCAAAGGAGCTTAACGTTCCTGTTTCAAAAACGGATTCGTCCACGGCTGGTTTTGCTTTGCAAAACAGATTCAGTGTTTTAGGCGAAGAAGAAGAAGAAGACGTTTCCGCACCTGATTGTTGCGAGCCGCGCACAACGGCCCCAGAACCGATCGTAAACACCTCCATGACTACTGGCAAGGTGACCTCTAATGAGGTGCCTGATGCACCCCCACTCCCTGTTGAGTGTGAAATGTCGGAAACCATGGAGGCGGAAAATGTAACGACCTCTTCTCCGGTAGAGTGCGAAGCCTCCGTTGCAGAAACCTCAGTTTCTCACGTGGATTTTAAAACCCCCATTACGGAAACACCGGTCCTGCCTCCGGGAAAGGGCGAATTTTCCGCTGTGGAAACACTCACATCAGAGTGTGTTAATGTTAATAGAAACTACTCTGATGATGACTCAGACGGTGCCTCGTCGCTTGCCTCCGGTGCTAGTATTGAAGCCTGGAATGATCCAGGTTTGGTTCAAGGTTCCGAGGGAGGCGCTGAAGTGTCACCCACCGAGATCTTAAAGTTTCTTCACGACACCTTTCGAAAGAAACAAATCAAAATCAATAATTTTTTCCCAGATTTGTCTGCTTTCATAACTTCCTCCAAACATCTCCTCCTCAAGGCAGAACAGCTTGGTGTGACAGAGTCACAAGTGTTTCGCCTTAGGAAATGTGTGCTCAAAGCCAGGAAGGAGTTGCAGGCACAGTCTGACTTCTTCCCCACTTAATTATTCATCTTTAAATTTACAAGATGACCTTTTCTATTGTAACCTTAAATATTAATGGGGGGTGCTCCCCCCTGCGTAAGGCCCAGGTAAAGTCGCTTGTCCAGCATAAACGCTTTGATATTGTTCTTTTGCAAGAGACAAGGTGTAGCCCTTCTTGCGTTAGTGAATGGACCAGAATGATGAAAGGACAGTGGTTCTTTAGCAGCTTGGCCTGCTCTCGTGCTGGAGTTGCTGTCTTTTTGCATCATTCTTTCTGTGCACAGGGTGTCGCTTTTAAAGAAATTATTAAAGGGCATTTAGTCTCAGTGAATTTCTTTTTAATGGTTATAAGCACACGATCCTAAATGTATATTCACCGAGTAATAGCACAGAAAGATTTAATTTTTTTACACAGTTGGATTTTACTCTCACGCACCTTGACTTTGATGGTATTGTTTGTCTGAGTGGGGATTTCAACTGCACAATGGACCCCACTCTTGATCGCAATGGAGCAGAGCCCCATCCAGCAAGCTTGGTGCCTCTAAGGGGAGCATTGTCCAAGTTTTCCTTTGTGGATGTGTGGAGGCTCCAGAATCCATCCGCACGTCAATATACATGGTGCCGCTGTGCAAATGGCCGGCTGTCTCTTGCGAGGCTGGACAGAATATATGTCAACAGTGACTCCTTAAATGTTGTGGGCCACGCTGTTGTAGCCCCGAGCGGTTTTTCGGACCACCATATGGCCATTCTTCATGTCCTTTCTCCGGCCCAGAATCGCGGTGCTGCTTACTGGACTTTCAACGTCAGCCTCTTGCAAAATGAAGCGTTTCTTGATGCTTTCCGGGCCTTTTGGGAAGTTTTAAAGTTGCGAAAGCCTTCCTTCTCTTGCCTTGGGCAATGGTGGGATAACGCAAAGGCCCAGATCAGGTCATTTTGCCAACAATATAACTCCTTTTGTACGAAGAATGAAACAGCGATGCAAACTCTCATCGCCAAAGAGATCTTGTGTCTGCAATCAAACCTTCCGGCCCAGAGCGCTGAAAGGACTTGTTCTTTAATTGTGAAGAAGAAAGCCCTCCTTGCTAAGCTCTGCGCAAAGCAGGCTCGAGGGGCTCTAATACGATTACGAATGGAGAACCTGCGTTTCATTGATACCTCTTCGAAATTCTTCTTCGGTTTGGAACTGCGAGCGAAGAGAAACCAGCAAATAACTTCACTGTGCACGCAAGGAGGTCGAACGACTCAGGACCAAAACGAGATCAGAAATTTGGCCAAAGAATATTTTTCAGATTTGTATTGTGCTAGGAACACAAAGAAGAATGTGATTCTTTCAATGACTGCTTCTCTGCCAACCCTGTCTGAGTCTGCACGGCAGCAACTGGACGAAGAAGTTACCCTAGGGGAACTTTTTGCCGCTTTGCAAACTTTGCCCACCGGCAAGGCTTCGGGGCTGGATGGAATCCCTGCGGAGCTCTATAAGGCCTTCTGGGACCAACTGGGACCCGAACTGCTCGGCCTCTTAATTGAGGGCCTGCATTCAGGCTTATTACCACTCAGTTGCCATAGGGCTGTACTTGCCCTTATACCCAAGAAGGGAGACCTACAACAACCTCGGAATTGGCGTCCAATTTCCCTCCTCTGCACTGACTATAAAATTATTTCAAAAACTCTCGCAAACCGCCTCAAGCCTGTCATCGGGGATATTGTACACCCCGATCAATCATATTGTATCCCAAAAAGAACAATACATGATTGTATTTTTATTGTGCGTGACGCGATTGACATTTGTACCGCGGAACAAAGAAATGTTGGTCTAGTGTTTTTAGATCAAGAAAAGGCTTTTGATGCCATCGATCATTTTTATCTCTTTGCTGTTTTACGGGGGTTTGGTTTTGGTGAAACTTTCATCGGTCACGTCAAATTATTGTATAATAATATTTTTAGCCTGCTTAAGGTGAATAATATTTTAAGTCAGCCTTTTTCTGTGACTCGGGGTATTCGCCAAGGGTGCCCTTTGTCCGGCCTTCTTTATTCCCTCTCCGTTGAGCCTCTTCTGAATCGGTTGCGCACACGGCTTCGTGGTTTTTGTCCTCTGCCATCGGCCAACCCGGTAAAGACCGTCGCTTATGTGGATGACCTATGCGCGTTTATTAATTCCGATGAAGATATTTGTGCCCTGGTCGAGTCCACCAATGAGTTTATCTTGGCTAGCTCCGTAAAGGTCAATTGGCAGAAGTCCAAAGCTCTTTACTTAGGTCCCCAGAATGGTATCCCCCCTCCGACCCTGCCAATGCAGCTTGAGTGGGCACATGATGGGATATGCTACCTCGGGGTCTTTCTCGGCACTCAGGATTTCTTTTCTAAAAACTGGGAATCGCTGATTACCAAGACTGAGCAGCGGCTGCAAAAATGGAGGGGACTATTGAGACAGCTTTCCTATCGGGGTCGTACTCTGGTCATCAATAATCTTGCGGCATCGATGCTGTGGCATAGGTTTATGGCACTACAGGCCCCAGGTTCTATTCTTAAAAAGCTCCAAAGTATTTTTATCAATTTCTTTTGGGATGGGAAGCACTGGCTCCGGCCCGGCGTAATAAGTCTGCCCATTGCTGAAGGTGGACAGGGATTGATATACGTAACAAGTAAAGTGATGGCTTTTCGCCTCCTTGCATTACGAAGGCTGCTGTATTCCGATGTACCATGGAAAGCCTTTGCTCACTGCTTGCTCAGGCAAGCAGGGAGACTTGGCTTCGGTGACGAAATCTTTCTTCTTGACGCAGCGAGGGTGGACATAACATCGATCCCCTTGTTTTACAGAAGTATGCTGGAAGCATGGCGGACAGTCGCGTTTTGACGCGACACCAGTGCCTATACTCTCCAAATGTTTTTAAATGAACCAATTTTCTTTAATCCCTTTTTTAAAGGGGTCTGTAGTGACCGTTCCTTTGTGCAAAAGTTCATTGATGTCAACTTTACCAGGGTCAAGCACCTTAGGAATCCCTTTACATATAGATGGAAGCCAGCTGCTAATGTTGCCGTGGCAACCGGTGTGAGATCCATCAGAGTTATTGGAAGGATTTTCTCCGTGATTTCACGAGCTTTTAAACTAACCGGGCTAAAGTGGGATCCAGAGATTGAGGCTGCCCTCCCTCTGTCCCAATGTCCTTTTCCTCGTCTTTTAATTTCATTTCGGGGTTTTATCTCCTTTAACTCGATGGAAAAATCCTCGGTGTATAGTCTAAGTGTTAACACTCTCATTCCTGACAGACCTGCAGAGCCACGAGCTCATTGGAAAGCGTTGCTTCAGGCTGGCCATTCCGCAACAATCAAATGGCATGTGATGTATAAGGAGCCAATTGTCAAGCGCTCTGGGGATTTACAATGGCGGCTGGCGCACTACATCTTCCCTTGCAATGTTCTGTCCCATCACATATGTTCTGAAAATTCAGAATTGTGCCCCTTCTGCGATGCCCCTGAAACCATTTTTCATGCCTTCATTGAGTGTTCGAGACTGTCCTCCCTTTTTAATATTTTATTACTTGTGACTCAGGGGCTCGGTTTGTTTTTCACACATTGTGTTTTTATATATGGTTTTAATATTTCTCATTTAAGTAAAAATGAATGTTTTTTAGGGAACTTCTTGTGCTCTGAAGCAAAGCTTGCCATTTATCTTTCAAGAAAACGGAAATTGCAGAACATTGATATTTTAGCTGATGACCTTTTAAGGATTTTTAAAGCATCGGTAACATCTCGTGTCCATTTTGAGTTTGAAACCCATGATTTTGCTGTCTTTGAAAAACGATGGTGTGCCAAACAATCTTTATGTAGCTTGGTCAATGGTGTTCTAGTAATTAATTTATAATCTGGAATCTTTGCTTCTATGTTACCCCATCCACCATGCTCTTCCTCTGCATGTGTTGCATGTATTTTTCTTTGAAGTAAGCCATAACCCTTTTGTTTGGAAATAATTGTCTGGAATCACATTGAATGATACCTTTCAATAAAGAGGAACAAAAATCAAAATCAAAATCTCTCTCTCTCTCTCTCTCCACCTGCTGGCCGTTTGTATGCTGGTTGTACTGTCATGGCGTCTGCTTGTGGAGGCCTGTGAGTGCTCTGTGTTGTTGCTCCATTCCCCCCCCCCCCCCCCGTTTTCCCCCCCTGTCCTTGTGCCTGTTCGTGGAGTCTTCCTGGTGATTCCCATATACGTTGAGACGGGAGAGAGAGCCGGAGAGCACAGGGTGATCGCTGGTAAGGGTTCGCCGTTTTTGGGCGTCGCCCGATCGGTGTTTGCTCCTTCATCTTAAACCTCTATTTCCTTTTTTTCCTTTCGTTTATCTTTCCTTCAGTTTGTTTTGTTGCCTCCCTTTTCCGAAGTTAGGGAAATCGGAGAGGTCTGATTACTTCCCATTCCCGGAGTTCGGGTAGGGAAGATTATATTATATATTCACCCTCCCCGAGTTGGGGAGGGGTTGTAAGTGCAGCTGTTCCAGCATGGCAGCTGCACTATCTCGATTTACGGCCTTTCAGAGCCTGACCCGTAAGCACGGGTTCTTTTGTGTACCTCCGGAACGTGAGGTTAGTGTCGAGGACGTTGTCCTCGCAACCGGTCGTGTTGTCGGGATCGACAAGGTTGTTGCCGCTTCGCGGATGAACAAGCGGATCGTTATTTTTTTGTCCGACGTGGATTGTGTCCCACAAATTGTCGAACAGGGTTTGACAATCGATCCAGATTTATTTGTTATGATTTCCCCACTAGATAGCCCAGCGATAAAAGTCGTGATATCCAATTGCCCCCCATTTGTATCCGACGATGTACTAATTAAAGAATTGTCCCGATACGGTACCATCGTGTCTCGTATCTCCATGATTCCCTTCGGGTCACGAAACAACGATTTAAGGCACGTGGTTTCATTCCGGCGGCAAGTGTTTATGATTTTAAAAAATTCCCAGAAGGATTTAAACCTTATAATAAAATTAAAACATCAACAGAACGAATATACAGTGTACGTGTCCACCAACGTTCTAAAATGTTTTGGCTGCGGACAATTTGGGCATGTTAAGCATGACTGCCCCCGAAAAGAGAATTCTCCACAAGTACAACCTCCCCTCCGAACCGGGAATAAGCAACCCCCCCACCTTCCCACCACCGATCCAATCCCTTCCACCACCGACCCAAGCCTTCCCACCACCGAACCAAACCCTCCCACCACCGACCCAAGCCTTCCCACCACCGAACCAAACTCTCCCACCACCAAACCAAGCCTTCCCGCCGCCGAACCAAGCCCTCCCACCACCGACCCGAACCTTCCCACCATCGACCCAAGCCTTACCACCACTGATCCCAATCTGTCTACCACCGACCCAAGCCCTCCTACCACCGACCCAAACCCCCCCCCCCCGCCGTACCCCCTTCCCCTCCCCTTGAAACAGGGGCCCCTCCCTCTACTGAAGGATCTAATTGCAGCCATCTCCTGTTAACGCTAGACCTCACCCCCCAGGCGACATCGTCCAATCACAGCTTGTTGCCTGCTATAACTGATCCTACCTCTCTCGCCGTGGTAGCCGATGGGAATCCCCTCCCGATGATCACGTCCTCCCCCCAAACCCTTGCAATCTCTTCCCACTAACCAGGACGAGTTTCAATTAGTCTGCCCAAAAGGAAAAAGACATCTGCAAACAACAGATGAAAACGGTCATCTCTTTAAAAAACCTACAACTGAAAACCGACAGCCCCTCCTCTCTGCCCTAGATTTGTCCCTCGTCACAGAAAATCGTTTCTCGGTATTGGAGGACATAGATGTGGATGAATCCTCGCCCTTGTCTACTGACCTAGAAACTGATATGGTTGAACCGCAAAAATTAGTACCCCCCCCCCCCACCCCCCCTCCCCTGAAGATGGCTCATTTCTCTCCCTCCCCGTCCCCTCCCTCTATGGACTATGCCCCATCCGATAACGTGGAGGGATGTGATGACGGTGAGGAGATAAATGATGAAAACCAGTGTGACACACCATCTGAGCCATCTGATATAGATGACTCTGTTAGTGAATGTGGTAGCCTTAAGGAAAAAGAAACCCCTCCAATCCCTCCCTCCGAGATAAAAAGGTTTCTTAAGGACACATTCCGAAAAAGGAATGTTGTTATAGAAACCTTTTTTCCGGAGCTACCTGATTTTATACATTCCGCTAGATTGATGGTAAAACGGCCCCACGTTTTTAATTTCAATTCCTCCCAACGTCACCGTTTAAAGCAGTGGTTGCAAAAAACTAAGAATGAACTGCTATCAAAAAATTGAGTGGTGGTCACTCCTCCTTGTAGTTGTAATGAGTTTTTCCATTTGTAGCCTGAATATTAACGGAGGATGTAGCTCTGTCCGTAAAGTTCAAGTAAGGGATTTTTTATTACAGAAGAAAGTTGACATTGCCCTTTTACAAGAGACCCATGCCAACGACTGCTGTGTCGCAGAGTGGTGTAGGCTCTTCCCCGGCCTGTCCTTTTTTAGTAATGGTGACTCCCGCAAAGGCGGTGTCGCAATAATTCTTAGCCCCTCCTTTTCGCCTTCATCGCTTAAATTCGACGAAATACACAAGGGATCCCTAGCATCCCTAGAATTCCACTACTGTGGAAAATTCTATACTATTTTAAATATCTATGCCCCAAGTACGCCTGTAGCTCGGCGAGTTTTTTTTAATGCCCTTGGGACACACCTAACGTCCCTCGACAGCCAAAACACCCTAAAAACCCAAGACAATCATGTTTGTATTGGTGGAGATTTTAATTGCACCCTCCAACCCCAACTAGACAGGAACAGTGCAGAGCCCCATCCTGCCTCCACAATCCCTCTCACCAAATTTTTAAAACAAATGAATTTGACAGATATATGGCGGGTACAGCACCCATCAATCAGGCAATACACATGGTGTCGATGCATTCAGGGTAATATTGTACTTGCTCGCTTGGACAAGTTTTATATTAATCCTCCACTTGAACGCCTCGTTCTGTCATCCAAAATTTGCCCATCAGGATTCTCGGACCACAGCGCAACATTTCTCAAAATTTCTGCCCCCTGCCCGAAACACAAGAGTGCTTTTTGGAAATTTAATAACAACTTACTTGATGATAGTACCTTTAAGGACATTTTTCCGGAAATTTGGAATATTCTAGTTGCCTCCCAAGGGAATTTCTCAAACCTCAGACAATGGTGGGATAATGCCAAAACGCACATCAGACTGTTCTGCCAACAATATCGTGCGTATGGTGTTCAAGAGGAAAGAAAAACCACAACCTTACTTGAAGATGAAATCCTGGAATTACAGGAACAGCTTCAGGGAACTGCAAGTGTGAGCTACCAGGGAATGAGGCAACAAATTCATGGAAAAACGGCCTTACTGAATTCCATATCTGAAAGGCGAGCACAAAATGCTTTATTGCGCCTGAAGATGAGGTACATACACGACCTTGATGCTCCAACCAAATTCTTCTTCAGCCTTAAAAGGGGGGCCTCTTCGTCAATGATTACACGCTTGCTCCATGATGGGGAACTCCTTTATGAAGATGGCAGAATCAGGGAATGTGCCCGGAAACATTTTAAACAACGGTTTATGCGGCATGACATTAACCAGGATGCAATATCGGAACTTGTTTCTAACCTTCCAACATTGGCGGAGGATCAGAAGCAGCAGTTGGAGGATCCTCTTAGGTTACCTGAGCTCACCGCTGCCTTGAAGGCCTTGGAACCTGATAAAGCCCCTGGACTGGATGGGCTGACTAGTGAATTTTTCCAGTTTTTTGGGGACGCCATTGGACCTCACCTACTGCGGGTATTGAATGAATGTTTAGAGGATGGACAACTGCCGTGGAGTTGCCGGAGAGCAGTCACCACCTTAATTCCTAAGAAAGCGGACACTCAACTTATAGAGAACTGGCGTCCTATTTCTGTTTTATGTACGGATTATAAAATTTTAGCCAAAGCCTTGTCTAATCGAATGAAACCTTTTATGAATGTACTAATAAGAGAACATCAATCCTTTTGTATTCCTGGACGTACTATTTTTAATAATATCTTTCTTATCCGTGATACCATTCGGTTTTGTAACAATTTTAATATGAATGTTGGTCTGTTTTTCATTGACCAAGGAAAAGCCTTTGACTGTATTGACCACATGTACCTTTTTAGAGTTTGAGAGAATTTTGGGTTTGGACCTATTTTTATCTCGTACGTTAAACTTTTGTATTGTAATATATCCAGTGTTCTTAAAATTAATCAAGTATTGTGTAGCCCCATTGCTGTACAACGGGGAGTACGGCAAGGTTGCCCGCTATCTGGACTTTTATACTCTCTTGCCATCGAACCTCTTCTGCTCCAATTACGTACGCACATTTCTGGCTTCACTGGATCAATTCTTACCACACCGCTAAAAGTCTCTGCCTATCCAGATGATATCTGTATTTATATAAAAAATAGTGCTGACGTCACTGCGGTGGCTCAGGCACTAAAGACATATTGTCAGGCTTGTTCAGGCCAGGTAAACTGGAAGAAGAGTGAAGCCCTTTGGATAGGACCTGGAGATTGCCCGCCAATTGTCCTACCAGGAGGAGTGAACTGGCAGAAAAGTGGCATTAAATACCTCAGTATTTTCCTAGGAGACAACACCTTTGAGCAGCAGAACTGGGTGGGATTACCGGACAAGGTAATGGCAAAACTGGCCCGCTGGAAAGGACTTCTTTCTCAACTTTCGTACCGCGGAAGAACTCTCGTCATTAACAATCTTGTCGCCTCTATGCTATGGCATAAGATGATATGCCTACAACCGCCCGGGAGCCTTCTTATTACACTGCAAAAGAGCATTGTCGACTTTTTCTGGAGCGGGAAACACTGGCTCCAACCCCCCGTGGCATACTTACCACTCACTGAAGGTGGCCAAGGTCTTATTGATATCCGCAGCCGGATTATGGTCTTCCGGCTTCATATCGTGCGCCAACTTGTATATGGAGATGAAGCCCTACTCTGGAGGCCTCTGGCTAACTGCATATTGCAACTTACATGCAAGCTGGGTTACGACCGAGAACTTTTCTTGATGAACCCTCATCAAATCGATTCATCCTTGCTGCCCACCTTTTACCAAGGGGTGATGAACGCCTGGCAAGCCCTGTCCTTTTCCCGTGAAATGGCAACATACAACATGGAAATGTTGTTGAATGAGCCCCTATGCTACAACCCTTTCCTGGAAAACTGCTTGAATAATAGGGGACTCGTTCAATGTTTTGTTGATGCCAAGCTGCTTTTTTTTTTTTTTTTTTTTTTTTTTTTGGATCCAAGATCGAGGCTCGTGAAAGAGCGAACATTAATCACACAGAAAGACAAACCGACACATAAAACATATAACATAGGGAGCGGTAGACAAGATGGGGAGAGAGGGGGAAGGACACAAACACAACATTTGAGAGCAGGGACCGAGAGACATGGAGACATCGAGAGATCTGAGAGAGGGCGAGGGCTTTGGGGGGGGGGGGGGCGTGGGAAGGGGGCGGTGGGAGAGGTATAAAACATATGGACACTGCCAGGACTTCCAGGAAAGAAGTTGGAATTTCAAACAAGGTGGATCTGGGGTGAATTAGCGGGGGTAGAAAAGATCAAGGTTTTGGATGGGGGAAGATAAGAGATGGTGGTGAACAGCTGTTTTAAAGACCTGGAGGGAGGAGTGGGATTGAAGGGAGTGAGGGAGTTTGTTCCAGAGGCGGGAGAAAAGAGGAATGAAAGAGTGAAGGTGAGCGGAGAGCCGAGATTTCGGCAGTTTAACCATCAGAGGGTTGCTGGCAGATCTTGTGCGACCTGTAGGAATATTTGGGGGACAGAGCACAGAGAGAGCTGGGGGTGCAAGGCCGGAGAGGAGTCGGTAGAAGACAGAAAGACCACCTACCTGCCTGCGGTGAGTGAGTGAAAGGCCCTCAGAGATAGCTTCATCGCGGGAGATTCCAATAATTCTGAAAGCTTTGGTTTCAACAGCGTGAAGCCGAGCTAGGTGTGAGGCAGGAGCACCGGCCCATAGGGGAGAACAGTATTCCATTGAGCTGCGGATGAAAGCCTTGTATGTGGTGAGGAGCTCAGGTGTGCCGAGGAAGGACTTCGCACGACGGAGGATGCCCAGTCGGCGACTGGCTTTGGAGGCCAGCTTGGAAATCTGCGAGTGAATCTGCGAGCCAGCTGCGAGTGAAAGACCTCATGACAGAGTCTGGGAGCTGCCGGCTGAGTGCTGCCGCTGTGGCACAAAAAACCGGAATAAAATCTGTCAGGATCATCTCTCGGTTCCTTCAAGGGATATCCACAACGTATCGTAATACCTGCGAGGAACTTGGCCCTTCCCCCGAGGAAACAGCGGGTGACTTCCCCAAACTCCTAGTCTTCAGCCCGCCACTTAATCTGTCCCCTGGCCTGAACAGCCCTGATGATACTGCATTATCCCTTCCCGCCTTTCCAAAGAAAACTTTGTACAACGCGTACGTTAAAATTTTATACGCAAAAACATTTTCTGAGCACCCGAGGCTTCGATGGCGGGATGTTTTACCCCCAATACCACCCAATTGCCCCAATTGGCGAAGTTTTTATCTCTTGCCTACTCCAAAGTATGTTGGAGATATTCAATGGAAACTTGTACACTGGATTTTACCTTATAATGTTTTACTGAACCGGTTTTCTACTGCTAACTCTAATCTATGCCCTTTCTGTGCATCCATTGAAACCCTACCGCATATATACCTTGAGTGTGAACGATTGCAACCTCTTTTTACATTCCTTCAGGAACGCTTTGTGAAGCTTGGTTCCCTCTTCAATCACAATGTTTTTATTTATGGTGTTTTAGGACCGTCTTCCCTTAGGAATGTGGTTTTAATGAATTTTTTAATTGGCCAGGCCAAGTTTGCAATTTATAAATCCAGGAAGAAAAAAATGGGAAACGCTTCTGATTCGTCATATGATGTACTGCTCACCTTTAAGGCTCTTGTAAATGCAAGACTAAAGCTAGAGTACCGGTTTTTTAAAATGAACAAGAATTTAACATGTTTTAAAGAAAAGTGGGTTTTTAATGATGTCATATACACACTTGATGATGATGATTTGATAATAACTTTTCCTTGAGACCATTTTTATTGTGTTTTGTTTTCTTTATGACTGAACATAACTGATTTTTTGTACTCTTGTAATAAAAGGAAGAAACAGTCAGTCTCTCTCTCTCTCTCTCTCTCTCTCTCTCTCTCTCTCTCTCTCTCTCTCTCTCTCTCTCTCTCTCTCTCTCTCTCTCTCTCTCTTCTCTTTCTCTTTCTCTTTCTCTTTCTCTCTTTCTTTCTTTCTCTCTAAGCCGAACTGAACAATAAACTAACCGATCTCAACAACGTCCATTGGTAAGTAATTTGTAACCACCCAAGCTTATTTTGATGGTTTATGGTATTGTCCTCACAATTACAGTACAAGCGGTCACCACAGTGCATATTCCTGATTACATCGACATTCATCGAGTCAAAGCTTGCTAGAAACAATCAAACAACTACAAGTGAATTTAAACAATGCTCATGTTTCCCACCGATAGCATTTCATGAAATTTGAATGGATTTTAAAAGCAGGGATTGTGGTAATCCACCGATCAGTCAGAGTTCACTTTGCTTTATGGGGTTATCAAGATTGACCAAAGTCCAATTACCCTGCGGGGAATCGATATCTAGCTGACTTGCTTAGACATACACTACAACTGCTGCTGCTGCTGCTGCTGCTGCTGCTGCTGCTGCTGTTGTGTCTGTTAATATCGTTGTTGTTAGATATTTAAGACTTGACCAGAGAAACAAAACCAAAACAACCACTAACTAGAACACCACTCGGTAGAGAGCGGTCTCTGCCAGGCTGATCAGTTTACCTTTTGAATCCCACTGATAGGCCAGATCTGGATTTGGACCTGAATCAAAATATAACCTATTTGTTCTCGTCGCTTAACCAACTCATCCAGCTCGTTTTGTCATTAGTCATCCACAACTTTTTGAAATATCATGCTGTATGTCGTTTTTGGCCCTATCTCTCGATGGTGAAGAATCACTTAAAGTTTAAAAACTTTTTTTTTCCGTTTTACTGCATTAAAGCTTTTATTCTTATTCTTAAATGATGTTTTTCTCCTCTAATTCCGAGATATATCAAAATTAATTCTCTGACACTTAGGGCCTACTTTCTTTTTCATTTATTGTTTTGGGGAGAGGGGATGTTAAACAAAACGTATTATTCCAACTTGACCCACGGCGGGAGTATGCGCTCTGCTGAGTGGCGTTCTTGTTGATTGTTTAAAGATATAAAATGTCAAATTAAAGGAGCCATGCAGGTGTTGTTTAAGCAGGTATTATTATTATGACTTCCTGTGGTGGCTGGGCGTTTACTTGGCATTCTTGCACGTCCGCCTTCTTCCCGCCATACCGTTTTGTCCGCGACGAGCAAAAGAATTGATCGGCTCCGTTTTCGATGTTTTCTCTTTAATACCGGACCCTTGGATAGAGGTGTTGTGGAAATCAACCAGATTTACAACGTGTTCCATATGTATGGTTTAATCTCAATCAGATCTGTACATCATTCTGTAAAGTACATCAAGCAACATACATGTCAGGATCTAGGCATCATATGAGAAAGATTGAATATATCAGTCAATGCAAGCAAACCTAGAATATAGGCGGGTACGTACCATTCAATTCTACATGGCATTGTATAATGATGTCGCAGGAGTGGCCTCGAGTCGCGGACGTCCGAGGTCTTATAGACACCGCCCAGCGGTTTAAGGGAGAACCAAACCTGGGTTCAACTTTGGTACAATTTCATCACATTCTCCCCACCGTTAGAACTATACTGCCGCTAGGCAGGAAGCGAGTGCGCGTCAGCATTAATGGATTGAGGAAGTCATCATTTTATTATTGGGGTGTTAAAGACATATTTCCCTATAAAGTCAGTCGGTCCTTCCATAGCGGTCAGGGTGGCGAAATTACCCTGCCAACACAGGGTCGGAAACTACCGGGTACGACATCCCCAAGCCCGGAGTCCCCCCTGCTTCGGAGTAGCCGCTGGAGGCAGGTGTCGGAGGGGCACCTCAGTGCCTTCACTGCTTCAGGCGGGGGTGTATCAGGCGAAGGGAGGGACGGTCACGTGGGTCACAATAGTCTAGTCTTACAGCGGGGTCGTCGGCACAGTAGCTAGATAGGATACGTTGTACCTTGGCGAAGAGCGAATGTCCATTCGTCGCAATGCAACACATGTGTAAATCAGTAAGCCTCTTTACAGTAAGCTGTAACCGTAAGTAAGGTTACATGACAGGAGGCCATTACAGTAAGTCCATTGCAGTCGGTACCTGCCTAGGCTCCCAAGGGTACATGATCGATCCATGTTAGGTCCATGTCATGGAATTACAGTAAGCAAGTACAGTAAAGAATTACAGTAAGCTGTAACAGTAAGTAAGATGACATGACAGGAGGCCATTACAGTAAGTCCATTGCAGTCGGTACCTGCCTAGGCTCCCAAGGGTACATGATCGATCCATGTTAGGTCCATGTCATGGAATTGCCAAGGGAGAGAATCGATGAGAGCCATAACGAGAGTTACTCGACACCGGCAGCGGCCCTGTTGAATCACGAGACTCGAGCGTCCTCTGACGGCAGCTCATACGCATTACAAACTCTTGTTTCGGCACGTGAATCTACCGTTGGCAGCGATCCTTCGCACGAGACACGAGCGGCCTCTGAAGGCTGCCTGGACGACCGGCATGGCTGATTACGACGACACACAAAACGACCGGAACGCGCCTCCCCAGCGGAGCGTGCAGAACCTCCGGGATGCATACGGCAATCCTGTCCTGCTGTACAGCGCGCGGAGGATCGGAGAAGATCGGCTATACCGGCTACCGAGAGGATGCCCCGGATGGAAGGATTGTCCCATTCAAAGCGAATTGAATTGTCCCATTCACAAACCGAGAGAGAGTCCCGGCTGGACAAACCTTGTTTGTCCCAGCGTTGTCCCGGATGGATTGTCTAGATGTCGAGATGATTGTCATGCTAGATGTCCCGGATGGATTGGCCATCCACGGATGTCCGACCGATCCATCCATTCAACGCCTTCATTGCATGGCACGGATCCAGCCGGACCGCGGATGGATCGACCATCCACGGACGCAAAGACTCAGAGACCCAAAGACAGCCATCGCCCCGGATGGACTGTCCATCCATGCTAGATGTCCCGGATGGATTGACCATCCACGGATGTCCGACCAATCCATCCATTCAATGCCTTCATTGAATTGACCATCCACGGATGTCCGACCAATCCATCCATTCAACGCCTTCATTGAATGGCTCGGATCGACCATCCATGGACTCAAAGACTCACTCAAAGACACAAAGACTCACTCAAAGACACAAAGACATCCATGGACGTCATCCTGGGTCCCCACAAGGGGCGAGGTGGGAGTCGTTATACCGGACGGCATCCGGGCGAGCAACAATAACCTCCTGGGATCCCACCCCCCCCACCGAGGTTGCAGCAGCGCGCTGCATACCGAAGTCAGACGACCTTCACAGTCTGGGTCAGTCTGAGTCACAGTCAGTCTGGGGCAGAGGGAAAATGGAATCAGACGAGGCGTCTCGCAGTCTCGAAATGTGCGTGGATACGAGCCAAGAGCTCTGTCCGATAAACAACAAGCCCAGAGTCAAGGGCGAGCAGGCAGTACGGTGCCCCCGTTACTTGCGCAGGTGACAAGGGAGTCGGGCGCGACGCTCAATGTCACCATTTCACGAGGTCACCGTGTACTCCCTAAACGGCGCGGGCGCGCGACCTTGAGGTAGCGCCGCGTTATGTAGTTTACGTCGTTTACGTAAAGGACATTTGGTACGTAGTTTACCAAGGTACATGGAAATGTAAACGAATCCCCGATGAGATCGCGTGAAGCACACAATTACGTTAATGACGCCGTAGAGCAAACGTGTGATTAGTCGGTGACGTCATCAATTGGTTCGGGCACGTGCGGTTCATTGGCGAAACCGAAAGTCGTCCTCGGCCTGTCGAGCCAGCGTGGCACGCTGAGACGAGACGCACGCACGAGACGCACGAGACGCACGAGAGGCCTGAAGTAGCGTCTTGTTCGATGGCTTTCGGGCAGGGTTTGTCCGGGGTTGAAGCGGGGGAATAGCGGCAGCAGTGCGGTAGTTATCAACGGTATCTAGCATGATACGATACATCACGCCAACACAAATCACATTTCACAAATCACATTTCACAAATCCCCGAGTGCCGTGAACCCCTTAGAACCCTTTAAGATTGTTTATTAAGGTTATGACAGCGGAAGAAGATGAAAGTTTAGGAAGACCATGCTCGGCGAGTCCCCGAGTGGAGCCAAACGAGCCTCACGCGTTGAGGCGAGTCCGGGCAGCGGTGTTCGCCGGCCTCGCTGAGAAGCCATGCGTAGGTGGGATTCCGACCAGCAGCAACGGGGCCACAGAGTAGTGCCAGCAAGGGGAATCGCATGCGCTTCGTGTGAAGAAGGGGTCCATCCAGCGAAGATGCGGCGCGCGCGACTGGCGCGTCGTGCCTAGTGAGGATGCCATCCAGCGATGGTGCAGCGCGTGATTTGTGCGTGAGGAGGTGATTCCGGCGAGCAGCGATAGGAATCGCCGGCCTCGCCGAGTAGGGCCCGCGAAGGGAGCAACGTGCGGCTTCGCGGCGAGGAGGTGATTCCGAGCAGCGATCGGAATCGTGGGCCTCCCAGAGTATTAGCACGCGATGGGTGCAGTGCACGACAATTTGCGCGGAGGAGGTGATTCCACCGAGCAGCCGGAGTGAGCCGGCCGTGTGAGGCACAGCGTGATTCCGACGAGCAGTGCGCGATTCGCGCGGAGGAGGTGGTTCCACCGAGCAGCGAGGGGATTCGCGTGGAGGAGGTGATTCCACCGAGCAGCCGGAGTGAGCCGGCCGTGTGCGGCACGGCGTGATTCCGACGAGCAGTGCGCGATTCGCGCGGAGGAGGTGGTTCCTCCGAGAAGCGAGTGGTCAGGGTGAGCCGGCCGTGTGAGGCATGGCGTGATTCCGACGAGCAGTGCGCGATTCGCGCGGAGGAGATGGTTCCACCGAGAAGCGAGTGGTCAGGGTGAGCCGGCCGTGTGAGGCACGGTGTGATTCCGACGAGCAGTGCGCGATTCACGCGGAGGAGATGGTTCCACCGCGAAGCGAGTGGTCAGGGTGAGCCGGCCGTGTGAGGCACGGCGTGATCCCGACGAGCAGTGCGCGATCCGCGCGGAGGAGGCGATTCCACCGAGCAGCGAGTGGTCGGAGTGTGCCGGCCCACGCGGAGGAGGCGATTCCACCGAGCAGCGAGTGGAAGGAGTGTCCGGCCCGTGCGGAGGAGGCGATTCCACCGAGTAGCGAGTGGTCGGAGTGTGCCGGCCGTGTGGAGGCATGGCCGACATGGGAGTCGTGATCACTCGCGTGGGAATCTCATCTCGGGCCGAGGCACGCAAATCTAGGATGATTCTCTCGGACGGAGCCGTTAGCGTTTCGAGCAACCGAGGCTAGACTCGTACCTTCGGCGCCAAGCGGGTCCGTCGTTCCGACGGGGTTGCGGCCCAGGACATTTCCCAGTGGCCTCCTTCAGCAGGCGCCTTGCCGGAGTCCGTCATGCCTGCTCCAGCGTCCGGGCCCCAGGAGAGCAGTTCGCGCTTTGACGGCGCGGTTCCGCAAAATGCTTGCGCTTCCGGTCCCGTCGAGGTAGACCGGCAGCGAGAGTCGGCGGAGCTCCGTGGCTGGAGCTGGCTCGATGGGCTCTCAGCTGGTCATTCCTCTCCGAGGTGGGCCGCGCAGGAGCACGGAGAATGTCGGGAAACGCTCGTCTGAGATCAGCGTTCATCCGGCCATCGCCAGACTCGTGTCCCACCATTCCCGAAGATCATGATTGAGATTAAGTGTTGTGGAAATCAACCAGATTTACAACGTGTTCCATATGTATGATTTAATCTCAATCAGATCTGTACATCATTCTGTAAAGTACATCAAGCAACATACATGTCAGGATCTAGGCATCATATGAGAAAGATTGAATATATCAGTCAATGCAAGCAAACCTAGAATATAGGCGGGTACGTACCATTCAATTCTACATGGCATTGTATAATGATGTCGCAGGAGTGGCCTTGAGTCGCGGACGTCCGAGGTCTTATAGACACCGCCCAGCGGTTTAAGGGAGCACCAAACCTGGGTTCAACTTTGGTACAATTTCATCACAAGAGGTAAGCTGAATCTCTATCTATTGTTGAACCTCTTGTCTTGAAGTAACTTTAGGCAAATTATTGTATTGTGTGGATCGGTGGATGCAAATGTATCATAGTAGGTTTTTGGCGCCAAAATTAATGGCACGTACTGAATGGCTGTATTTTTCCTTTTCAGTTTTTACGTGAATTAAAGACACGCTTTTTGAAACCAAGACAAGTCTCGTGACCCCTGAGGATTATAGACATAAAGTGCGATAACCGCCACAGGAGGAAATAGCATAACTGAGTCAAATGGAGAAGTGCAAAATCTGCAAGATCCGAAATCTTCTAGGCCATGGGCCACATATGGTCCACAAGCATCCCCCCCACCTCTAAACCAAACCAACTTTTTTTGAAGCCCAGAGGCATACTAAACACGATTCCAAATGTTACCAAGAAAAATTTAGGGATGCAATGCCCATTTCGGCTCAACAAAGTAGGGTACCCTCATAATTATGCCGACGCTCTCCGACGTCGACCGAACTTTGACTACTGATTATAATCTTCCACCAGAGGCCTCAAATAGCTCCTATTTCAATATATGATATACCAAATGAAAGATTATGAGCTGTTCTTTTTGAATATGTGGTAAATGAAACTATTGGGACAACTAGTTAAATAAACAGCTCTGCGGAACACAATAATTCAACCCGCGACTGCTTCTTCAATGAAATATTGGTATTTATTTCACAATCAGATTTTTTAACATTTATTTACATGGAAACTTTTCAATGTTGTATTAATCTCTTCATCGTGTATTACATTTGCTTTCAGGCGATACCTTCATATTTTTTCTAACAAGAGCCAATCTGAAATAACAGCCATTTGAATGTTTTAGATTCAACGTTGTGGAACGTTAACATGTACTATATTAACAATCCAGTTGCACAGCAATACCTATATTACATAACGTTTTTATCTGCATATATACTAAACTGATTTTAAATTTCTTTTGTTGAGAATACAAGATACTAAGCAAACATGTTTATTTATTTTAATCAATAGTTGTGACTCTATCCAATATGGCCATCACATAGTGCCAAAAATCGCTTAACCCTCAAAGCTTTGACAAAGAGAATGTACACATATTCTGCTAAACATGTTTGTTACACACACAATACTAAAAAAACCACACACACACACACCCCTAAACACACACACCTACACACACACACACACACACACACACCCACCAATAAGCCGTTTGCCCGGGTGTGGTGCCCACAGCCATCGGCGGTCACAGACACACAGACATTTCATTTTGAATTATACATATCAAATATAACATAAAACACAGGAACACATCTGGTTAATCAATTACATTATAGACAAATTTGAAACATGGATAAACATGATTTAGTGTTCATTCTATGTCACTGTCTGTTTCATCTCCATCCAGGGTACTACTGTTCTCAGCCATGAGTGCATCATCATCATCATCGTCGTCGTCGTCGTTATCGTCGTCGTTGACTGTACCAGGAGCAACGGTACGGGCTAGATCCGAGAGTTGTGCAGGCAACATAGTTCCGTCATACCACAGAGGTTCGAGATGCTCGTCTGTTTGTGTCCATCCGTGGCCATTGTGTGCCAGCGGAACATCAGGTTTAGGGATATGTGCTCGTTTCCAGATTCCCACTTGATAGTTGACTCGCGCAATGTGCTGAAGCAAGCTTCTTCTACAGGGAGGTAAAGTGGCCAGTCATATCATTAAGCAATTGGTCAAAGTTGTCGAATTCTGAGTGAAATACACTGGGTGCTGTGGGTGACCTTACGATCTGACTTGACAGCATTGAGGATGTTTCAGTCACAGCCTCAGCCAATGCTGTCTCGAGCTCCAAAGAAAAGCTGTAACTCTCACAATGACCAAGACGATTTAAGAGTGTTACTAGCTTCTCACTCCGAAACAGGTGCCGAATAGTCATACACAGAAGTATGTGCTTTGGGTGCTTCCATGATCCATTTGTTGCCGCTCGACAGAGGTCTTGACCTATTGACTGAACAAGTCTATGAACTCTTGCTGATGTATGAACTGCTTTGCCAGTTATCGCATAGAGTAAGAAACGTTCAATTTCTGCTGGAATTACTATCTGGTTGTTGGTAAGGTCTTGAGCTGTTGGTGGCCATTTGACCTCTGTAGAGTTATTGTATGCCTCTTGTATTGACTGGTGCATTTGTGTGCCGACAAGTGCAACTGTGTCTTCTGAAGCTAATTGATAGGCTTTTCGAACAGCTGAATCGACATTAATTTGAGTATTGTATACCAAGTATGATTGGAAATCTCCCATTTGACAAAATCCCAGGCTCCTTTGGTAAGCATCATATTTCTCGAGCTTCTTCTTGAGGTTGGTGCTCCTGAAGTTGGGATTCGGGTGTGGACTGTCCTGAAGCCTATTGGTGTAGACCTTCAGCAAGACAGATAGCTTCATAATTTTCTTCTCAGCAATAATTTCTTTGTCAACCACTTTTGTCACTTCTGCCATTGCCATCTGGTGAGCTTTTTCTACTTCACGCTGTCTCTCTTGTTCATCAAGTCGATCACTTCGCCATTTTTCAGGGTTCTGTGTGTATCTGTTTCGACATGACCTGTGAAACTTTGCTTCACATGCAAAGAGGTCATGCCCCCTGATGCGTAAAAGGAGAGTTTCATCATTTCGCACCTCTGCTACATCAATGACATGTTTCCAGCCTTCCCGTTCAAAGTCTATGAGGCCTTCGGTTGTCCAGCTGCCTTGGATTTTTACTTTCTTTCTTGCTTCTGATCTGCAGAAGATACAATCAGCATGGAAGATAATGTGATCACTAGATGATCGGCGGGTTGATCGGGATTCTGGCAAAGATGATGTTTCTGCTTCTTTTAAGCGGTTCAGATTCATCGTAAAACGTTGATAGCATTCCCGGTGAAAACCATGCACTTCTTCAATAATGTCAGGTAGTTTTCTGCATGATTCTTCAAGTCGATAGGGTGAATCTTGAGGTTCAGCCATTCTTCTACGCTTGATCTCCTTCAACTTTTCCATCTTCAGTTCCGGATCCTTTACATTCGTCATCAGCTGTATTGGTCCATACTTCAGCCCTGGTACGTGTATGATGCAAATGGGTTCCGTGTCAGATGTACAATGCTTTCGCTTCTTGTGGGATGTCGAAGCCATGGTTAGATGCACGGTTCTCCAAGTATAGATGTCAGCATCGCAGTCTAAGTCCTACTCGCATCTGAAAGTACACATAAAATAAGAATTAAAAAAGCAGTTACTATTTTGCTTAAGTTAATAACAGGGGTTATTTATCCATATATCAAGATATCCATTATTTATAATTAGTATAATCTGCAAATAGAAAACTTAAATATGTAAATTGACAGCAGTTAAACTTAATTAATTCAAATGGTTGTTGCCTGTTTTCTTCCATATTGAGGAGAGATCTTAACTATGTATTTAAAACATTCATTTGTGGAAAATGAATCTGAAATGCAACTAAAATAGGCATGGGTTACATATTCATTTATTTTAGTGACAATCCCCATAGTTGTAGGAGAGGGCACTGTCATGTCACTTTTGGTGGCAAATTTGGATTTTGCTAGCTAGTGACAATTTTTCTTGTGATCTAAAAAGTGAATCAATTAATTACAATGCATATAAAAACATTACGGGATCATGCCGATGGGTATTGCCTGCATAACTGGATTCAATATAGTGCATGTTAACGTTCCACAACGTTGAATCTAAAACATTCAAATGGCTGTTATTTCAGATTGGCTCTTGTTAGAAAAAATATGAAGGTATCGCCTGAAAGCAAATGTAATACACGATGAAGAGATTAATACAACATTGAAAAGTTTCCATGTAAATAAATGTTAAAAAATCTGATTGTGAAATAAATACCAATATTTCATTGAAGAAGCAGTCGCGGGTTGAATTATTGTGTTCCGCAGAGCTGTTTATTTAACTAGTTGTCCCAATAGTTTCATTTACCACATATTCAAAAAGAACAGCTCATAATCTTTCATTTGGTATATCATATATTGAAATAGGAGCTATTTGAGGCCTCTGGTGGAAGATTATAATCAGTAGTCAAAGTTCGGTCGACGTCGGAGAGCGTCGGCATAATTATGAGGGTACCCTACTTTGTTGAGCCGAAATGGGCATTGCATCCCTAAATTTTTCTTGGTAACATTTGGAATCGTGTTTAGTATGCCTCTGGGCTTCAAAAAAAGTTGGTTTGGTTTAGAGGTGGGGGGGATGCTCGTGGACCATATGTGGCCCATGCCCTATTCCCTTGTGATAGAAAACATGAACCATAACCACTCGAGGCTCCATAATAATAATGACGTCACAGTGTGCAGAGCAATCCATAGGCATATCTGCAAAAGTTTTCATATCCCAGTCCCAGAAAAGTAATGTAACAAGGGTTATACTAGGTGGTTTGCCATTGCCTTCCCGGCAGTAGTTAGGGCAGGAATTTGGAATTTGTTCAGGGTGCCGGAGATAGCTCGCCGACTCTTCGCGAAGGCCAACGGGGGTCTTCGTCCACCAACTAATGCCAACATATGAGACGCCCGGGTTCACGTCGATCCGAGAGACAGCACACACGGACTGGTGAGTGGTGAATAATCCTACCTGTGAAACTCCAGGGCGGCAGTTTATAGCAGGTCGGGATTCAAACCCAGGTTAGAGACAGTTTCGAGCCGAGCGAGCGTGCACCTCCATGGCTCTCGGGCATCCGGCCAACCCGCATAATTGATAAATTGTCACATTTGACCTCATGTGACCCTTTTGACCTTGAAAATGACCTTCAACGTCCGAATCGGAGGTCGGATACGGCCACGCCCACATCATGTGAGACATGCCACGCCCTATAAAACTACGTATTAACATAAAAAGGGTGTCCTTTGAAAAAATTAAAAACCTTTTCAGGTTTGCGTACGTATTACATAGATGGCCACAAACACGGAATTGGGGAATACGTTAATTGTCGTTGTTCAAAACGATCGTCATTAAAACAAGTGTTAAAATATTGAGAGGAAAAAGTCACTTATTGTGAACAAATTAAACCGTTAAAACAGTCAAACGTAACAAGTTGATGGTCTGTCCGCAATAAGGCGACGAAAGTGCAGGCTGGAATCGGCGGATTGCTTCACTGCAAACGATGGACATGTATTTGTGAGACAAACACGTGGTTAATGTCTCCCGTGCGCATCTCGATTGTTTCGGGAACAGCAACCAGGAGGTAAGGATATCTGTTTGGGAATGGACGAACGAGTAGGAAAATGACATGATCGTTTACATCGTGACTCGTCAGTGTTACGTGTGTCTCGCAGGACGGAGTGACCGGATACCATGTGCAGTCACACGACCCTCGCGTGCTGTGTGCTAAACCAATGGGCGCTCGAGTTTACCGGAAACCTCAGTCGGATCCTTCACAGTCAGTCCCCGTGCGGCGTGAATGGAATCCCCCTGCGCCCCTCAGTGCGAGTCCCCCTGCGCCCCTCAGTGCGAGTCCCCCTGCGCCCCTCAGTGCGAGTCCCCCTGCGGCCCTCATTGCGAGTTCCCCTGCGCCCCTCAGTGCGAGGTCCCCTGCGCCCCTCAGTGCGAGTCTCCCTGCGCCCCTTCAGTGCGAGTCCCCCTGCGCCCCTTCAGTGCGAGGCCCCCTGCTCCCCTCAGTGCGAGTCCCCCTGCGCCCCTTCAGTGCGAGGCCCCCTGCGCCCCTCAGTGCGAGTCCTCCTGCGCTCCTCAGTGCGAGTCCCCCTGCGCCCCTCAATGCGAGTCCCCCTGCGCCCCTCAGTGCGAGTCCCCCTGCGCCCCTCAGTGCGAGTCCCACTGCGCCCCTCAGTGCGAGTCCCGCTGCACCTCCTCAGTGCGAGGCCCCCTCCACCCCCTCAGTGCGAGTCCCCCTACACCTCCTCAGTGCGAGGCCCCCTCCACCCCCTCAGTGCGAGTCCCCCTGCACCCCTCAGTGCGAGGCCCCCTCCGCCCCTCAGTGCGAGTCCCCCTGCGCCCCTCAGTGCGAGGCCCCCTGCGCCCCTCAGTGCGAGTCCCCCTGCGCCCCTCAGTGCGAGTCCCGCTGCACCTCCTCAGTGCGAGGCCCCTCCACCCCTCAGTGCGAGTCCCCCTACACCTCAGTGCGAGGCCCCCTCCACCCCCTCAGTGCGAGTCCCCCTGCACCCCTCAGTGCGAGGCCCCCTCCGCCCCTCAGTGCGAGTCCCCCTGCGCCCCTCAGTGCGAGTCCCCCTGCGCCCCTCAGTGCGAGTCCCCCTGCGCCCCTCAGTGCGAGTCCCCCTGCGCCCCTCAGTGCGAGTCCCCCTGCGCCCCTCAGTGCGAGTCCCCCTGCGCCCCTCAGTGCGAGGCCCCCTGCGCCCCTCAGTGCGAGTCCCCCTGCGCCCCTCAGTGCGAGTCCCCCTGCGCTCCTCAGTGCGAGTCCCCCTGCGCCCCTCAGTGCGAGTCCCCCTGCGCGAGTCCCCCTGCGCCCCTCAGTGCGAGTCCCCCTGCGCCCCTCAGTGCGAGTCCCCCTGCGCCCCTCAGTGCAAGTCCCCTTGCGCCCCTCAGTGCGAGTCCCCCTGCGCCCCTCAGTGCGAGGCCCCCTGCGCCCCTCAGTGCGAGTCCTCCTGCGCCCCTCAGTGCGAGGCCCCCTGCGCCCCTCAGTGCGAGGCCCCCTGCGCCCCTCAGTGCGAGTCCCACTGCGGTCCTCAGTGCGAGTCCCGCTGCACCTCCTCAGTGCGAGTCCCCCTGCACCTCCTCAGTGTGAGTCCCCCTGCCCCTCCTCAGTGCGAGTCCCCCTGCACCCCTCAGTGCGAGTCCCCCTGCACCCCTCAGTGCAAGGCCCCCTGCACTCCTCAGTGCGAGTCCCCCTGCGCCCCTCAGTGCGAGTCCCCCTGCGCCCCTCAGTGCGAGTCCCCCTGCGCCCCTCAGTGCGAGTCCCCCTGCGCCCCTCAGTGCGAGTCCCCCTGCGCCCCTCAGTGCGAGTCCCCCTGCGCCCCTCAGTGCGAGTCCCCCTGCGCCCCTCAGTGCGAGTCCCCCTGCGCCCCTCAGTGCGAGTCCCCCTGCGCTGCTCAGTGCTAGTCCCCCTGCGACCCCCAGTGCGAGTGCCGCTGCGCCCCTCAGTGCGAGTGCCCCTGCGCCCCTCAGTGCGAGTCCCCCTGCGCCTCCTCAGTGCGAGCCCCCCTGCGGCTCCTCAGTGCGAGGCCCCCTGCGACCTCAGTGCGAGTCCCCCTGCGCCTTCTCAGTGTGAGTCCCCTTGCGTCCTCAGTGCGAGTTCCCCTGCGCTCCTCAGTGTGAGACCCCCTGCGTCTTCTCATTGCGAGTCCCCCTGCGCCTTCTCAGTGTGAGACCCCCTGCGTCTTCTCATTGCGATTCCCCCTGCGCCTTCTCAGTGCGAGTTCCCCTGCGCCCCTCAGTGCGAGTCCCCCTGCGCCCCTCAGTGCGAGTCCCCCTGCGCCCCTCAGTGCGAGTCCCCCTGCGCCCCTCAGTGCGAGTCCCCCTGCGCCCCTCAGTGCGAGTCCCCCTGCGCCCCTCAGTGCGAGTCCCCCTGCGCCCCTCAGTGCGAGTCCCCCTGCGCCCCCTCAGTGCGAGTCCCCCTGCGCCCCTCAGTGCGAGTCCCCCTGCGCCCCTCAGTGCGAGTCCCCCTGCGCCCCTCAGTGCGAGTCCCCCTGCGCCCATCAGTGCGAGTCCCCCTGCGCCCCCTCAGTGCGAGACCCCCTGCGCCCCCTCAGTGCGAGTCCCCCTGCGCCCCTCAGTGCGAGTCCCCCTGCGCCCCCTCAGTGCGAGTCACCCTGCGCCCCCTCAGTGCGAGGCCCCCTGCGCCCATCAGTGCGAGTCCCCCTGATCCCCCTCAGTGTGAGTCCCCCTGCGCCCCTTAGTGCGAGTCCCCCTGTGCCCCTCAGTGTGAGTCCCCCTGTGTCCCTCAGTGTGAGTTCCCTTGCACCCCTCAGTGCTAGTCCTGTGCACCTCGATGCCAGTCCCCCTGCGCCCCTTTCCAGCCTCCTCCACCTGCACCCTTTGTGAGTAGCTGGGGCAGCGAGTTCCCCATGCACAATATGCTTACGGGGGGTTGTGTTGTTTTTCAGGTATCGAGATTGCTAAAGAAAAAGGTGCAAAGTATCGACTTGGACCAGAACTAGAGATCTGGTAAACTCTCTCTCATTGAGCACCTTTTTCTTTTCTTTTACACTTGGAAAAGGCAACTGTCCCCAGTCACTGTAAAAGGAAACAATTTCTTTTTTGGCAACCGAATTTAGAAACTCATACCCAGGTGTACCCTTGGGGTTCCCTTCGTATGCATACGAAGTTTCAGGTTTCTAGCTGTCATCATCGTGGAGCTGTGTGACTGACGAACACACACTGGCTATTTTATTAGTTTAGATTAATCTTCGGTTCGTAGTCGATAGAGTACCTACATAAATCACATACAGGAGAAAGACATTTCTCTACATCAGTGTACTTTTTACATGCATTAAAAGGACATTGGGAGACAACAAACAAACACACATTGTATGGGATTTGACACCTGGGTTTCCTACATCATGTGACAAGTATTCAGACGGGAAAGTCAAAAGTGATTTCAGATCACATTGCAACAAAGAAGACAAAAACTTGTGATTGTCTTGCATGGCCAATCATTATGAGCTTAAAGGGCAGATCCGGGGATGCAGCCACAATATTTCAAAAAGGATTTGCGGGTGAGTGAGGTTGCCAACATTGCCTGTCAAATAGTGGAATTATTTATAAAATAAGATAGTGGCAGTACACCTGGCGCTCACCTGGTGGAATAAACAGTATACTGCACCGACTAAAGGTATTTTAAACCAATTTGAATAGTTGCTAGAAGACAGGGCATCATGTAGAATCATAACAACATAATCATAAGACTTTAAACAAGCAAACAAAAAAATACCTATTTTCGGGGGAAACACCTATCCCCTCCCATCCCATTCTGTACACCTCCTCAGACCCCAATTTTTCCAATGCTTTGAACAAACATTGGTACATCAGGGATGATGAAGGTTGTGGTGAAGTGTCATCAAAATTGTGTGTGTAGGTTCTGAGAAAAAAAGCAAATACTTATTTTGGGGGGCAAGCTCCTCCATACACCACTGTCGATCCTGATTTTTTTTTAAAAATGCCAGGAACAAGCTTTCGTACAACACGGGTGATTAAAGTTGTGGTCAAGTTTCATCAGAATTGCGTGTGTAGTTTCTGAGAAGAAAGAAAATTCCTATTTTCGGGGGCAACCCACCCCTTCCGCTCCCCTCCCCCGTAGACCCCTAAAGGGGTAGATTTTTTTTTAATGCCGTGAACAAATTTTGGTACATCATTGATGGTGAAAGTTGTGGTGAAGTTTCATCGAAATAGTGTGTGTAGTTTCAGAGAAAAGAGCAAATATCTATTTTGGGGGGTCAAACCTGGATGCACTTTGACCCCCATTAGACCCCAATTTTTTTTTTCATGCCGTGAACAAACATTAGTCACAACACAACAAATATCATTTGTGCCAAATTTGGTCGCAATCCCATCAGCGGTTTCGGAGAAGAAGTTTCAAGTGTTTACGGATGGACAGACGGACGGACGACGCGCCATTGCATAATATTCGTTCCAGGTGACCTAAAAATTATGGAGCAAATGGTCTCATTATGGACATTACACACTCTGTACTATGACAAAGGACCCATGCCCCCTCAACCCTCTTCCACACATTTATGTCTGGGCCAGGAGACAGAGGTCTCAAAGGTGAGCCGACTTGATATTTGTAGTCAACAAAAATAGTCACAGAGTCCAAAGGGGCTGCGAGCTATCTTTCCACTCTCAGGTTATTACCTCTGCCACCGAAAGTGGATGTATGATATGTTTTCACCCCTGTTTGTCTTTCTGTCTGAGCAGGATATCTCGATAAATAATGTACAGATTCGGACGAAACTTGGTAGACAGGTTGGAGTTTGACACGAATGAAATGATTCAATTTTGTTGAAAATCTGGATCCGGATACGATCATTTTTAACGTGATTCTTCACCATTGAGAGAGAGAGGGCCAAAAATGATATATAGAATGAAAGCTCAAAAAGTTATGGATGGATTCGGACGAAACTTGATCGACCGGTTGGGTGTGTGACACTGACAAATTGATTCGATTTTGGTGAAGATCAGGATCCAGATACTGTAATTTTTAAATTTTGTAAGTGACTTCACCATTTAGAGAGAGACGTCACCATCAAGTCTGTACCAACTGTTGTTAACTGCAGAGGTTGTGGAGACCTGCTTTTCACCCATTACTGTATTGGGTCTCTCATAAAGATGAGATTTCCAGTATAATTTTGATGGTTACAAATGAGGCACAGCGACCTCCATTGTCTCCCTGGAGCATTCTGCGCACACGAACAAGCAGAGCAGGACCAGGCTTGTTCGTATTGCATTGAGATCCCATAACTTTCTGGATCTCCCAACTTGTTTTCTAACCGCATGTTAGGCACACGCTTCATAAGATTTTTAAAATTGATGTGACAAGGCACAGAATGACTGACTGCTTCAACAAACCATCCTTTGGTCATTGAAAACCAGCTATGGTGTATTTAATATGTCCTTGTACAGTAGATAAAGGATGATAAGGTTTTCTTTTCTTCCTTTTTGTGGGTTTGTTGTATATTCATCAGCTTTTAAATTAATTTCTCTCCTTCGAAATAGAAGTTTGCCAACTGCAACTCCGGATGATGGATAAACAACACTTTTTCACAGCACACGTTTTGATTACTGCCGTCCGTACATGTTACCTTGTCTGTAACAGTGGCTATGGCTGCGGGGATCACTTCTTCGAGAACGACACGTGTCTTCACTCCTTTCAGGTTCTGGCCGAGCTTTTGCTGTCTCCAATCACTCAAAACATCATCTGTGATGTGGGCATGTAAGTTTTATTTTGATATAGCATATGCTGATTTTCATCCACCCTTGGGGGTAGGAGCACTCAGGTTACCTGTTAAATGAGCAAGTATCAGAGGTCCACAAAATATTAAAGTACAAATGAAGGTGATGAGGTGAGACTGCAAGTGTGTCAATCACAGTCTCTACTGAGATGCCCCTACTGCGATGCACTGCCAACTTTTTCCCCATACTTGAGCTAATCAGGGCCGGTGCAACGGTACTAGGCGCCCTCGGCAAACCTTCAGCTTTGTGGCTTTTAACTTTCGATTGACTTTCAAACCTTGAAAGAAATGTGCATTTGTATGAAAACGTTCTGCGCTTATATTTATAAAATAATTTTCAATCAAAAAGGTGAATCTGATACTGATTGTATGTTGTCATTGTTCTACACTTTTCACTGGATATGTACTCTAAGACATGCTCATGACAATGTGTAATATGGATCACGTGATGTCATACAGGGTGTCTCAAAATAGATGGAACCCATTAACATGATAATAATTTATTACTCAGACAAGAAACTCCAAAAAAGATTACATTTCCTGGAAGCTGATATGATAACAATTAAAAAACTGAAGATTTGAGGTCTCTAGCTCAAAGGATACATTTATTAGAGCACATGTTCCAAATGACCGCCTTTGCGCCTTAGACACACTTGAAGCCGACGAGCGAAGTTGTCAATCACCCTGACACACTCTTCCTTCCTGATGGCACGAATCTTCTGGGTGATGGCCACTTTCAGTTCAGAAATGGATTGAGGACGATTCTCATACACGTTGTCCTTCAAGAACCCCCGGAGATAAAAATCTGGGGGGTTCAGATCGGGTGAATGCGGAGACCACTCGGGTTCGCGGCGCCTGCTGATCAGCCGATCAGGGAATCGGTGGTCCAGCCACTCCATCGTGATGTTGGCTGTATGTGGAGTTGCCCCATCTTGTTGGAACCATTGCACATCTCGATTCACGCCACGACGTCTCCCAAGTCCCCTCCAGAACTTGTTGAGCACCACAATGTAACGCTCCTTTGTGACAGTGACTGCCTCCTCGTCTGCGTCTTCAAACCAAAACGGTCCAATTATGCCATGTTTTGAGATGGCCACCCAGGCCGTGCATTTCACAGAGTGCAAGGGCCTCTGAAGCACCTCGTCTGGGGCGTGTGTGCCCCAGAACACATTGTTCTTGCTATTGACATGCCCACAGAGCAAGAAGTGTGCTTCGTCGCTGAACCAAACATCATCAAGAAAGTCAGGATCCTCTTCGATCTTGTTCTCGAACCACCGGCACATCACAACAGGTTTTGCCATGTCAGCTGGTGTGAGTTTATGCTTGATCTGGATCTTGTATGGGTACAGCTGAAGATCCTTGATAAAGATTCTTTGCACTGACGCACGTGAAAGACCCAGCTCTTGGCTACGTCTTCGGTTGGACTTTTTCGGGCTCCTTCCGACAGAATGTCTCACCGCATTCACATTGTCAGGAGATCTTGCAGTCAGCTTCCTGCCAGAACTGGGTGTTTCTGCCTTCTTGTTGAGGTTGTTTACTGATCCAGTGGCTTGAAATTTGTGTGCCCAACTATAAATTTGGTTTTTCTGGGGATAGTTGTTGAAGTTGAACTTCCTGTGAAATTTTGCTTGCACCGTTTTGAATGATTTCGTCTCCAAATAAGTAGTGACGCAAAATATTTTTTCCTCCTTTGCCCAAGGCATTTTGATTGATAATTATTAACGCACAGGTTGTAAACCTGGTGCGTTATAGCGTTTGCCTGGGAATTTCTGTCTCTCCAAAAGTGAAGCTCCGTTTCTGTCGCTCAGATGTGTAGCCAGTTTCTGTCGCTCAGATGTGTAAACATGACGTCATCAAATCTATATTTAGGCTAACCATGGGCTACCCCTTTGGCTGGTACGCGGCCGCTCGCTAGTACATAATATAGGATATATTTGTTATCTATATTATAATAGCCGTAGATGATTCTGTCTGTCTGTCTGTCTATCTGTTGGGTGTCTGTCCGGGGTGTGGCTTACTCGGTTTGCAGAGTAGCTCCACCCATAGCTCCACCCATTCTGGGAGTGGCTATAAACAAATATCCACCATTTTATTAACTCGCATAGCTTTGAGTCCTGTTTTGTAGGCCCGTGGTGTCTTGCTCTCCCCCAGTTTTATTTCAAATCAAATTCGATAAATCATTTCATTTTTCACAGTCGCTAACATAGTTTTAGACTCGGTTGAAAAAAAACGGGAAGAAAATCCGATGAAAGTTGCCGTTTATAGAACGAAATGAATTCTCAAAGGCCTGTAACTTCAAGGCCATTGAGTCTCTCTCACGCCTTTATCTCCAATCTAACTCACCATATGATTTCATTTTTATCGATGGTTTTACTTTTAGACTCGGTGTCAGCAATAATTGAGAACAATCCACACACGCGGGAAAATGCAGAGATATATTTTTTAAAATCGCGTCATGGTGTATCATACACCGCCCAACATGACACCGCCGGCAATGTGTCGATATATATTAAAAATTCGCTTTTGCTTTTCCGTTATGATATATTACTATTTCGTTTGATGATAGTCGTCACAAAAACGTCAACAATGATGCCGACATATATTTCTTCGTTTTTATTTCATTCAACATATTAGCCGGAAGTAAAATATGTTTCAGGAAATTACCGAGAGATATTTCTTCGTTTTTTTTATTAGTTATGTGCGCATACACTTTAAATAGGTTTATTTGAAATCTTTAATTTTCCACAATATAATTTACTTGCCATTTATCATTTGATGATTACGAGACAAATTCCTCTTGAGGATCGTGACAATTCATGCGTTGCGTGGAAACTTCCATTTCCAAAATGAATGAGACGATCGATGAAGAACGACTCGGTGTCACCAACGCGGGAAAATGCAGAGATATATTTTTTAAAATACACCATATCACCGCACAACACCGCCCAACAGCCAACAAGTATCATACACCGCCCAACAGCCAACGAGTATCATACACCGCCCAACATGACACAGACAGCAACATGTCGACATTATCGCTTTTTCTTTAAACCGAGTGAACCGAGCCGAACCGAATACACCGCGTGAATTCACCGAGCGAATTTCAGCCAATTCCACCTATTTCTTCGTTTTTATTTTATTCGTTACCAGCAGAAGTACCCAGCGTTGCCGGGCGGGGGAGGGGGGAAGGGCACGTACACTTTAAACATGTATATACATGTGGGATGTGGGATATATACATGTGGGACATGTGTACGTGTGTGTACGTGTGTACGTGTGTGTGTGTGTGTGTGTGTGCGCGTGAATATGTGTGTGTGTGTATATATGTGTGTGTATGTGTATGTAGGCTAACCCCCGCTCTAGCAGGGAAAATGGCCTTAAAATGCATGTTGTTGTTGTATGTGTATATACATGTCTGTGTGTGTGTGTTTGTGTGTATATGTGTCTGTACGTGTGTGTGTGTGTGTCTGTTTTTGTGTGTGTGTGTGTGTGTGTGTGTGTGTGTGGAGATGTATATATGTGTATATATGTGTATATGTGGATACATATGTGTATACATATTTGCATATGTGCATATGTGTATATGTGTCTGTACGTGTGTGTGTGTGTGTGTGTGTGTGTGTGTGTGTGTGTGTGTGTGTGTGTGTGTGTGTGCATGTGTGTCGATGTACGTGTGTGTGTATGTGTATATGTGTGTGGGTGTATATGTGTGTGTGTGTGTATATGTAAACATGGGCCGGTGTGTGTGTAAAGTGTGAGGAGGTATTGGAGAGGAAAATGCAGAGATATATTTTTTTAAATCGCGCCATGATGATAAACGAAAATACACCGCCTAAAATAACAGTCGACATATCTATCTATAATTCCAGCAATCTCTGTGTGTACGTGTGTCTGTGTGTCTGTGTGTCTGTGTGTCTGTGTGTCTGTGTGTCTGTGTGTTTGTCTGTGACCGCTGTTTCTCGACAACCACGGGTCCGATATACTTGAAACTTGCCAGGTATATTGCTGGGGACCCGAGGATGTGCCTTTTCAAGGTTTTAAATTAATCGGACAAGTACTTACCGAGCTATGTCCAAAAAACGCTTCAACCAATCAGAGAGCAGCGAGCTATCACGTGTGCCGAACGTGGCGATCAGACTCTGCCTCGGACGGCACATTTGACAGCGTATTCATTTATTTCACGTTGGAAAACTATGTTGCCGTTAAACTATGTTTTAAAACGATTTCAAACTGCGATTAAATTAAAACGATTCATCGTAACTGCGATTTGCGAACTTCCGGCAGCCAATCACAGAACGCTTTGTTGCGTAGGCGTGGCCGATGTGAGACGAGCGGAGCTGAGCGCGTTACGAGCTGACCGCCATTACGGTACGTAATTCGATTTCTTATGCGCATTATTTCTCCCAATTCAGTCAGAGCGAAGGGCGGAAGCGAAGAGCGTTGTTTTTTTTGTTTACGGACGTACGGGCGGGGTAGAGCGTACGGGTAGCGTTTTTTTTTTTTTTTGGCAAGGAACGGGCACCCACGTACGGGCAATGCCCTAGTATTTAAAATTCGCCATACACATCCATGCGGGAATCCCACGGGCATGGATGTGTGTGACATTTCGACATATTGAGTTACATGCTGCGCCTGCACATTCAGTTATATAAGATGGTTACTGGCAATTGATCACATCCACAAATGATGTAATCCACACAATTTATGTACTTTACATAACGTTAATAGGAATACATGCCCGTGTAGATGGGAAATACAGTTTGTTTGAAATAAATCACAAATATCAGAAGAAAGTTTTTTAAACCATTTTATATAACTGAATGTGCAGGTGCAGCATCGAACTCAATATGTCGAAATGTCACACACATCCATGCCCGTGGGATTCCCACGGGTGACCCCGCTAGTATGTTATGTTATAGGATATATAGGATATATGTTATATGATATAGGATATATATAGGATAGGTTATAGGATATATATGTTATAGGATAGGAATATAGGACCCAAATGACCCAGAGGACCCAAATGACCCAGAGGACCCAGAGGACCCAGAGGACCCAAATGACCCAGAGGACCCAAATGAACCAGAGGACCCAAATGACCCAAATGACCCAAATGACCCAGAGGACCCAAATGACCCAGAGGACCCAAATGACCCAGAGGACCCAAATGACCCAGAGGACCCAAATGACCCAGAGGACCCAAATGACCCAGAGGACCCAAATGACCCAGAGGACCCAGAGGACCCAAATGACCCAGAGGCCCCAAATGACCCAGAGGCCCCAAATGACCCAGAGGACCCAAATGACCCAGAGGACCCAAATGACCCAGAGGACCCAAATGACCCAGAGGACCCAAATGACCCAGAGGACCCAAATGACCCAGAGGACCCAAATGACCCAGAGGACCCAAATGACCCAGAGGACCCAAATGACCCAGAGGACCCAAATGACCCAGAGGACCCAAATGACCCAGAGGACCCAAATGACCCAGAGGACCCAAATGACCCAAATGACCCAGAGGACCCAAATGACCCAGAGGACCCAAATGACCCAGAGGACCCAAATGACCCAGAGGACCCAAATGACCCAGAGGACCCAAATGACCCAGAGGACCCAAATGACCCAGAGGACCCAAATGACCCAGAGGACCCAAATGACCCAGAGGACCCAAATGACCCAGAGGACCCAAATGACCCAGAGGACCCAAATGACCCAGAGGACCCAAATGACCCAGAGGACCCAAATGACCCAGAGGACCCAAATGACCCAGAGGACCCAAATGACCCAGAGGACCCAAATGACCCAGAGGACCCAAATGACCCAGAGGACCCAAATGACCCAGAGGACCCAAAGGCCCCAAATGACCCAGAGGCCCCAAATGACCCAGAGGCCCCAAATGACCCAGAGGCCCCAAATGACCCAGAGGACCCAAATGACCCAGAGGACCCAAATGACCCAGAGGACCCAAATGACCCAGAGGACCCAAATGACCCAGAGGACCCAAATGACCCAGAGGACCCAAATGACCCAGAGGACCCAAATGACCCAGAGGACCCAAATGACCCAAATGACCCAGAGGACCCAAATGACCCAAATGACCCAGAGGACCCAAATGACCCAGAGGACCCAGAGGACCCAAATGACCCAGAGGACCCAGAGGACCCAAATGACCCAGAGGACCCAAATGACCCAGAGGACCCAAATGACCCAGAGGACCCAAATGACCCAAATGACCCAGAGGACCCAAATGACCCAGAGGACCCAAATGACCCAGAGGACCCAAATGACCCAGAGGACCCAAATGACCCAGAGGACCCAAATGACCCAGAGGACCCAGAGGACCCAGAGGACCCAGAGGACCCAAATGACCCAGAGGACCCAAATGACCCAGAGGACCCAAATGACCCAGAGGACCCAAATGACCCAGAGGACCCAAATGACCCAGAGGACCCAAATGACCCAGAGGACCCAAATGACCCAAATGACCCAGAGGACCCAAATGACCCAGAGGACCCAAATGACCCAGAGGACCCAAATGACCCAGAGGACCCAAATGACCCAGAGGACCCAAATGACCCAGAGGACCCAAATGACCCAGAGGACCCAAATTCTATGTATGTTTCTATGATGATGTATGTTTTGGTGAAAGTACATAATGTGAATACTAGTAGCAATTTTACAAAAACCATGGCATAATTTCAAATCTTGACCCGAGATGATAATTATGCTACATCATAATTTCCATGTGCCAACCTGGGCGGAATCCAAGTGGATTCACTTGACTTGTTAGTTGTTATGGTCTCCTCTCTTGAAATCTGAAAGAAAAAGAACAAGAACATTAATATTGGCAGAATTATGAGCAGTGACATGGGTTCCATGTATTTTGAGACACCCGTTACTATGTGTTCCTGCAGCAAAGTTGATCATTAGAATTTTACTTTCCGTGCTTTCAGTTTACCAAATATAGAAGCAAGCTCCTTAAGGTGAATGTTTTGTGCATTCTCATGTTCTTTTGACGAGGTTGGTCACCCACCCAACAAGTCTCTCTTGCATCATTGAAGAATTAATGTATTGTAACGGTCACAAATCGTATCAGATAACTCCGGTCCGGAATCGGTGAGTTGCAAAGTGACCACGATTGCCCCTCGTCCCAGGAACCTCCTGCCGGATCCCACATCCAGAGTCGTTGTTACGTGGTCCTCCCGGTGACTACCTGGTCTCGGTGACCCCCGGACCGTGAGAGGAACCCCGCCAGAAAGATATATGATTTATACGCTTTCGTAACGCAATCAATATGAAAGACACAACAATTCAAGTCAATAAGAAACCCCCACACCAAGGATCCGGATTAATGGATAATATATTCCCAATCAATCGACAACAATCAACCCTCAATCAACAATAGCTCTAAGATGGCCATCTTATATATTCCTCCCTTGAGCCCCACTCACGGCTCCCTCCATGGTCAATGTCTCTCACAATGTCTCGGGGCCCCTGTAGTTCGATCTCCGCACGCGGGCGGTGGAACGGACCCTTCCTGACGTGCTTCAACCGTGCACGTCCCGTACCGGGAACGGCCGCTGCAGCGGACACTTCCTCGGCAGCCCACCGAGGTCGGTGCTCGTGATCGCGGCTCCGGGGCTCGCAAAGCGCGCGAGGCCCCAGGCGCCTGCCGTACGCGTCCTTGTAGACGATGAGGTGAACGGTGCCGGACGCTTGGTTCCGTGCAGGAACCCACGGCAACTTGACGCGTAACCGGTAATTACCCCGCGCAGGTAACTCCTCTCGCCAGACGGGCTTTTACACTCAGCGTTCCCAACGCTGATCAATATCGACGCCGCTCGTGTTGGAGCTGGGCGATGAGCAGAAGATGGCCGCTTTCTCCCGGACCTCGTGTCTTTTTCTTCTTCCGGTTCACCATCCCGTTTCTGGTCTCCTGTTATCAGGAGCGCCTCTAACCATTTAACCACAACAACCTTTAATAGAATAAACATTAATAAGCAATGACCTGAATAGTAAGTCACATAAATCCGGAATCCGTAACAGTCGTGTTATCATATAGATTGAGACGAGCGAGCATCGTGTCGATAGGCAGTCACGACAGAATTATCTTTTGCCGAGCATGATAATCACATGACAGAATGACCAAGTCAGATGACCACTGTCTTATCTATACACAAAGAATTAAGTTAAGCACCCCCCCCCCCCGTTTTTTTACAACCTCGCACATTACAAGTTTGTTGTCGTCAAAACAGTGTAATATACCCATGATATTGCTATATTTTCTGGAGAAGTGATATTATGGTCACATAAAAACATAACAATCATGCCGTTTTCAATATTTTATTCTGAATAATTTAAGGTGACATTTTTTGGGAATTTTAGGCATATTTTCACCTCAATTTAAGTATGGAGCTATAGGTCCATCACGGACAGTGTGGATGACGTTTATGTTTTCTAACGTACAGTCATTGTTCTGAGAAGACCTCTAGCGATCTTTGCGTCAATAACGTGTGTAGGACCCACGTGATCGGATCACTGACTCAACCAATCACTTTTTTTCACTTTGATCACTCAATTTCATCAATGGATAATTGCTAATGTCATACCAATCATTATTTGATCTCACATACCTTAGAATATATGCCAATGTATACATATACACAAAGAATATATATTAGGGGGTGCTTACCTTAATTCGTTGTGTAGGGGTGCTTAACTTAATTCTTTGTGTATATGTGCCAATTGCTAGATCAAATAGATTCCCCCGAGCCACCATATGCCACCATCGTGATGTAAGCAGGATAAGTCAGGAGACCAAATCAATTTAACAAGTGTATTAAAAGAAAAGCACATATGTACAAGCAGGCATCAACACAATTTCCCATTACCCATACGCGACACTTGCAACGACCCATGGAGTCCAGTGGAGACCAGAGACAAACCACCAGCACACAGTAAAGTAAGTTATAAATAAACCTTTCCCACAATTTCGGCTCATTTGGGCGACCTTGGGGAACGGTAAAGTTGGTAATTAAAGTGAATGCAGTAGTATGTTAGAAACCGTTTGGTCATTCACGGGATGAAAGGTCCCGGCACACCTCCCGTGTTAATGGAGGCTGTCAGATGTGACAATATACTGACAGGATGGCCTAAAGGAGTGCACACTCACTCTAGGGACATCTAGCCTGGGGTTGAATCCCGACCCAGCTATAAACTATCATCCCGGTGTTTCACAGGCAGGGTGATTTATCTGTGCGCCGTCCCTCGGATTGATGATAAATGGCCATCCGGTCTGCCGGTATTAGTTGGTGGATGTTAAAGATTCCCCGGTGTCTTTCGCAATGAGTAGGTGAGCTATCGCCCGCATCATGAACAAAGTCCAAATTCATGCCCAAACTACTGCTTGAAGATGGATGTAAAACCACCTAGCATGACCTCTGGGTAAGACACTGCTTCGCAGAATCAACACTCTCTAACATAGTATGGTACACGTACACCATATATATATATACTAGCGGGGTCACCCGTGGGAATCCCACGGGCATGGATGTGTGTGACATTTCGACATATTGAGTTATATGCTGCACATTCATTTTTACAAAATGGTTACTGGCAAGTCATCAGATCCAGAAATGGTGTGAATTTAGTTATTTCACATAATATGTGACCCCTCACTCCTCTCCACCTGACACTCTCCTGTCTCCACCTGACACTCTCCTGTCTCCACCTGACACTCTCCTCTCTCCACCTAGCACTCCTCTCCTCTCCAAACCCTCACATCCCTCTCCTTTCCAATCCCTCACCTCTCCAATCCCTCACACTCCTCTCCTCTCCAATCCTTCACACGCCTCTCCAATCGCGCCTCACACTCCTCTCCAATCGCGCCTCACACTCCTCTCCAATCGCGCCTCACACTCCTCTCCAATCGTGCCTCACACTCCTCTCCAATCGTGCCTCACACTCCCCTCCAATCACTCCTCTCCAATCGTGCCTCACACTCCTCTCCAATCACGCCTCACACTCCTCTCCAATCGTGCCTCACACTCCTCTCCAATCGCGCCTCACACTCCTCTCCAATCGCGCCTCACTCGCCTCTCCAATCGGCTTTCCCCGTCTCGTTTCTCTCCTTTTTCTCCCGTCTCGTTCTTTTTCTTGCTCCAAATCGGCCCGTCGGAATCGGAAATCGGCCCGTCTCGCCCGTCGGAATCGGAAATCGGCCCGTCTTGCTTTTGTGCTTGTGCGTAAATAAATTGTGTTCATGACACCATTTCTGGTGTTGGGCTAGCGGCTAGGGTGCCGGCTTAGGATCCTGGGTTCGAATCTCGGTCGATCGCCGAATTAATGCCAGGGGGGTTGACTCAGCCTGTCATCCTTCCGAGGTCGGCTAATTGAGTACCAGTTCACTGGTAATTCCCTGTTTGTCGTTGAAGGCGGCAAAAAGGGTTGGCGTCAGGAAGGGCATCCGGCCGTAAAACATTGCTTCAAAAAGGGGACAAAAAAACAACAACTACCACGGTCCCCGAAAAGGCCAACCCCCGCTTTGCGGGGAAAAATGGCCTCTAAACGGTGGTTTTTACACCATTTCTGGATCTGATGACTTGCCAGTAACCATTTTGTAAAAATGAATGTGCAGCATCTAACTCAATATGTCGAAATGTCACACACATCCATGCCCGTGGGATTCCCACGGGTGACCCCGCAAGTTTGCATTGACGTTCGTCGATGGACTCGTTCGCCCGTCTCATTCGTTTTCTTGCTGCATCCTGTTCAAGTCTGCGTTCTTCATCGATCGTCTCATTCATTTTGGAAATAGAAGTTTCCACGCAGCGCATGAATTGTCACGATCCTCAAGAGGAATTTGTCTCGTAATCATCAAATGATAAATGGCAAGTAAATTATATTGTGGAAAATTAAAGATTTCAAATAAACCTATTTAAAGTGTATTCGCACATAACTAATTTTAAAAAACGAAGAAATATCTCTCGGTAATTTCCTGAAACATATTTTACTTCCGGCTAATAATGTTGAATTAAATAAAAACGAAGAAATATATGTCGGCATCATTGTTGACGTTTTTGTGACGACTGTCATCAAACGAAAAAGTAATATATCTTAACGGAAAAGCAAAAGCGAATTTTTAATATATATCGACACGTTGCCGTCGGTGTCATGTTGGGCGGTGTATGATACACCATGACGCGATTTTTAAAAATATATCTCTGCATTTTCCCGCGTGTGTGGAATGTTCTCAATTATTGCTGACACCGAGTCCAAAACCATCGATAAAAATGAAATCATATGGTGAGTTAGATTGGAGATAAAGGCGTGAGAGAGACTCAATGGCCTTGAAGTTGAAGTTACAGGCGTTTGAGAATTCATTTCGTTCTATAAACGGCAACTTTCATTGGATTTCCTTCCCGTTTTTTTTCAACCGAGTCGAAAACTATGTTAGCGACTGTGAAAAATGAAATGATATATCGAATTTTTAATATGTATCGACACGTTGCCGTCGGTGTCATGTTAGGCGGTGTATGATACACCATGACGCGATTTTAAAAAATATATCTGCATTTTCCCGCGTGTGTGGAATGTTCTCAATTATTGCTGACACCGACTCTAAAACCATCGATAAAAATGAAATCATATGGTGAGTTAGATTGGAGATAAAGGCGTGAGAGAGACTCAATGGCCTTGAAGTTACAGGCATTTGAGAATTCATTTCGTTCTATAAACGGCAACTTTCATCGGATTTTCTTCTCGTTTTTTTTCAACCGAGTCTAAAACTATGTTAGCGACTGTGAAAAATGAAATGATATATCGAATTTAAAATAGATATCGACACATTGCCGTCGGTGTCATGTTGGGCGGTGTATGATACACCATGACGCGATTTTAAAAAATATATCTCTGCATTTTCCCGCGTGTGTGGAATGTTTGTGGAAAATTAAAGATTTCAAATAAACCTATTTAAAGTGTATGCGCACATAACTAATAAAAAAAACGAAGAAATATCTCTCGGTAATTTCCTGAAACATATTTTACTTCCGGCTAATATGTTGAATGAAATAAAAACGAAGAAATATATGTCGGCATCATTGTTGACGTTTTTGTGACGACTATCATCAAACGAAATAGTAATATATCATAACGGAAAAGCAAAAGCGAATTTTTAATATATATCGACACATTGCCGGCGGTGTCATGTTGGGCGGTGTATGATACACCATGACGCGATTTTAAAAAATATATCTCTGCATTTTCCCGCGTGTGTGGATTGTTCTCAATTATTGCTGACACCGAGTCTAAAAGTAAAACCATCGATAAAAATGAAATCATATGGTGAGTTAGATTGGAGATAAAGGCGTGAGAGAGACTCAATGGCCTTGAAGTTACAGGCCTTTGAGAATTCATTTCGTTCTATAAACGGCAACTTTCATCGGATTTTCTTCCCGTTTTTTTTCAACCGAGTCTAAAACTATGTTAGCGACTGTGAAAAATGAAATGATTTATCGAATTTGATTTGAAATAAAACTGGGGGAGAGCAAGACACCACGGGCCTACAAAACAGGACTCAAAGCTATGCGAGTTAATAAAATGGTGGATATTTGTTTATAGCCACTCCCAGAATGGGTGGAGCTATGGGTGGAGCTACTCTGCAAACCGAGTAAGCCACACCCCGGACAGACACCCAACAGATAGACAGACAGACAGACAGAATCATCTACGGCTATTATAATATAGATATATATATATATATATATATATATATATATATATATATATATATATATATATATATATATATATATATATATATATATATATAATATATATATACATATATATATATATATAGATATATATATATATATATATATATATATATAATATATATATATATACATATATATATAGATATAGATATATATATATATATATATATATATATATATATATATATTGTTGCGGATATGGGATTTGGCCTCCATCCATATCCGCTTGTAAATATTCCCCAATACTCCCCAACTATCCCCAATCCCCCATTCCCTAGTCCCATTGTCTGTAAACAACACTCTGTAGAACCGACCTTCCCCTTCTTCCCCCATTAAATGTCGTGCCCAGGTTCACCGCATCTCATGTAGACAACTATAGGACATCTTGCTAGTTATTCTTAGTCTATGTCAGTTAAGGACTCGTTTCCATTAATTCTGACTCTTCGTTGCACCAGAATGTGATTGTATGGCACCAGTAGTGAGTTTAGGACCTCCCAATACCTCCCCACAACCTCATCTCCGCATCCTCCCATCATCTCATGGAACAACAACAACTACAACCACAGCGGGGGCGGCGCGGGGAGTGGGCGTCCTCACTCCGGCTTGGTTAGCCGCCATTGCCCATGTGCTCCGACGGGGTTACCACGAAGGGGCTGACTGTCAGCTCCTCGTCAAGGGCGGAGCCCGGTAACCCCCCGCACCCAATAAGAAGCGGCGGGCCGATTCCATCTGGGGCGGAGCTAACGAGCCGAGGGCGTGTCACTCCCCGCTGGATATACGCAGCCACTTACCGGAGGTGACGTGAGATGCGCCCCGAGCTTGAAGAGAAACAGACGCCACCTCCAGCGCGACGATACCTCCCCGCATGTCTGGACCGGACCGTGTGGATCCTGTCCCTGAGCCAAGGTGCACCTTGTGCTATCCATCGACTACCTGCCCTTCCTTGCCATCAATCCCTGTGTGAGTCAGTCTTGTCCTGTTTATCTGTGGTCTGTCGGGGCTACTATAAGACCGTGATTAAGTGCCCACCTTCCTATGCTGTACCTCTTGTCAGTGTAATCTAAACGTTCTGCATACAAATATTATAACCTCCTCCGGAGGTCTTGAGAACTGTACCCCTGGTGTCGTGTCATTTAACCCAGCCGTTGTGTCCTTTCCTTAATTGATTTAGCATAGCGCGATTTGGCCAACGTTCGAGTGGAATCGGGTAAACTGTGCAGACGCGGTCATACCAAACCGCTCGGTAAACTAACATCCAAAACCGCGTCTGTAACAATATATATATATATATATATATATATATATATATATATATATATATATATATATATATATATATATATATATAAAATCATTTTTAATGCAAAATCTAGGTTTGGGGAAGAATGAGGTAGGTGATGAAGAGTGATGTTTGTTTCCTTACATCAAGGCAATGGAATGACAGAAACAAGGAAATTGGTGAACAGGAAACGGCCAGAAGGGATGGAAGGAAACGGTGAATGAATCGTCTCTGGGAATTTCTGTGTCTACAGACACGATGAATAATTTATGTTATGAATTAAAAAAATTGATGAGTATGTTTTCCACTGTAGGGAACGAGATGCGGATGTTTCAGCCATTGACCCTTTAATCTTTGTTTTGCTCTGGCAAAGGGCTAATGCTGGAGATGTTAGCAGCACCCTCATTTCCCATCCGCACCCTCATTTACCACGGCATATTAACACAAGTAATAAACATAGGGGCAATACCACTGGCGCCTCACCTGGTAGAATAAACAGTATACTGCACCGACTAAGGGTATTTTAAACCAATTTCAATGCTTGCTAGAAGACTTGCTAAAGCTAAACAATGCTTGCTAAAATTTCAATGCTTCAATGCTTGCATGTAGAATCATACTAACATAGTCATAAGACTTTAAACAAACAAAGAAAAAAATACCTCTTTTGGACGGCAACCCCTCCTCCCCCAACCCCATTTTTTTTTAATGCCGTGAACAAGCTTTGGTACATCACGGGTGGTGAAGGTTATGGTCAGGTTTCATCGAAATTGTGTGAGTAGTGCCTGAGAAAGAAGCAAATACCTATTTTGGGGGGAACCCCCCCCCCCCCATAGACCACCAAAGGGGCAGATTTTTTTTAATACCCTGAACAGACTTTGGTACAGCATGGGTGGTGAAGTTTGTGGTCAAGATTCATCAAAATTGTGTGTGTAGTTTCAGCAAAGAAAGCGAACACCTATTTTTGGGGGGGAAGGGGGCAAATCTGGACCCACTTTACCCCCCCCCTCCCCCCCCCCCCCCCCGTCAACCCCCTCAGACTTTGATTTTCTTAGCGCCGTGAACAAACTTCGGTACATCGCGTGTAATGAAGGTTGTGGTCAAGTTTCATCGAAATAGTGTGTGTAGTTTCAGAGGAAAAAGCAAATTCCTATTTTGGGGGGGTCAAACCTGGATCCACTTTGACCCCGGTAAACCACCTTAGACCCCGATTTTTTTAAATTTCATGTCGTTTATCCCGAGGGCAACCCCCCTCAAATACATCCTTAGACCGAAATTTTTCTAATGCCTTGAACAAACAAACATTGGTACATCATGGGTGATGAACAGAACGTTGTGGTGAAGTTTCATCAGAATTGTATGTATAGTTTCTAAGAAGAAAGCAAATTCCTATTTTGGGGAGGTCAAACCTGGATCCACTATGACCCCCGGTAAACCTCATTAACCCCTGATCTTTTTTTAATGCCGTGAACAAACTTTAGTCACAAAACAAATATAATTTGTGCAAAGTTTGGTCACAATCCCATCAGCGGTTTCAGAGAAGAAGTTGCAAATGTTTACAGACTGACGATGCACTATTGCATAAGCTCCCTGGAACTACGTTCCAGGTGAGCGAAAAACATTCTAAAAAGTGTAAAATAATGTATTGATGGTACGCCAAAATGTATGTAAACAAGGTAGGAATAGTCACAATAAATTGTCATGTGAAATCATTCTTATATCTGGTTCTTTTGTCGATACTCAAATTTATGTTTTTATGTAAATAGCTGTTTTTGCCTACAGGCCGGTGATGCACAAGAATGTCCGTTACAACTGCAGAGTGATCTTCTTAAACCGGTGAGTTTACAAGTACGTACATCAAATGCCTCACTGGTGTGAATGGTATGGAGTGGGTTCTGGGGTCAGGAGGGCTGTAGGTGGTAGCTTGAGTGGTCAATGGTAAAGTAGTTTAGGGGGGAAAAATTGGTAGCTGTTCACAATTCAATCCCAGGTGACACTACAAATATGCATGTGCATGCAGTGGGACCTTTTTTTATTTCTACTACAGATATGGAAGCTCACGGAAGAGGTAAATGACATAAAATGACCAGGCCTATAAATTGACAGTTGAAGAGAGGAGCAGGTAGATAAAGATTCATAATGATGAGGATGTTGTACTGCCTCACATCATTCCAATTGTTGTTGTACACCGCTCCTTTCCTATGCCATCTCCAGGCATTGCAAAACGTCATTGCCGGGCACCGAAGGGGGCTCGGCAGTGACGCACGCTGAAAGAGAGTACGTACTCAGTTTTCACTGGTTGTTTTCTTGTTTGTTGTACACCGCTCCTTTCCTATGCCATCTCCAGGCATTGCAAATCGTCATTGCTGGGCACCGAAGGGGGCTCGGCAGTGACGCACGCTGAAAGAGAGTACTCAGTTTTCACTCTGGTTGTTTGTTTGTTTGTTTGTTTGTTTTCTTGTTTTCTTTCTTGTTTGTTTTCTTGTTTTCTTGTTTGTTTGTCCGGGCGATATCTCAGCCATCCTTTGAGCTAGTAAGCTGAAATTTCGGCACAGTAGTGAGCAAGTCCTTTGTCAAAAACGTATTTTTTTTTTTGATTAATCAATAAATTGAGGAGTTATTTAATTATTAGCGATTAATTAAGTACTTATTTAATTAATCAAATTTCCTTTCTCTTCTGACCATTAACTCAGGCACCTTTTGAGTTAGGAAGCTGATATTTGGACATGCCAATGACCAGGTGATTTGGCTGCAAAGGATATTTTTGATTTATTAATTAATCAATTAATCGATTAATTATTTAATTATTCGATTAATGACAAAAAAATTTTTTTTTTTTAAAGTTACAGATTCTGATGAAATAGTGGTAGTTTATGTGTTCTCTGACCAAATTGATTAATAATTACATTTTTTTATGATTATTATTTATTTATTTTCATTATTAATCATTTATTTATTTTCTTTCTCATTTGGCCAATATCTCAGGCACCTTTTGAGCTGGGAAGCTAATATTTGGACATGACAGTGACCAAGTGATGTGGCTATCAAGGATATTTTTGATTTATTGATTAATCATTTCATCTATTTATTATTTATTGATTAATCGATTAATTATTTATTGAGTAATCAATTAATTATTTAATTTTTTATAAATGACTTATTTAATTAAATTTCTAAAAGATACATCTTCGCATGAAGCACTAGTGGTTTAGTTATGCTATTATCCAATTGATTATGAAAATATTTTGTGATAATCTTTTATTGATTTTAATTATACAATTAATCAATCAATTAGTGTACACCTCTCCCTCCCAATGCAGCCTCAATGAGCTGCACTGCGGTATTGCCGGGCGCCGGAGGCGCCCCGGCAATGCCGCGCTGTAGGATATTTAATTATTTGGCATGGGGGCGGTGTACTTTGAATGTATGTGTACTTGTTGAACACCGCTCCTTTCCTATGCCATCTCCAGGCATTGCAAATCGTCATTGCCGGGCACCAAAGGGGGCTCGGCAGTGACGCACGCTGAAAGAGAGTACTCAGTTTTCACTCTGGTTTCTTGTTTTCTTGTTTTCTTGCTTTCTTGTATGTTTGTCCGGGCGATATCTCAGCCATCCTTTGAGCTAGGAAGCTGAAATTTCGGCACAGTAGTGAGCAAGTCCTTTGTCAAAAACGGTATTTTTTGTTTTTTGATTAATCAATTAATTGAGGAGTTATTTAATTATTAGCGATTAATTAAGTGAATGAATGAATGAATTTTTTCATTCATTCATTCATTCATTCAATTAAGTACTTATTTAATTAATTAAATTTCCTTTCTCTTCGTACCATTAACTCAGGCACCTTTTGAGTTAGGAAGCTGATATTTGGACATGCCAATGACCAGGTGATTGTGCTGCAAATGATATTTTTGATTTATTAATTAATCAATTAATCGATTAATTATTTAATTATTCGATTAATTACAGATTTTTTTTTTTTTTTTCAGTTACAGATTCTGATGAAATGGTGGTGGTTTATGTGTTCTGTGACCGAATTGATTAATAATTTATTTTTTTCATGATTATTATTTATTTATTTTCATTATTAATCATTTATTTGTTTTCTTTCTCATTTGGCCAATATCTCAGGCACCTTTTGAGCTCTGAAGCTAATATTTGGACATGACAGTGACCAAGTGATGTGGCTATCAAGGATATTTTTGATTTATTGATTAATCATTTAATCGCTTAATTATTTATTGATTAATTGATTAATTATTTATTGATTAATCAATTAATTATTTAATTTTTTATTAATGACTTATTTAATTAAATTTCTAAAAGATACATCTTCGGATGAAGCACTAGTGGTTTAGTTATGCAATTAGCCAATTGATTAAGAAAATATTTTGTGATAATCTTTTATTGATTTTAATTACACAATTAATCAATCAATTAGTGTACACCTCTCCCTTCCAATGCAGCCTCTATGAGCTGCACTGCGGTATTGCCGGTCGCCGGAGGCGCCCCGGCAATGCCGCGCTGTAGGATATTTAATTATTTGGCATGGGGGCGGTGTACTTTGAATGTATGTGTACTTGTTTTCTTGCTTTCTTGTTTGTTTGTCCGGGCGATATCTCAGCCATCCTTTGAGCTAGGAAGCTGAAATTTCGGCACAGTAGTGAGCAAGTCGTTTGTTAAAAACGGTATTTTTTGTTTTTTGAATAATCAATTAATTAAGGAGTTATTTAATTATTAGCGATTAATTAAGTACTTATTTAATTAATTAAATTTCATTTCTCTTCTGACCATTAACTCAGGCACCTTTTGAGTTAGGAAGCTGATATTTGGACATGCCAATGACCAGGTGATTTGGCTGCAAAGACTATTTTTGATTTATTAATTAATCAATTAATCGATTAATTATTTAATTATTCGATTAATGATGAAAGATTAAGTGTTTGATCAATCAATTAAAGATTAAGAGATTTTTTGTTTTTTGATCAATCAATTAATTGAGGAGTTATTTAATTATTAGCGATTAATTAAGTACTTATTTAATTAATTAAATTTACTTTCTCTTCTGCCCATTATCTCAGGCACCTTTTAAGTTAGGAAGCTGATATTTGGACATGCCAATGACCAGGCGATTTGGCTGCAAAGGCTATTTTGATTTATTAATTAATCAATTAATCGATTCATTATTAAATTATTCAATTAATGACTAAATTTTTTTTTTAAGTTACAGATTCTGATGAAATGGTGGTGGTTTATGTGTTCTATGACCGAATTGATTAATAATTTAATTTTTTAATGATTATTATTTATTTATTTTCTTTCTCATTTGGCCAATATCTCAGGCACCTTTTGAGCTAGGAAGCTAATATTTGGACATGACAGTGACCAAGTGATGTGGCTATCAAGGATATTTTTGATTTATTGATTAATCATTTAATCGATCAATTATTTATTGATTAATCAATTAATTATTTAATTTTTTATTAATGACTTATTAACTTCAATTTTTAAAAGATACATCTTCGGATGAAGCAATAGTGGTTTAGTTATGCTATTAGCCAATTGATTAAGAAAATATTTTGTGATAATCTTTTATTGATTTTAATTCTACAATTAATCAATCAATTTATTGTACACCTCTCCCTCCCAATGCAGTCTCTACGAGCTGCATTGCAGTATTGCCGGGCGCCGGAGGCGCCCCGGCAATGCCGCGCTGTAGGATATTTAATTATTTGGCATGGGGGCTGTGTACTTTGAATGTATCTTTACTTGTTTTTGGTCTGTTTTGGTGAATAATATTACGTTTATAGGGGTAGGTAAGAAAATACCGTAGGTAAGGTAGAATGGTATAGGTAATAGTATGGACTGTGTAACGTGCAGGAGCATTTTGATGTACATAAGAAGGGAAAATGTAGCTTAAGGTTGTTTAAATGTTCATCATACGAGGGATGGTGACGCGATAATTAGCACTAGGGTTTAAGGTTAATTTCCCCTGTATGTGACTTCCCTCTGTAACCATTCCTTAAGTTATAATAACTGCTGGCCAAGCAAAGGGAGAGCCGGCGAGAGTACATACTCCATGGACATGTTACGGCAAAGGACACGTCCAGTAGAGGCGGAGCGACTGTACGATGGGCGTGGAAAAAGAAGGCCGGCAGGCCACGCCCCCAGAGTGACGCGGCCGGGTGACGTCAGAGAGCTCGCAAGAAGAAGGCAGTTGGTGCGGGACGAAGGGGACGCTGGCAATTTTTGGGCATGATCAAATGTGTGCGCTTTTGATGAGAGCTGTGTTATACGGTGATTACGAGGCGTTTTATTATTGGACTCACCAAGGAGCTGGAGGTTGTGCTGTGTGTCCCCAGACGGTGGAGGACGTGCAGTGCATTCAGAAAGTATTCAGACCCCTTCACTTTTTTCACATTTTGTTATGTTGCAGCCTTATGCTGAAATCGTTTAAATTCATTTTTCCCTCATCAATCTACACTCAATACCCCATCATGACAAAGAGAAAACAGGATTTTAGAAAGTTTTGCAAATTTATTAAAAAGAAAAAACTGAAATATCACATTGACATAAATATTCATACCCTTTGCTATGACACTTGAAATTTAGCTCAGGTGCCTCCCATTTCTCTTTATCATCTTTGAGATGTTTTTACACCTTGATTGGAGTTCACCTGTGGTAAATTCAATTGATTGGACATGATTTGGAAAGGCACACACCTGTCTCGATAAAGTCTCACAGCTGACGATTCATATCAGAGCAAAAACCAAGCCATGAAGTCGAAGGAACTGCCTGCAGAGCTCAGAGACAGGATTGTGTCGAGGCACAGATATGGGAAAGCCTACAAAAAAAAATCTCTGCTGCATTGAAGGTTCCCAAGAGCACAGTGGTCTCCATAATTCTTAAATGGAAGAAGTTTGGAACAACCAGGACTCACCCGGAGAGCTGGCCGCCCCGCCAAATCGAGCAATCGGGGGAGAAGGGCCTTGGTAATAGAGGTGACCAATAACCCAATGGTCGGTTTGCAAAAAAGCACCTAAAGGACTCTCAGACTGTGAGAAACAAGATTCTGTGGGCTTTCATGTGTCTTTCACTGAGGAGAGGCTTCCGTCTGGCCCCTCTGCCATAAAGCCCAGATCGGTGGAGTGTTGCAGTGATGGTTGTCCTTCTGGAAGTTTCTCCCATCTCCACACAGGATCTCTGGAGCTCAGCCAGAGTGACCATCGGGTTCTTGGTCACCTCTATTACCAAGGCCCTTCTCCCCCGATTGCTCACTTTGGCCGGGCGGCCAGCTCTAGGAAGGATCCTGGTTGTTCCAAACTTCTTCCATTTAAGAATTATGGAGGCCACTGTGTTCTTGGGAACCTTCAATGCAGCAGAAAATTTTTTGTAGGCTTCCCCAGATCTGTGCCTCGACACAATCCTGTCTCTGAGCTCTGCAGGCAGTTCCTTCAACCTCATGGCTTGGTTTTTGCTCTGATATGCATTGTCAGCTGTAAGACCTTATATAGACGGGTGTGTGCCTTTCCAAATCATATCCAATAAATTGAATTTACCACAGGTGGACTCCAATCAAGGTGTAGAAACATCTCAAAGATAATCAAGAGAAATGGGAGGCACCTGAGCTAAATTTCAAGTGTCATAGCAAAGGGTATGAATACTTATGTCAATGTGATATTTCATTTTTTTCTTTTTAATAAATTTGCAAAACTTTCTAAAATCCCGTTTTCTCTTTGTCATTATGGTGTATTGAGTGTAGATTGAAGACGGAAAAAATGAATTTAAACGATTTCAGCATGAGGCTGCAACATAACAAAATGTGAAAAAAGTGAAGGGGTGTGAATACTTTCTGAATGCACTGTATTAAGGAGGCTATCTTTGGGACTTGCCTCACGCCTGTGGAGCCGAAAGTGAGCGGTGCTTTCGGGCCGTTGCCATCTTGTGCGCTTCCGGCGCGGGAGGCTCTGAGCTTGCCACCGCCACCAATCTCTCAAAAGGGCCATTTGGGCCATAGCTGAGTGCTAGCTGGCCAATGGAGATTTTATTTTATTACCTTTTTCCCCGTTGTGTGTTGTGTCAGTGTGTGGGGGTGCCTCAAAGTAGAATCTATTTTACCTCGGTATTTATTTTCATCCGCGCCGTATTTGCTTTTTAATCATTATCGTTGCATTTTTGTTGTTGCATTGAGTTCGGGTTTCAGAATAAACCCTTGTTTTGTGTCGTCAAAAGCCTCGCATCTCTTCTATCCTGGGCGCACAAATTAACCGCCATAATCGGGAGGTCGCCTCGGGAGTAAACTGGTTCGAACATCCGTCCCGGCTGATCTTAATCGCCAGGGACACGACAATAATTTGGGTGAAGTGGCTTATTTCAAAGTAGACCCGCCCTCTAGAAATCATGTCATATGATATGAGAAGGGATGATCTTGGGTAAGTAGGCCTGCAGTCATTTCTTGGTCTACAAGGTCCTCAATTGATGACAACAGGCAACTGCAGTAATTTTGCAAACCATACTTACTGTTATTAATTTTGAAAGATCCATGATGATTTGAGTTGTAATTTGTAGAACCACATGACTAGTAGTTGCCATGGTTGTTGTACTGTATGTGTTCGCTTGACCTCCAGGCACATCTTGCTCATTCGACCAAAGCTTAATCTCTGCAACGATGGAAACTATCGAGAGCTGCGTTGGTTCAGCCCTTGGAGGGGGCCGAGGTAATGTCTTTTCTTGTATTTATCAACTTGTTGAGGGCATTGCAGGATCCCTTAAATTGAGGGAATGGAATTTAAGAGACTTGAACCATTGGGTTATTCCACACCAAATGGACATAACCATTCCTGGGTTTCTTGAAAATTGACAGTTCCCCCCCCCCCCCCCCCCCCCCACCCCTTTCACGTGAGGGTGCCACAACCGAAATTGTCACTTCCTCGGTAACAGTTGCTTGATACAAGGAATGAAACTTGTGAGAAGGAATGAAAAATTGTATTATCCTCTAGCTTCTACCTATAGAGAGGGAAGTGAGATGTACATTGGATGGCTTGTATATATACAGTCATGGCCAAAAATATTTGCACCATTGCACTTTTTTCAAATAATGCACCATTTCTTCCAGAAAATTGTTGAAATTTAAAAATATTTTGGTATCCACATATGTATTTCTTTGGTTTGCAGTGGAACAAAACAAAAAAAGCTGAAAAAATTACTACATCTTAGCATATTGCACACAAAAATCCTAAAATGGCCTGGACAATATTATTGGCATCTTTTAGAAGTTGTTATAAATAATTAGATTTCAAGCAGGTCCTGATACTTTGGAATTGAACTCACCTGTGGTGAGTCGCAGGTGCCTGCAATATAAAAATCGCTTATTCAACCAGTTTGAATGGAGAAAAGGAGTCATTCTGCTGCTTTGTGTCACTGTGTGTACTGCAATGAGCATGGAGAAAAGAAAAAAAACCAGAGAATTGTCTGAGGAGGTCAGACACAAGATTGTAGCCAAGCATGGACAATCAAAAGGCTACAGGTCCATCTACAGAGACCTTGATGTTCCTATGTCCACCGTACGCAATGTTATCAGGAAGTTTAAGGTCCATGGCACTGTAGCCAACCTCCCTGGACATGGCCGCAAGAGAAAACTTGATCGAAGATTGCAGCAAAGGATTGTTCGAATGGTGGAGAAAGCCTCTCAATCAACTGCCATACAGATTCAAGCTGGCCTTCAGACACAAGGTACGACAGTTTCAACTCTCACTATCCATCGCCAACTCAATGAAAGGGGCTTCTATGGAGGGCCCCACTGCTGAGAGAGATAGACATAGACATAGGCATAAGAAAGCCGGACTGGAGTTTGCCAAAACACACATGAACAAGCCAAAATCCTTCTGGGAAAATGTCCTGTAGACAGATGAGACCAAATTAGAGCTTTTTGTTGAAGCACATCATCTCTATGTGTACAGAAAACAAAATGAAGCCTTCAAAGAAAAGAACACCTTCCCCACAGTCAAACATGGAGGAGGTTCAGTGATGCTTTGGGGTTGCTGTGCTGCCTCTAGCATTGAGTACCTTGAATGTGTGCATGGCATCATGAAATCAGGAGATTACCAAGGCATTTTGGGGCGCAATGTTCAACCCAGTTTCAGAAAGCTGGGTCTCCCTCGAAGGTCATGGGTCTTGCAGCAGGTCAATGACCCCAGACACACTTCAAAAAGCACCCAGGAATGGTTCAGGACAAAACGCTGGACTGTTCTGAAGTGGCCAGAAATGAGTCCAGATCTAAATCCCATTGAACACCTGTGGGGAGATCTGAAAACAGCATTTGGGAGAAGGCACCCTTCAAATCTGGGAGAACTGGAGCAGTTTCCACAAGAAGAGTGGGCCAAACTGCCAGTAGAGAGGTGTAAGAAGCTCAATCATGGCTATAGGAAGCGCTTGACTGCAGTTATTTTGTCCAAAGGCTGTGTGTGCTACCAAATATAAAGTCTCGGGTGTCAATAATTTTGTCAATGCCATTTTTTTTTTCTGATTTAAAAGGATATCTTAAGTTCTGAATAAAAAACAAAGGTTCTGTAATATTAACAGTGAAATAAAGAATTGTGGAGACCAAATACTTTTGTCAATTTCAATTTCTTTTTCGAGAAAGTTGTGAGTTATTTGAAAGAAGTGCAAGGGTGCCAATATTGTTGGCCATGACTGTGTATGTATGTATGTGTATATATATATATATATATATATTGTTACAGACACGACTTTGATGTTAAGGTGGGCCGAGCGGAATGGCCGTCGTGTCCGCACAAATTACCCGATTGTACTCGAACGTCGACGAAGCCGCGCTACGCTGGCTCAATAGGAAAGAGAAGACACCCGGCTGGGTCATAATGACACAATACGACACCAGGGGTTCAGCTCTCAAGACCTCCGGAGGAGGCCATATTCGTGCGGAAGGTCAGATTACAGGGACGAGAGGTACATCATAGGAAGACAGGCACTCAGACACAACCCTATACCATTCCCGACAGACCACAGAGAAACAGGACAAAAACTGACTCACACGGGGACCGATGACAAGGAAAGCGGGCACTCGATGGCCAGCACAAGGTGCACCCTGTGCTCAGGGACAGGATGGCGCGGCCCAAAAGATGCAGGAGGTCTCTCAGCGCTCGAGGTGGCGCCCTGTCGTCTCAAGCTGGGGGCGCATCTTACGTCACATCCGGCGCGTGGCCGCGTATATCCGGCGGGGAGTGACACGCCCTCGGCTCGTTAGCTCCGCCTCGTGGAATCGGCACGTTGCTTCTCATTGGGTGCGTGCGGGGGGGGTTACTGGCTCCGCCCCCGACGAGGAGCTGACAGCCAGCCCCTTCGGGGTAACCCCGTGGAGCGCATGGTCTGGAGCTAATCGAGCCGGTGTGAGGACGCATCCTCCCCCGCTCCGCCGCCATCCCCTCTGTTGTTGTTGTAATTGTTGTGGTAGTTGTTGTTATTGTTGTTGTTTGGGGAAGAAGATGGGAGGAGGTATGGGAAAGGTCCTAAACTCACTACTGATGCCATATAATCACATTCTGGTGCAACGAAGAGTCATAATTAATGGAAACGAGGCCTTAACTGACATAGATTAAGAATAACTAGGAAGATGTCCGAAAGTTGTCTACGTGTGGTGCGGTGGACCTGGGCACGACATTTAATGGGGGAATAAGGGGAAGGTCGGCTCTACTGATTGTTATTTACATGCAATGGGACTAGGGAATGGGGGACTGGGGAAAGTTGGGGAGTATTGGAGAAAATAGGGGAATATTTACAAGCGGATATGGAGGCCAAATTCCATATTCGCAACATTGCACCCTTCTCTACCCTCGGGGCGTCCCGACCCGATACATTTTTACCTACTTTAGTGTGGCACGCAATGTAGTTCCCTCTACTATTAACTCTACCCTGAGTGCGACAGTTTTACAGATATTCACAAATGAGTAAATATGTCCCCCTGCGACGTTGCACCCTTCTCCTCACAGAAACACACCCACAGGATAACCGAATCCGGAAAGAATTCTCAAACTAAACATACAGCCGGTAGGGAGCATTATTTACAAGATTACGCTGATATCTACACTACGATCCAGGACCTGTTTTTGGAGGAACACATGCAGATGTTATGCATAGAGAGAGCGCGCTTGCCAACATCGATACACCAACCCACGAGTGCTCTGTGGCCGACGGCCTTTAATAACGTGCAGAGCACCCTTCCCGAGCATCAAAAGCACCACCCCACCACCAATCGGTGCAGTCACCATTGTTCAATGATTAAAAATAAATGCGACAACCCCTAACCCTGCAGGTGTCTCTTGCTCTTCTTGTGGTGCACTTGGTGTCAACTAAAAGTGGTTCACCTGTATGGCATAGGTGCCACGTTGACCCATAGGTCCATCCCCGGGTGGTGCTTGGCCGCAAACGAGCTGCGGTCCATTGTGGGTGGCCACAAACATTGCGGTCCATATGGTGTATCGATCCAGGCAGCCAACAGCGAAAGTGCAGGCCCACAACTGCGTAGCCAGCACCTCTCTCTCCTCTCTCTCTACCCCAAAGCCAGATCCTCGGAGGTGGGAGACAAAAGAAGCAGACAAGTGAGTAAGGTGGTAAGGGCGCAAAAGTGCACGCAATATAAGGTAATGCACACTGGGGGCACATGGGAACCAGGTGAGACAGGTACGTTCCTATCGTACGCCCCCCCCCCCACCAGGTAACCTACATGGCCCCTCCCTTACCCCTTACTGTATCCACAAAACACAACACTACCCATAAACATCTACTTTACAAATCAACAAACATCCCTACTGTCTTCCCCGTTCCTCCCATAAACCAAATTCGTCTTCTCTCCCTCCTAACCAATCAAATTTGCCATTTTCAACTCTCATCAAAATTTGCCATCTCCAACTCAACATCATAATTTGCCATCACCAATTCATCATCAGTCCCTCCTAGGGAGGGAGAGATGGAATCACTCCAATGTCTCATCCACGTCGTGATGCGTCTCACAAATCCACACAGCGATTCATCTCCTGCAACAAAACAAAGAAAACACAGGTGTGGAGTCATCATCATCACCACAGGTAAGTGGCTGCGTATGGTGCGACAGGTTCTTCAATCCTAACTATTTCCTAAATGACTTTAACAACTTTACACTACCCGGGGTCTTTCTCCGGCCAAACCATTGGCCCTCTTACACTATGGGTTCTAAAAACCAATTCCCATTGGCCAAACTGTGGTGCTCTTCAATTTGGGGTCTCACTCCCCCGATTCATCTCCCGGTGCCCTCGCACAATTTCTGGGCTGTGGCGTGTACCTCTCCCAGTGGGTCTACCCACCTGCACACCTCCACCACTGCAGTTGCCTCCGAGCTTACCTGCTCCTCACCCTAACCTAACTACCTGGGGAAGGCCCTCTGGCTCTCTCCCCACTCCGTGCCCTCTCTGGCACTGGGCTGCCCGATCCACACCCGGGATCCTCAGGCACCCACTCACAACTACCGGCTCCCAGAGCCCACCTGCGGCCTCACCTGGCCGACATCCTCACAGTGGTGGAGTGCCCAACCAACTACACACACTAACAGGCTACACGCCCAGCCATTTCCACAACACTAATGCACCCATTCACAACACCATTCTGCAACCGCACCACAAATGCCAATATCCAACCACAATTTACCTGCACCCTCTACCTAACACTTACACTACCCGCCCCGGGTACTCGTGAAAGGGGTCCACTCTTCCCCCATCCACACCTTCGCACCACGCACACCACTCCATACCACTTACTCCAACTCTCTCCACACACCTGTACTTGCACCCTGTGCTCTCACACCTGGTGCCACCGGCACCCTTCTCTCCCCAAGCGCATTCGCGCTGATCCACAACACTCACTACTCATACACTGCTCCACACACCTGTCCAGTTGCACACCTGTGCAATCACACCTGTTCAATCCTCACACACACAGCATCATCTCAGCTAACTACTCCCTTCTGAAACTTGCGCTTCCCAGTCGTCCCTTTAACTATTGCGCTCCCTCGTCATTATAATCCACACTAATCTACCTGCGTCCCCACTACAGGTATCAGTCACTAACTAACCTTAACGTTACCTAAGGTCATCTTCTCTAGATCCCTACACACCATATCCTAACCCTCCCGGGCTAGTTTTCACTGCCATACACCCCATAAACTATTGCTCCTTTGCCCCCACCTGTGAGGGATGGTGGATTTGCCATCCCACCACATCGGGGGTCTCTCACTATCAATTTTGCACGTCAAATTTCAACAATTCAAAAATTTTCTATTTACTGCCAATTCTATTCACTTTTCTAAATTTTGTATCAAATCACTACTATCACTATCACCATCACCCGTCTACTTATTAGGTACTCTCGGTGCGCCAATTCACATCTACAGCCCGGCTTCGTACAGCCAAGCCATGAATGCGAATTCTTTTGTGCTGGCGGCTGGATGCGTCCGGCGCTCGGTGCAGGGAAGGAGGTTTACCCGGCCCGAGATCCCACGCACCTTCTCGGCGTGGAGCCATCCAATGTCCCGATCTCGACCTGCCGGCACGTCTCACCAAAAAGTGGTCGCCATGACGACCCTTTCTATCGGGCTGCCAGCTCCGCCTAGTGGAGCCTGGACGCGGCCGTTCAAAGCGAGGCCCGGCACGCACCGAGGGCCTGCTTCGGCTAAAAGTCGCTCTAACCTCTAACCCGTGTAACGTCGATGCTTCACCTGGACGCTTACACCCCGCAGCCCGTTCCTTGCTCACACATCCAGCCGTGCCCATGCTCCTCGTACCTTTCCTTACACACCCAGGCACACCCATTCCACTCACAGCCTTGGTCACACACCTGACCACCGAACACTTTGGCACACATTCGTTGGTAGCACACCTCACCAAAACACCTCTTCGCGCCCCCTCCTCTGTCACCTCCTCTGTGACAATCACAGGTGTGCTCTCATTCGCACACCCAACCACGTGCCTCACCACCAACTCCAGCGTGCATTCCCACTCACGCTCTACCATTCCAGGTGCGCATCCTTCCATCCCAGGTGTACATCCTCGCTCACCTGTCACAACTAACTCACGCTCCATGTCACTCTCACTACTTTCACCTCCATTCCTGACAGCGCACTCACCCTTACTCTTGACAGCGCACTCTTTCCTCGTGCACCTGCCCGTCACACACCTTTCTCGCGCACACTCTCCCGTTACACCCTCTGTAACACTCACCACAGGTGTGCATTCTTCCTTGCCTTTGACAGCGCACTCTTTCCCCATGCACCTGTCCGTCACACACCTTCCTCGCGCACACTCTCCCGTCACACCCTCTGTAACACTCACCACAGCACGCTTCCATGTGCTCCCTCGCACACGCGCTACGACCGACTCATTCTCGCCAACACCCTCACTCCTTGGCATGCACTTTTTCCTCACACACCCCAGAGTCGGACTTTCTCGCACACCTCCTCTTTCGCACACCAGACCTGTCACACACTTCACCAGTGGCCTCTCACGAACACCCGGGTCTATTTCGACCCCCAAGCTTATTAAATCCCCTGGCGCATCATACGCACGACCATATTGGTCACCACTTACACCGGGTCCTCTTTCTCTTCGCTTCTCCTCCATCACCTGCGAATCCCTCATCCGGTTAATGAGCACATCATCACGATCCAAACACAGACTTTGGACCAATTCTTTTATCTCCTCTTTTATCTCTTTCTTATCCCCTCTCCGTCGCTTCTTAATTTCGCTCATCCCTTCTTCCACTTCTTCTAATTTGTGCTTCACCTCTTTTATTCCCCGGTACGTCTCCTCAAGCTCGTCCTCCAAGGCTACCTTGACCGTTTCCATGTGCGTCCTCACCTGCCGATCCTTCGTCTCCATAACCTCTATCACTTCGTCCAACCTCGTTGTCAGTCCCTCACGTACCATCTGACATTCCCTCTTCGTCGCTACCAAGTCATCTTTTAGTTCTTTCTGTGTCGCCTTTAAACCTCCTAATACCGCAGTGTTCCTTTGAACCTGCTCCACTAACTCCGTCTGTCCCACCGTCAGCTGCTCCACCTCCTGCGTCAGGTCCTCTATGCCCCCTTGTAACTTTACAGTCCCCTTTCTCACCTCCTTTTCCATGTGCTCCTCACAGTGCCTCACCTCCTCGCGCACTCCTCCGACCTCCTCACTCACTCCTCTTCTGATCTCTTCTCCCATCACTTGCATCTCCTGCCCAGATGCCACCCTCATCTGCTCCATTTCCTCCCTGTGAGCATCCAGTTTGGTTTCTACCCCCACTCTGACCCCCTCTATCTGCTGCTCCATTTGTTTAACTTCCCTTTCCGCTTGGTCCCTCATGTCCCTCAATTTGCCTTCCATACTGTTTTCTAACCCCTCTAACCCCTTTTGCATCCCTTCCATTTGATTCTCTTGAGCGGCCATTCTGTTTTCTACCCCCATTAACCCATTTCTCACCTCTTTTATCCCGTTGTCTAACCCCTCAAAATTATTGTCTAACTTCCCAAATTTCTTGTCTAACTCCTCAAAATTATTGTCTAACTTCCCAAATTTCTTGTCTAACTCCTCAAAATTATTGTCTAACTTCCCAAATTTCTTGTCTAACCCCTCACCAGTACCCCTCGCTTCGTCCCTCATTACCCCCATTTGGCCCTCTAATCGCTCACCCTGAGCATCCATCCGGTTCCCCATTACCCCCATTTGGCCCTCTAATCGCTCACCCTGAGCCCTCATTCCCACAATTTGGTCTCCCATTCGTTCCATAAGGGCCCTCATTTGCAACATAAAAAGGTTCGGATCCACCAGGGGCGCTGCCACGGTCGCGGGCGCGGTGACCAGCGAGGCGCCATTTTGCGCGTCTGCTACCCTCGCTGCTTCGCTCTCCTCACGTCCCTCAATTTGGTCCTGGACCGACCCTGCCTCACTCTCCCCTACCGGACCCCAGCCGTCTTGATCCGCCATAGCGCGACTTGCAAAATTCGAGTTTCGTAAAACAAAACAAATTTCGGCCGCTCCAAATTTTGACCAAATTTTTTTTTTCCTCTATTCGTTTTTTTTTTTTCTTCAAAATTTGGTCGGGCCTCGAATCCCACTCCTGACACCAATTGTTACAGACACGACTTTGATGTTAAGGTGGGCCGAGCGGAATGGCCGTCGTGTCCGCACAAATTACCCGATTGTACTCGAACGTCGACGAAGCCGCGCTACGCTGGCTCAATAGGAAAGAGAAGACACCCGGCTGGGTCATAATGACACAATACGACACCAGGGGTTCAGCTCTCAAGACCTCCGGAGGAGGCCATATTCGTGCGGAAGGTCAGATTACAGGGACGAGAGGTACATCATAGGAAGACAGGCACTCAGACACAACCCTATACCATTCCCGACAGACCACAGAGAAACAGGACAAAAACTGACTCACACGGGGACCGATGACAAGGAAAGCGGGCACTCGATGGCCAGCACAAGGTGCACCCTGTGCTCAGGGACAGGATGGCGCGGCCCAAAAGATGCAGGAGGTCTCTCAGCGCTCGAGGTGGCGCCCTGTCGTCTCAAGCTGGGGGCGCATCTTACGTCACATCCGGCGCGTGGCCGCGTATATCCGGCGGGGAGTGACACGCCCTCGGCTCGTTAGCTCCGCCTCGTGGAATCGGCACGTTGCTTCTCATTGGGTGCGTGCGGGGGGGGTTACTGGCTCCGCCCCCGACGAGGAGCTGACAGCCAGCCCCTTCGGGGTAACCCCGTGGAGCGCATGGTCTGGAGCTAATCGAGCCGGTGTGAGGACGCATCCTCCCCCGCTCCGCCGCCATCCCCTCTGTTGTTGTTGTAATTGTTGTGGTAGTTGTTGTTATTGTTGTTGTTTGGGGAAGAAGATGGGAGGAGGTATGGGAAAGGTCCTAAACTCACTACTGATGCCATATAATCACATTCTGGTGCAACGAAGAGTCATAATTAATGGAAACGAGGCCTTAACTGACATAGATTAAGAATAACTAGGAAGATGTCCGAAAGTTGTCTACGTGTGGTGCGGTGGACCTGGGCACGACATTTAATGGGGGAATAAGGGGAAGGTCGGCTCTACTGATTGTTATTTACATGCAATGGGACTAGGGAATGGGGGACTGGGGAAAGTTGGGGAGTATTGGAGAAAATAGGGGAATATTTACAAGCGGATATGGAGGCCAAATTCCATATTCGCAACAATATATATATATATATATATATATATATATATATATATATATATATATATATATATATATACATATATACATACATACATATATACATACATACATATATACTAGCAGAAGTACCCGGCATTGCCGGGCGGGGGAGGGGAGGGGAGGGGGAACGGGACGGGAGGGGAACCGGAGGGAGGGGAGGAGAGGGTGGGGAGGGGAGAAGAGGGGGGGCGAGGGGAGAAGAGGGCGGAGGGGGGGAGGTGGTGGGAGGGGGGGAGGGTTGGGGGGGAGGTGGGAGGGGGGGGAGGGGGGAGGGGAGGGGGGGGAGGGGGAGGGTGGAGGATTTGTTTATGGCAAATGCTCTGCCACCTGCTCAGATTCCGTGTATAATATTCCTCGTTGAAATGCGCTGAGGTAAATATGAATAAAAAATATGGATCTCATAAAGATGAAAGGAAAAAAAACCTATGTGGTGTGAATGGCAATGTTCCTCGCTGAAATGTGAAAAAATGCAATCGCTTTTCGCTCTGAAATACGTGCGAACGCGTAACTGAGTTTATGGCGGCAAGGAACATCACGTGATCGCTCTGAGTGAATCAGCTCGCTGCTCTGCCACCGCCTCAGATTCCGTGCATAATATTCCTCGCTGAAATGCGCTGAGGTAAAAATATGGTAAAAAAATATTATGAAATAATTTTTTTTAGGTCGGCCATGTTCTTCCCAGGCTCAATGGCCATGTCTATGCCACAAATCAAGTACGTGAGCGAGTCGGGCGCACTGAATTGAAAATATATAGAACGCTCATACTCCGTGAAAAGTGAAGCCGCCGTGTCACCATCTTGGTTAGCATGACTCAACCAACTCGCTTCGCGGATCTCATTTGATTTGAACGTGTGAATTACGTGCGAACGCGTAACTGTGAGTTTATGGCGGCAAGGAACATCACGTGATCACTCTGAGCGAATCAGCACGCTGCTCTGCCACCTGCTCAGATTCCGTGTATAATATTCCTCGCTGAAATGCGCTGAGGTAAATATGAATAAAAAATATGGATCTCGTAAAGATGAAAGAAAAAAAACCTATGTGGTGTGAATGGCAATGTTCCTCGCTGAAATGTGAAAAAACGCAATCGCTTTTTGCTCTGAAATACGTGCGAACGCGTAACTGAGTTTATGGCGGCAAGGAACATCACGTGATCGCTCTGAGCGAATCAGCGCGCTGCTCTGCCACCGCCTCAGATTCCGTGCATAATATTCCTCGCTGAAATGCGCTGAGGTAAAAATATGGTAAAAAAATATTATGAAATAATTTTTTTTAGGTCGGCCATGTTCTTCCCAGGCTCAATGGCCATGTCTATGCCAAATATCAAGCACATGAGCCTCTCCGTTTAGGAGTCTATCGGTAACATTACACACACACACACAAACTGTGTTTTATATATATAGATACATACATACATACATACATACATACATACATACATACATACATACATACAGTATATGAGAACCTGACTGATGCTCGCATTTTCAAATCCTCCCTGCCCAAACTACTGCAGGAAATCCCGTTTTTTGTGTTCATTCTGGGAATATGATTGACCGGGTGAGGTTCAATGGTTTTGAGTTTTGCTGCCCGTATTGCAGTATTGACCTTGACGTAAACCGTTTTTGGTTCACGAGTTATCAAGTGACCACTATATTCGTCATGTGTGTGCGTCTGTCTGTGTGTGCGTCTGTCTGTGTGTCTGTCTGTCCGCAGCATAACTACCCGATGATGTCATCTGATCTTGATGAAACTTGGGTGGGAGGTTGATATCATGATCTAGTTGTGTCTTGCCTAGAGTGGGTGTATTGCGTCCATTGTGGGCGGAGCCACGCCCGAAAAAGATGTCTTTTTAGGGGGTAATCGAGTTCAAGCTACATCTTCTCCGAGGGATTTGGTGGAATCTGACAGGGGCTTCGATATTTGGTTAGGCCAATGTCATGTGTCTAGCCCCACGGAACTCGTTTTTTTTTTTTCGTTTTTTTTTCGTTTTTTTTTTTCACTTCATTTTTCACCGAATTTTCGGTATTGTGTAGCTAACTAACCTCATAACTGATTATACATTATTTTCTATCTCATTTCAAGGTCAGTAACCTTCGTTTTGACATTTCCGGGCCTGGCCTGTCCGCGCCTGTTTCGGTTATAGTCCGTCCTTTGTCATTGAATACCGCTCGCTCGTGAACCATCGTCGTCTCCTGACTTGTTATATTTAAATTGGTGCTTTTGCTCAGAACCGAATAATCTCCTTTTGAAAAGAGCTTTCGTTTGACACCCGAATCACCTCCAAGTGACAATTTGAACCTGACATGCAGCCTTCTGAACTTCCAAAGTCATGCAAAAGCTCAAAAGTTCCAGCCTCTTGGTAAGGATTCTGTCACTGTGAGAAGGCTTGCTGTGAGTGGCCTAGAAACCCTCCAACGCCTGAGAAAATTTCTAGTGTCACCATATTGAAAAATTTCCGACCTTCAAAATATATTAAATTTACTGTATTGCCCTCAACAACCTCGCACCTTTGCCTTATAAAATGGAGCTACTTCCTTCAACACCCTTGGATTCAAAATGCAAACCTCCTTGGCAGACAATCAAACGGAGTTATGTCTTTGTTCCATGTACTTTTGCATTGGAATATGTTGTTTATCCCGATTACAATTATAAAACTACTCGATCAATTTCTTATGTCGTGATTTTAATTTGGCAGGAAAATCTCAAAGTAATTGCTTTGACAAGCTTTACGATTATGCTTTGGCATTGTCTTATTTTTCCTCAGGGAAGTGGAGGACTTTATTCTACCTAAAGAAATTCAGGATATCACTGGGCAGGTGAGAAATAGTATATCTGACTCGTTGCTTTTTGTGTCTTTCAAGTTGATCCACGTAGTGTGCGGTTTTTGCCCCCATTAATCCCCCTACCCCAAGGTCACCTTCTAGTTTTTCCTTCCTGAGAGTTTGCTTCTGTTGCTTTGCTTCAGGCGTGGTGTTCAAGTTTGCTTCAAGCTTGGTGTTGGCTTTGTGGTTAGGGTGCTGGTTTGGGATCCTAGGATCCTGAGTTTGAATCCCGGTCGATCGTTGAATTAACGCCAGGGGGGTTGACTCAGCCTGTCATCCTTCCGAGGTCGGCTAATTGAGTACCAGCTTTCTGGGATGAATGTGCCGGTGTGGACACTGATTTAGAATAGGTACCCCGTATCCCTGCATGTCGTAAGAGGCGACTAAAGGGTTGGTGTTTTAGGAAGGGCATCCGGCTATAAAAAACATTGCCTTAAAAAGGGAACCATGATTATTGTCATGGGGCCTGCTTTAGCAGGGAAAATGGCCTTAAAAATTTTTTTTTTTTTTTAGAGTTTGCTTCTGTATCCAACTTGTTCACTCCGTGCGTCCTCATTCCTACCCACACCGATTATTTGTCTCCCTCTATTTTATCCTTCAACCCTGCTGTTGGCAATTCCCCCCTCTTTCTCTTGTTCCTTTTGATTTGTTGCATCATGATCCGTTCACTGTTCTCGCTCTTCCATGAGCTTTGACCTTGTATACAAAAAAATCTAATTGGGATGACTACACATCCTCTGCATATTATTTTCATTTGCACAGGGTCTAAGGCTCCTTGAGGAGCTGAAACACAAACCATGCACAAGCAAAGGCAGACAAATGCATGAGACTACACCAGACGACCTCAGATAAACAGCTAAGCTTTGGGGAAGTGACATAACTTCCTGATGCACTCTGAGTACCGGTGCATCATCTTTATAAAGTCTCTTTTTCTCTCCCTACTTATAGTCGGGCAATTGAGGAGGAATTTCCTCCTCCCAACATAGGCTAACCCATGGTGTTTGTCCATGCTCGCTTTTTAAATGCTGAGTATCAATCAAGGAAGCAGCATGCACCATGAAAACGCATGCACCAGGAAAAAGTCATTGGTATGGCTTGGTTATGGTCAGAATTGAACCGCCGATCTCCCAGACTCGGAATGGCATTCGGTGGAGTGCATACCTCCACCAGGCTGAACAGCTTACGTTTTGTATCCCATTTGATAGACCGGATCTGGATTCGGACCTTAACCAAAATATAATTGGCTTGTTCTTGTCATCTAATCAAATCTTCCAGCAAGTTTTGTCACAATCCATCCACAACCTTTTGAAATTTCATCCTATATATCGTTTTGCCCCATCTCTCAATGGTGAAGAATCACTTAAGGAATTTGAAGAAACTCTCGTATCCGGATCCGGATCCAGATCTTCACTGAAATGGAATCGATTCGTCCTTGTCACACACCCAACATGTCCACCAAGTTTCATCCAAATCCACCCATAACTTTTTGAGATATCATGCTATGTATCATTTTTGGGTCCATCTCTCAATGGTGAAGAATCACTTAGGACATTCTAGTATCCAGATCTGGATCCGGATATTCACCAAAATCTAATCAATTCGTTCTTGTTACACACCCAAACTTATCCACCAAATTTCATCCGAATCTGTCCACAACTTTTTGAGATATCTTGTTCACAGACAGACAGACAGACAGGGTTGAAAACATAACCTCCATCAACCTTCGGTGGCGGAGCTAATGACAAATGACTGTCTTTCTTTTTTCACTGTTTTTAAAAAGTGTAAAGTTTCCATGCAGATCTCTCTCCATGTGAACCTGGCCTTTACATGACACTACCATGTGGGTCACCACTGGGTCCATGAACCTATGGCTTTTACAACATCATGTGGGTCTCACCAGAACAGGAGTATATTATTCCATCATTATAAAAACAGTCAATCCTGATCCTACCATGGGATGTAAATATCCTACCATGGGATCCTACATATATGACAATATATAATATGTAAAAGGGTGTTCATGTGATGGAATATCATCAGCAAAACTAAACTAAAAGCAGGAAATTATTTATCTTTACTTTTGTTAGCAAATAAACATTTTCAGTGGGAATGTCACGTATACATTGAATACAATGTCTGGCAAATGTTCGCAGGTCCATGTGCTGTTTGGAGACGCCGTGATCGCCACGCAAGAGACATGTTTTGGCACCGAGATGTGTGAGGAGTTGTGGACGCCAGACAGGTGCAGTTCACCATGCTAGCAATTTAGAGTAATAATTACATAATTCGTCCCTTTAGTTTAGTAGAAGATTATCTTTCTTGCATCCCTATGATATATTTTCATTTTCTGCAGCCCTCACGTACACATGGGCCTGGATGGCATTGAGATTTTCACCAACAGCTCCGCCAGTCACTATGCGCTCCGCAAGGCTCAATCCCGTGAAGAACGTGTGTGCTATGCCACGGCCAAGGTTAGATCCTCACCTATTCCCACTTCATTCTTTGCTATTCCTGACGGCCGGAGGTCAACATGTCGTGGTTCAGTACGAGATCCATGTCTGTTAATTATAACTGTTCTTTCATTCTTTGTGGCACTATTATATGAACATGGGGGAGGACAGAAGAGCAAGTTGTACCGATACAAATTTGACCATCGATTCTGCCTTCGTGTCTACAATGCCTGCAGAGCGGAGGGGTGTATCTGTTCTCCAACTTGCGTGGCTGTGATGGGGAGCGAACGTACTATGACGGTGGCGCCATGGTGGCTGTAAATGGAGAACTCCTCGCCCATGGAGCGCAATTTGCACTTACCGATGTGGTGAGCCTGAAATCTCATATTCATAGCCATCCCAACTGGCTGAAATTGGGGGTTCAAATGGGGCCTTATGCTATTCTGAACCACACATTTGAGGTTGCTGTGAAACAAAATCTACATATTACCTACACAAAAGCAGAACCCCATCCTCCCCATTGTCCCTATATAATACTAGCCAATGTACCCGTCCCCAGTGACGGGAAAAGCAAGCAAAAATACCTGTCCCCAGTGACGGGAAAAGTTTTAGTTAGTCTATCAATTTAAATTATTTCATGGACTTTAAAAAGGTAAATTATGTTGCACTAAAGAAACAGTTAAACTGCCGAAATCTCGGCTCTCTGCTCACCTTCACTCTTTCATTCCTCTTTTCTCCCGCCTCTGGAACAAACTCCCACACTCCCTTCAATCCCACTCCTCCCTCCAGGTCTTTAAAACAGCTGTTCACCACCATCTCTTATCTTCCCCCATCCAAAACCTTGATCTTTTCTACCCCCACTAATTCACCCCAGATCCACCTTGTTTGAAATTCCAACTTCTTTCCTGGACGTCCTGGCAGTGTCCATATGTTTATACCTCTCCCACCCCCCCCCCCCCCTTCTCATGCCTCCCCCCCAAAGCCCTCTCCCTCCCACAGATCTCTCGATGTCTCCATGTCTCTCGGTCCCTGCTCTCAAATGTTGTGTTTGTGTCCTTCCCCCTCTCTCCCCATCTTGTCTACCGCTCCCGATGTTATTTGTTTTATGTGTCTGTTTGTCTTTCTGTGTGATTAATGTTCGCTCTTTACGAGCCTCGATCTTGTATACAAAAAAAAAAAAAAAAAAAAATACTGCCATTTTCTATTTGAGACCAATTGGTCGTCCTGTTTACCAAAAATTGCCAAAAGACCAATGGGTCATTTACGTGCTGTTTGCTGTATTGGTCACTTTGGCCTGGTTGCATAAAGCATATTTAAGGAAAGATTTGAGGATTTACTTAAATATTTCCCTAAGTTTCCCCTTAAGGACACCATTAATTTGCGGATGATTGCATATTTGAATATTGCTTAAGTTTTTCCTTAAAACCTTCTTTAAACTCAAAGAAGCACAGCCCTCCACCTTGCCACCCTCCCTCCCCCCCCCCCCCCATCCTTAAACACCAACCTTTGAGTTTCCAAAATGCACTCTTCATGAAAATTGGTCATGAAGAGAACGATTATTGCAGCGCGACACTATGGGTTGATTGAATGATACTTCCGCAATTGAGAAATGATTCTACATTGCGAAATACACTCTGAGTGGCAGAACAGTGACTTGGATAACATTTTCACTATTTCATGACATCCAGAATATTTTGGTTGTAGTTTTGCACTCGGATTTCACTTTCATAATTTCACACTTTCACCATTCTTGAAAAGCTTCAAACATTTACTTCACACATTAACACATTTACAATAAAATGCTCAATGAGAATCTAATGAATTTTATACAAGAATCATTTTTAAACATTTTGTAACACCAGCAAAGAAATGGTTATTGGGTGACAGAGGTCACCAAATATATGCCTTGTCTGATTTAATTTGATTCAGGAGGTTGTGGTGGCCACAGTTGACTTGGATGAGGTCCGGAGCTACCGAAGTAACATCACATCTCGTAACAGTGCTGTGAGTGTCCATTATCTTGCTAATTACTGTTTAGAAAATCTCTTCCTTTTGACTTGTGATGATTTGGGTTCTCGAGCAACTTTGTAACGGTAAAGGTTTCTGTAAAAAAATAATTCATAACTGATTGCGGTCATAGGCGATTCGGGCTTGCGTCTATCAGCGCGTCACTGTGGACTTCTCGGTAGCTACAGACTGCAGCCTCGCCCAGATTTCCACACCAATAAAATGGATTCAACCATCACCGGCTGTGGAAATCAGGTAACGCTGTCTGGATGTCTCGCAGCTGGTGCTTTGTTAATGGGATTGCAACTTATAATCCATGCCATTCAGTTATCTCTGGACCTTTGTTTCAGTCTTGGGCCAGCGTGTTGGCTGTGGGATTACCTCCGTCGAAGCAACCAGGTAATTGATTTGCCAGATCATCATTCAGGTTAGTAATTGCAGTGTCAATTAACAGATGCCTTTCTCAACATTTGGGAAGAGCTAATTTCTGATCGCAAAGCTTGGATTATTTAGTCAAAGTTACTTGTGTATCTGGAAGATTGAAGCTTTTTTCCAACTTTGTGGTACAAGCTCCAATCAACAACAACAACAACAGGCATTTTAAGGTCATTTTCCCTGCAAGAGCGGGAGTTAGCCTTGCGGTCCCCATGACAATCTTCTCCATTCTGCCCTATTTTCTACATCTCCCCTTGTTAACCCCCTTGCCCGCATTTCCTCTTCCACCACCTTCAGCCAAGTCTTTCTCGGTCTTCCCCGTCCTCTACTGCCTTCTACATTCTTTCATTTCCATCATTCTTCTCAACCAGTCATTTTCATCCTTCCTCAACACATGACCAAACCATCCCAACCAGTTTCTCTTCACAGCATCCATCACAGGCTCTATTCCCATCATCTTTCGCAATTTATCATTTGTCTTCCTCTCTCTCAACGATACTCCACAAATCCACCGAACCATTCGCATTTCCACCCTTTCCAGCCTTCGTTGCTGCTCTACATTCATTACCCATGTCTCGCTCCCATAAATCATAACACTTCTCACACATGCAGCATACACCTTTCCCTTCACCTACAACGACACTCCCCTCCTCGTCAGCATGCCACTCAGTTCCCGAAACTTCTTCCATGCACATCTCACTCTAGCAACCGTTGCCGAGTCTGATCCACCTTCTCCATTCAGCATGTCTCCTAGGTAGCTAAATGTTTTCTGTTTTCACACCTTCCAGCTTCACGCCATCTCCAAGATCCAACTCAACATTTCCTCCATCTGCAGCTCCCTCTGTGCACACCTTACATTTGAATGTAGCTGCCACACTGGTTAATGACCCTCTCGGACCACTACATTTTTGATGAACCCACTCAGCGCACATTGTACATTGAATGGAGTTCACTCCGACACCCTTCCTGCACACAGCACACGGCCACTTCCACACGGTACAAGCTCCAATCGATACATTGATATTGTGCGTGTGCCTTACTTGTGGAGGACTAGGACTTGAGTTATCTGAGCGATTCGATTTTTGCTTTGTGGGCTCGTCATGTACCAATGGGCCTGTAATAACATCTATTCTAGGCCGGTTTCTTTCTCCCACTGAGTGGCGGTGTTGATTCGGCATCTACAGCCTGTGTGGTGTTCTCTATGTGCCATCTCGTTTGTACGGCTGTTCTTGCAGGAGGTCAGTGTTTTATTTATCATCATTCCACTGCCTGTGAGCCCCTTCCACATCGCCATGTTGTTTCCTCTTTTAAGCTTCTCATCAGTCCTCCATATATCATCCACCCATCCCTGCCAGACACACAAGTGCTGGCTGATGTCCGCCGCATAGTGTCTGAAGAAACATTCACACCGTGTGAACCACAAGACCTCTGTAACCGAATCTTTACCACATGCTACCTTGGTGGTGATAATTCTTCCCGTGAGACCCGGAAACGAGCCTCAGACCTGGCTCGCCAGATTGGGAGGTGGGAGAGCTGAGCCGAGTCTGAGAGACAGAAAGGAGCCTTTTACATGATACTGTGCTTTACCATACACACCTGACCATGCCCAGCTTTGGTTTCTGGTTACTTGTTGAACATTTACTTAGTCACGTACAGTGCCTTCACACAGTATTCAGACACTTTGACATTTTCACATTTTGTTGTGTTACAGCCTGAATTTAAAATGGATTAAGTTGAGGTTTTTTTTTGTCACTGGTTGACATATAATACCCCATATCAAAGTGGATTTTTTTTACTTTTCGAATTTTTTACAAAATAATTAAAAATGAAAAGCTGAAATGTCATGAGTCAATAAGTATTCAACCCCTTTGCTATGACACTCTACAATCTACATTGAGCTCAGGTGCATCCAATTTCCTTTGATAATCCTTGAGACATCTCTACAACTTCATTGGAGTCCACCTGTGGCCATGATTTAAAAATATTGGACATTATTCAATTGATTGGACATGATTTAGAAAGAAAAACACCTTTCTATACAAGGTCCCACAGTTGACAGTGCATTTCAGAGCAGAAACTCGACCAAGAAGTACAAGGAACCATCTGTAGATCTCTGAGATAGAATTGTGAGGATGCATAGATTTGGGGAAGGGTATAAATGTCTCGAGTGTTGAAAGTTTCCAAGGGCACAGTGAGCTCCATCATTAGGAAATGGAAAGAATATGGAACTACCCAGACTCTTCCTAGAGCTGGCCGTCTGACCAAACTCAGCATCTGGGCAAGGACCTTGGTCAGGGAGGTGACCAGGAACCCAATGACCACTCAGACAGAACTAAAGAGCTCCTTGGCTGAGATGGGAGAGCCTGTTGGAAGGACAACAGTCTCTGCAGCACTTCACAAATCTAAGCTTTATGGGAGAGTGGCCAGATAGAAGCCACTCCTAAGAAAAAGGCACATGTCAGCATGCCTTGGGATTGCAAAAAGACACGTGATAGAACATGAGGTAAAATATTCTGTGGTTTGATGAGAGGAATATTGAACTCTTTGGCCTGATTGCAAAGCGCTAAGTCTGGTGGAAACCGAGCACAGCTCATCACCAATCTAACACCACACCTACCGTGAAGCATGGTGGCGGCATCATCATGCAATGGGGATGATTTTCAGTGGCAGGGACCGGGAGACTTGTAAGGATAGAGGGAACAATGATTGGAGCCATATACAGGCAAATCCTTAAGGAGATCCTCCTTCAGTGTGCAAAAGACCTTAGTTTGCGGCAAAGATTTACGTTCCACCAGGCCAATGACCCCAAGCATAAAGCCAAAGCAACACTGGAATGGCTTCAGAACAAGAATGTGAAAGTCTTTGAGTGGCCCAGCCAACACCCAGACTTGAATCACATTGATAATCTGTGGAAAGACCTGAAGCTTGCTGTTCACCGATGCTCCCCATCTAACTTGACAGAGCTTGAGCAAGTCTGCAAGGAAGAATGTCAGAAACTTTCCAAATCCAGATGTACAATGCTGATGCAGACATACCCAAGAAGACTTGAATCTGTAAACGCTGCCAAAGGCGCTTCTACAAAGTATTGACTTGGGGTTGAATACTTATGTAGATCAGATATTTCTGTATTTCGTTTTTAATTGTTTTGTAAAACTTTCTAAAAGAATTCCACTTTTACATTATCTGGTATTGTGTGTCGATCAGTAACAAAAAATCTCAATTAATTTTTTTTTAAATTCAGGCTGTAACACAACAAAATGTGAAAAAAGTCCAAGGATGTGAATACTTTCTGAAGGCACTGTACATGGTGTGATTCTTGTATCAATTAAAATGCGTTTTAACATATGGTGTTTTCACTGGTAGTTTTTACCCCTTAACTATAAATTTGGATGTATTTGTGCTTTGGAATTGGAGTGTGACGCTGGCATTGGAAAACTCTACTGCCCCTTGCTGCTTATTGTTACTGCTGCTTATTATGCTTACCACAGAAGTAAATTGCAGTGTTGTGGGATTTTAACACATAAGCTCTACCTGTACCCCACATCGACTTAAAACGGCATTCTCCAGTCAGTGAAGTAATCACATGAACTTTTCCCCATTATGTCTTGGTATCAACTGGCATTAGCACCAAACATGGTAGACAGTAAAAAAAAAGAAAAAAAAAAGGAGTGTGCAAGTAGGTTAAAACATTGTCTTGTGACTCACCTACATACCTGTTGTGTTGTCAGTGTGACTGATGGAAGTGATATATTGGATGATGCTGGATGGTGCTTTCATTTTCAGTACCATCAGTCACCACATGATGCTATCAAAGCTTAATATGAAGAGGAATCACTCGCCCTTGTGCTCAAATGCACTGAACATTGTTCAAATGCGTTACAAAACAAATCGTAAAGGTGCTTACCGAACAGCACCACTTCAGCACCACTTTCTTGCTTGCTATCCAAAATACTCGTACAATCCACATGAACCATAATGTTCACAGTAAGACGAGGATGAAGTGATGTTTGATATCAGATCACATTGACTTTCACCTTTCGGCTCAATTTGGCCTGTAAACTAGGATCGGGAATGCTGTTTACTCCAAGCTGCGTAACTCTAGTGAGTCTAGTGTAAAAGGCCCCCAAAGGGTCTACTTTTGCTGTTAGGCTCGATGTTTTTTTGAGTGACATTTGCCCTCCTTTGCAGCTACCACATGGATGTGGACATTCAGGCAGGCGTATCGACTTTGCTGGGGATCTTCAGTTTTGTGACCGGGAAATCTCCACAATTTGAAGCACATGGAGGGAGCAGACGTGAGAACCAAGCCCTGCAGAATATTCAGGTAGAAAACATCACTCCTGCAGTTACACGTATCTCTGAAGTTATGCACACTGTGTTTAGACTTTTGTGAATTTTCGGATTCAGAATTTTCAGTATTTTGTGCAAAACATTCTAAAACAAGTAGAGCTACATTCAAAGTACACTGGTCCCATGCCAAATAAATAAATAACATATCCTCCAGCGAGCGACATTGCCGGGGCGCCTTCAGCACCCTGCGATGCAACCCACCATGCAGCACATGGATACGGAATTGGAAGGGAGCGATGTACAATAATTGATTGATGAATTGCTTACTTAAAATAAGTAAATAAATGAACAGATGTTTGGTACTACAAAACTTTAAAATACACGAAAACAAACACAACATAATACGATTAACCGAAGCTTTTCATGCTGTACTACTTAAGGTAAATCACAGCAAGAGAGCGAAAGAAGGAAGTGAAAGAGCATGCATATATATAAGCATGTCCATGTAAGATCGACACTGATTGGTTCATCAGTCATGATGTAATTGGTAATCCGAACACTCATTGGCTCATAGTTACCACGATCTCTGGCTCTGATTGGCTGGATAGGAGTTGAGAGCGATGACTCACCATCTGCACAAACCACCTTGGAGAGAGAGGGGATGGGGTTCTCAAAAGCCGAGGACTCACAATTTGCACACATACCATGGACAGGGGTCGGGGCAACACCTTTGATCTTTCCATATTGAAAGAGAAAAAGAGAATGTACAAATTCCTTTTGACGACACAATATAGGGTCCATGGAAAAGATGAAGGTTGCTTCCAACATACGTAGATGCAACCCAAAGGTTGGCTGATCGTATCAAACAGCATTTCCCTTGGTGATTCAAAGAAAGAACTTGGGAATTAGGACACAACCAGTGCGAGCATGTAGAAATGTTCAAGGACCATGAGCCATTTCTTCTTGTTCTTCTGCCATGGCACACCACTTGGTTGCCAACCCCATCTGTGCAGACAAGTACAACGCAGATATATTCAAGATATTGAGCTGAGGTCAGAGTATGTTACAGCCTGAAAAGCTTTGGTTAATCTTATGTCGTGTTTGTTTTCGTGTATTATAAATAAAAAGTAGTTGTAAATAAATTAATTTCTTAATAAATTGGCTAACAGCATACCTAAGCACCACTGTTTCATCTGAATCTGTAACTTTTAAAAAAAATAATGAATCAATTAGTTAATGGGAAAATTCAATAATTAATCGATTCAATGATTAATCAATAATATAAAAAAATATCCTTCATAGCCAAATCACTTGGTCGCTGTTGTGTCCAAATATCAGCTTCCTACCTCAAAAGGTGCCTGAGATATTGCCCCGATGGGAAATAAAATAAACAAGTAATTTATAAATGGATAAGAATTAAGTAATTAATCAATTCATTCATTAATCAAAAAATAAAAAATACTGTTTTTGCCAAAGCCAAAGCACTTGTTCACTATTGCACCCAAATTTCAGCTTCCGAAGCACAAAGGATGGCTGAGATATCGCCCGGACAACAAGAAAAATAATAAACAAACAAATTGAGTGAAAACTGAGTCCACCCTTTTGGCACACATCAACGTCGGGCGCCGAAAGCCTACGGCACATGGTGATGGCGTCGTGCAGTGCCTCGAGATTGAATAGGGAGGGAGGGGCGGTGTACAAAAAGTTATACAGTGCCTTCAGAAAGTATTCGCACCCCTTAACTGTTTTCACATTTTGTTGGTACAGCCTGAATTGAAAATGGATTGAATTGAGATATTTTGTCACTGATCTACACATAACACCCCATCATGTCAAAGTGGAATTTTATTTTTTGAAATGGTTAAAAATTAATTAAAAGTGAAATACAGAAATATCTATAAGTATTGAACCCCCCTCAGACAAAGGTCTTTTGCACTCTGAAGCAGGGTCTCCTAAAGGATTTGTATGTATTTGGCTCCATTCATCGTTTCCTGTGTCCTTACAAGTCTACCAGTCCCTGCCGCTGAAAAGCATCCCCATAGCATGATGCTACCACTACCATGCTTCATGGTAGGAATGATGTTAGATGGGTGATGAGCCGTGCTCTGTTTCTGTCAGACACATACCGCTTTGTATTCAGGCCAAAGAGTTCAATTTCCGTCTCACCAGCCCAATTAATCTTTTGTCTCATGCTCTCAGAGCATTTCATGTGCTTTTTTGCAAACTCTATGCGTGTTGTCATGTACCTTTTTCTCAGGAGTGGCTACCGCCTGGCCACTCTCCCATAAAGCCTAGATTTGTGAAGTGTTGCAGACACCGTTGTCCTTCCGGTAGGTTCTACAATCTCAGCCAAGGAACTTTGTAGTTCTATCAGAGTGGTGATTGGATTATTGGTCACCTCCCTGACCAAGGTCCTTCTTGCCCAGTTGCTCAGTTTGGCCTGCTGGCCAGCTCTAGGAAGGGTTTGGATAGTTCCATATTCTTTCCATTTCCAAATGATGGAGCTTACTGTGCTTTTGGGAACGTTCAACACTGGAAATTGTTTATACCATTCCCCAGATTTATGCCTCCTCACAATTCTATCTCGGAGTTCTACGGACAGTTCTTTGGACGTCATGGTAGAGTTTCTGCTCTGACATGCACTGTCAACTGTGGGACCTGGTATAGAAAGGTGTGTTTCTTTCTAAATCATGTCCAATCAATTGAATTGGCAACAGGTGGATTCCAATCCAGTTGTAGAGTTATCTCAAAGATGATCAAAGGAAATTAGATGCAACTGAGCTCAATTTGAAGTGTTATAGCAAAGGGGTTGAATACTTATTGACACAAGACATTTCAGCTTTTCATTTTTTATTATTTTGTGAACATTTCTATTAAAAATTCCACTTTGACATTATGGGGTATTATGTGTAGATCAGTGACACAAAATCTCAATTTAATCCATTTTAAATTCAGGCTGTAACACAACAAAATGTGAAAAAAGTCAAAGCTGTAACACTACAACATGTGAAAATTGAAAAGCCCATCCGCATCTGCTTTGTATTCAGACATCTTCTTCACTAGTCAGGTTCACTATGTCAATAAATTATATTTCGTTCAAAATCATGGTAGATTAGCAAACCTATACATTTTTGGAAAGGTTATAGCATAAGGAAACTAAAAATCAATGTTTACATTTGGAGAGATACCTGTATGGCGGCCATTTTGGATTTTCAAAATGGCCACTGTAAAATACATATTTTGTTCTATTTCTGCCTCTAATTACCCTAAACACTTTTAAAAATATACTAAACCTATATTTTCAGGGACAAGGAATCCAATGAAAGTATCAAATTAGTGCTATGGGGAATGGTAAGACACGAATCAAAGGTTTTGAATTGCAAAATACTGTCTTTATATTCGCGATAAGTTGCATAATCAAATACATGTTATCATTTTGTACAGGCAGTTAATAACATCAAAATGTGTCACAATAATTCATATCACCAAACAAACACAGGCAGTCAGCAAAATCATATATACACATGCAGTCAGTATAACTTCACATCTACACAGGCAGTCAATGACAAAATATACACAGGCAGTCAATGGCATCAAACATACACGATTACAGAATATGCCATTTAGAGTTCGTCATCACTGTCCTGTGTGTCGTATCCGACAATATAGTCCGCATCGTTTTCACAGTCCGTTCCACACAAGCAAAGGTCGGTCAAATTGATTGGCAAATCGAATTGGTCGAATGGTCGATCGAATCGAATTCGATGAATCGAATCGAATCGAATCGATCAAATTGGTCGAATGGTCGAATGGTCGATCGAAGTGATTGGTCGAATTGGTCGAATCGAATTGGTCGGAATTGGCAAATGTAAACATTGATTTTCAGAATTTCCATGTAATAACGTTTCCAAAAATGTATAGGTTTGCTAATCTACCATGATTTTGAACGAAAAAACATAGTGAACCTGACTACATCCTCCGTATACTAAACATGACGAAAACAGCTAAAAAAAATACAAAGTGAAAATTGACGATTTTATGTGACCTTGACCTTTTGATCTTTGTGGTTTGCACCCTTTGCTCTTTTCATACTTTGCCCTCTGCCCCTCCCCCGCTCCCCCCACCCCCCGAGTTTTGTTCACTAATTTGTTCCTATTTTTTCCAGCTTATAAAACCAACTTCCACATCCTCTTCAATCTCACTCTTTCAGGTCTTAAAGAAAGCTGTTCACCACCATCTCAGATCATGCCCCCCCCCCCTCCCATCCTCCCCCCCCCCCCCCCCCCCCAGTCAACCTCCTTCCAAATTTCCACTTTTTCTTTCCTGAGAGTTCTCTTCTGTATCCATCCTGTCTTCCCCTGCCACTCACACCCATTAATTGTCCAAGTTCTCGTCAGTTTTGTCCTTCAACCCTGCTGTTGATGTTTCTCTCTCTCTCTGCTGTACCTTTTGTTTTGGTGCGTCTTGATCCATTCCGTGTTCTAGCTCTTCCACGAACCTAGACTCTGTATACAAAAAAAATAAATATACATATATATATATCTGTGCAGCGTCGTGTTGTGTTGTGTTGTGTTGTCTTGTGTTGTGTTGTCACTGAACTACTTTTTCAAACTTTTGTGAAACCGTACCAAACTTCTGGTATGCACCTATCTCTCCCATCGGTATGTCCTAAGGGTATTTTTTTTGAAAAAAGTTCCAATTTTTTTTTTTTTTTTTTTTTTCCAACTTCAATTGTTTCTAAAATGTGATATCACGTATATTACAAATACATTTGTGCAAAATAATTGTTTGAATTATGATTGGTTTAAACCATGACAAAACGGCAACTCGGGTACAGTCATTTATCAGTCTAACGCCAACATAGTTTGCCAACGTGAAATAAATGAATACGCTCTCAAATGTGCCGTCCGAGGCAGAGTCTGTTCGCCCCCCCTCGATCCGATGCCCTAGGGCATGCCCGTACTATATATATATCTAAAATTATATCCCCCCCCTCTATTTACATGAAATGGTTTGGTCCATTCGCAAAGCCAAAGCGAACGGCTTGCGAGTACGGTGACAATCCCCCCCCTCTATTTACATGAAATGGTTTGGTCCAAAGCGAACGGCTTGCGAGTACGGTGACAATCCCCCCCCTCTATTTACATGAAATGGTTTGGTCCAAAGCGAACGGCTTGCGAGTACGGTGACAATCCCCCCCCTCTATTTACATGAAATGGTTTGGTCCAAAGCGAACGGCTTGCGGAGTTTGGTAAAGAAATCGCCATAGCTCGGTAACTACTTCTCCGATTAATATGAAACCTTGAAAAGGCACATCCTCGGGTCCCCAGCAATATACCTGGCAAGTTTCAAGTATATCGGACCCGTGGTTGTCGAGAAACAGCGGTCACAGACATACACACACACATACACACACACATACACACACACACACAGAGATTACTGGAATTATAGATAGATATCTACACATCTGGGCAGTGTCTGTGTTGTCACTTAACGACTCCCTCAAACTTTTGTTTCCGTGGTTGTGAAGTGCTTTTAATAACGTTGTGGTGGTTTTGAATCACGTGGTGGTGAGGTATTTTGAATTATGTGGTGGTGAGGTGTTTTTAAATGACGTGGTGGTGAGGTGTTTTTAAATCACATGTTGGTGAGGTGTTTTGAATTACGTGGTGGTGAGGTGTTTTGAATTACGTGGTGGTGAGGTGTTTATAATTACGTGGTGGTGAGGTGTTTTTAATTATGTGGTGGTGAGGTGTTTTGAATTAGTTGGTGATGAGGTGTTTTGAATTACGTGGTGGTGATGTGTTTTTAAATGACGTGGTGGTGTGTTTTTAATTTCATGGTGGTGAGGTGTTTTTATTACGTGTTTTATGGCTGTGAGGTGTTTTTATTATGTGTTTTATGGCTGTGAGGTGTTTTCAATTTCGTGGTGGTGAGGTGTTTTTAATTTCGTGGTGGTGAGGTGTTTTTATTACGTGTTTTATGGCTGTGAGGTGTTTTGAATTACTTGGTGGTGAGGTGTTTTGAATTACTTGGTGGTGAGGTGTTTTAAATTACTTGGTGGTGAGGTGTTTTTAAATCACGTGGTGGTGAGGTGTTTTGAATTACGTGGTGGTGAGGTGTAATCGTCCCAAACTTCCAGTCTGCACCTACCCCTCCCCTATGTATGTGCTGAGGGGTTGTTTCTTGAAAAAAAAACATTCAACCTAAATCTTCCGCCTAAATTGCCTATAAAAATGTAATATCACAAACACAACAAATACATTTGTGCAAAATAATTGTTTGTATTATGATTGGTGTAAATCATGACAACACAGCAACTCAGGTGCAGTCATTATCCTCAGCTAAAACAAGCCCGTTCTTCAGTAACGACGCGTGGTGAGGTGAGCGCAGCTAGTATATATGTATGTATATATATATATATATATATACTGAAATGCAAAAGAAACTTACCACCTTTGAAACCTTTAAATATCAACAATAACACTGCGTATAGTAAATGTGTGAACTTATTTGTGGACAATAGTGTCGTCACTGTCAGACAAAACGGTCACGGATGGTCACTTGAACCTTCAATGGTCACTTCATAGCACAGCTGTTGAACAGCCGTTTTGACTGTCAGTGATTAGCCAAGGGGTACGGGATGATTTTAATGAGCGGCACGTGATGTCTTGATATTGGCTTTAAAAAGGCCAGTGCAAAATGGGCATTTCAATCAACATGCCACGATTGTCAAGGGATCAACGGCAGCGTGCCCTGGGCATGCTGCAAGGCGGACTGAGCTACCGTGAGGTGGCATGTCGCCTTGGCTGTTCACACCAGACGATATCGGCTCTGGTGGACAGAGACACCCTCCACAACTCTGCAGATGACAGACCTCGATCAGGGAGGCCAAGAGTCACCACTGCAAGGCAGGACAGGCAGATGGTCCGAAGTCACCTGCGGGATCGATTCCGTCCAGCATCCCGCACTGCGGCAGAAACTCCGGGGCGTGCAAACGCACGGATCTCCAATGATACTGCACGAAGACGACTGCATGACTATGGTCTGACTGCCAGAAGACCATACAGAGGCCCCGTGATGACGGTTGCCCATCACCGCAACCGTCAGAGATGGTGCCAGCAGCATCAGCGGTGGACCTTGGCGCAGTGGAACGAGGTCGCTTTCAGCGATGCGTCAAGGTTCTGTGTGGACAGTCCTGATGGGCGTGAGCGTGTCTGGAGAAGAACTGGCGAGCGATATGCCGATTGTTGCGTGCGTCAAGCCAACAGGTGGGGTGGCCCAAGTGTGATGGTGTGGGCCGCCATATCAGGCCGGTACAGGACGCCACTGGTGGTTGTGGATGGGAATCTTAACGCCCAGCGGTATGTGGATAACATCCTGCGACCTCATCTGCTGCCATTCCTGCTAGACCACCCAGAACTGAGAACCTTTCAGCATGACAACGCTCGTCCCCATGCTGCTCGCTTTACCACTGCATTTCCCCAAGGCGAGAACATCAACACCATGCAGTGGCCTGCGCTCTCTCCCCTGACCTGAATCCCATAGAGCACCTGTGGGATGAGCTTGGGAGACGCGTAGTTGGCAGGGCCAGGACACGGGCAGAGCTGCTTCAGACATTGAGGACTGAGTGGGACAGAATCCAGCAGCAATCCATCCAAAGACTGGTAGGCAGTATACGCCGACGATGCACTGCCTGTATCCAAAACAATGGTGGCCATACACGCTATTGAAAGGGGACTGACATTGCACCCTGTGCTGTTCTGTACTGTAGAACAAACTGATGAGATGGTGTATCTTGGTCAAAAACTTGACATGTCATCAATAAAATGCCAATGTTTCAATTAGCAATTGTTGGTTTGTTTTATTTTGAACTGTTACAATTTTATAACATTTCAAACAAGTGGTAAGTTTCTTTTGCGTTTTCGGTCTATTTGAAGTTGGTCAAAATGGTCAAAATGGTCAAATTTTTTTGGTCAAAATGCCCATTTTGCACTGGCCTTTTTAAAGCCAATATCAAGACATCACGTGCAGCTCATTAAAATCATCCCGTACCCCTTGGCTAATCACTGACAGTCAAAACGGCTGTTCAACAGCTGTGCTATGAAGTGACCATTGAAGGTTCAAGTGACCATCCGTGACCGTTTTGTCTGACAGTGAGGATACTATTGTCCACAAATAAGTTCACACATTTACTATACGCAGTGTTATTGTTGATATTTAAAGGTTTCAAATGTGGTCAGTTTCTTTTGTGTTTTCGGTCTTTTTGAAGTTGGTCAAAATGGTCAAATCTTTCGGTCAAAATACCCATTTTGCACTGGCCTTTTTAAAGCCAATATCAAGACATCACGTGCAGCTCATTAAAATCATTCCGTACCCCTTGGCTAATCACTGACAGTCAAAACGGCTGTTCAACAGCTGTGCTATGAAGTGACCATTGAAGGTTCAAGTGACCATCCGTGACCGTTTTGTCTGACAGCGAGGACACTATTGTCCACAAATAAGTTCACACATTTACTACACGCAGTGTTATTGTTGATATTTAAAGGTTTCAAAGGTGGTAAGTTTCTTTTGCGTTTCAGTATATATATAAATATAAATATAAATATATATATATATATATATATATATTGTTGTGGATATGAGAATGTTTTTTTATTTTATTGTTGTGGTAAAATGTTGTTGTAAAAGGTTGTTGTAAAATATCACCCCTCCTCCCTCCGTTTGTGGTTGTATAAAGGTCAAAGGGCGTTCCCGTAGTTAGTCCATAAAACATACATGCAGGACACGATATATCTTTTTTGACAGTTATATCCTTATTATGTGTATTAGTGTAAGGCTGTGTCTTCCATTAATTGAAATACTCCATTGCACCAGTGAAAGAGAATAGATCCCCTTTCCTTCCCATCCCCAAAATCTCCCTTTCCTTCCCATCCCCAAAACCTCCATTTCCATATTACATCCCCTCTCGTCATTGCTGAGCCCTCGATTCCCAATCACCTCCCCTCCAATAACCGCCATTGACCATGTGCTTGAGTCGGAGAAGAAAGGCATGTCTCCACCTCGTCAGAGGGGAGGAGGGGCGTGCCCGCCCGTCGTCATCCAGGGCGGAGGCCGAGGGTCGCGCGACCAACCAGGGCCGAGGTGAGCACCCCGATGGGCGTGTCCAAAACGCCGGCGGCGTAATCGCTGGAGGCGCTATAAAAGGCGCAAACGGAAGTGAGTAGAGAGTTGGTCTGAGTCGGTTGCCAGAGGAGGGTCAGTGGTTGCGTTGGTTGCGGTGGTAAGAAGTCGGTGGTGAGAAGTGGTGGCGTCGAGGGGTCAGTGGTTGCGTTGGTCGCGTTGAGTTGTCAATGGTGAGGAGACACCAGGGCCAAGAGAGAGAAGGTGCCAAGGGCCATTACCAGCAGTTGCGCCAGAGACGGCAGACGCGCCCTGAGCTGAGCCAGAGAGGCAGCGTTGACTCCACCAGGCAGCTTCAACCCGTTACCCCGCGGGGACCAAATAGCGGTGGCATCGGTGGCCGTCGAGGTCCAGCCGACGTCCCGTGCGGGATCAAGCCCGAACCATCTGCCCCCAGCTGAACCTTCCCATTCCTCCTTCCAACATTCATTCCATTCCATCCTTCTTGTATACGTGAGTTTGTTTTGTTTGTTCTGTCCCTGGGTATTTAATTAAGTCTGTAGGTAAGCTAAAATTTGCACTGTGTCACCTGCGTCTTATGTGTTGTAAATAAAACTTGATTGCTCCTTTTTGCTTGTGTGTGTAAATAATAAACCCCATTACTCGTCTGTACGTCTTCTCGTTTTATTCCTTTTCCTCTTGCATTGCGTCGTTTTTGTCTTTTCCCTCATTGAGCAGCTGTGGTGCGATACGGCCAAAGTTCTGGGTGAATCGGGTGAGTCAGGGATCCTGTAACGGTCGCGGCAATACCAAACCGCTCGGTCATCATAACATCTAATCCGCGATCAGTAACAATATATATATATATATATATATATATATATATATATATATATATATATATATATATATATATATTATGCATTTATGTTTTTCTAGTTTCTAATAAATTGTTCTGCTGGATTATATATCTGTGTAGGCCTGTGTTCAAATGCAGTTTTGCCATCTACGTTCCGACTTTCTATTGTCTGCAATTTCATTAGGTGTGAAAGTTTCCACTAACCTCACTTGTTTTGGCCCACTATGCACAATCAAAAAATAAATAAATAAAAATGTCAGGACAGGTCCAAGTTGTGCTCCACAGTCCAACTGGCTACATTTGTCCAATTGTCAGACACTTAATGTGCCGCCATTTGAGCAGCGCATGATCCACAGCAAAGTGCAGAATCCCTGTTTTTAAGCCGCGGAGTATTCCGAAGGTTTGATCGACTACATTTTCGTGAATGGAGCCTACATACACCACTGGATTTTATGGAGAATGCTGCAAATCTATCTCTTAACTTTAGAACAACCAAAACCTTTTACCTCCTACCCAAATGCATCTGTGAAATGTCCCATTAACATTGAGTATGTATAAATGTATTCCTTTCATTTTCATAAATGCATAATCGATTATATTATTCGTGCTTCATGATGTGGGCAGTAATGGGAGGTGGCTTATTCACTCAATGGTTATTTACTGTTACTATTTAAACAAATGGTACCATCCATTGCCCTGTAGCCAGTGTATCCTGCGTGCATTGTAACTTAGGGTAGGTGTTAACAGAAGGTGGGGAGAGGGGGACAATGAGAAAGCAACTGAGCAGACCAAATATGGTGTATTTATGTCATTGGGTACCCTGGTGTTGGGCTAGCGGCTAGGGTGCCGGCTTAGGATCCAAGGATCCTGGGTTCGAATCCCGGTCGATTGCTGAATTAACGCCAGGGGGGTTGACTCAGCCTGTCATCCTTCCGAGGTCGGCTAATTGAGTACCAGTTCACTGGTAATTCCCTGCTTGTTGTTAAAGGCGGCAAAAAGGGTTGGCGTCAGGAAGGGCATCCGGCCGTAAAACATTGCTTCAAAAAGGGGACCGAAAAACAACAACAACCACGGTTCCCGAAAAACGCCAACCCCTGCTTTGCGGGGAAAAATGGCCTCTAAAGGTGGTTATTTTATTTTTTTATATGTCATATAGTTGGCTATCTTAATGTGTGGTCACTGCAGGCTCGGCTACGGATGGTACTGTCATATCTGTTTGCGCAGCTTGGCTTGTGGGCCAGGAACCGTCCAGGAGGGCAACTTGTCTTGGGATCTGCCAACGTCGATGAAAGGTATGGTAAGGTGGTTGGTTTAATACCTTAAGGTACTGAGTTCAAGATGCAGTCATGCCATAAATGACTCCAGATGGGTTGACTCAGCCTGCTATCTTTCCAAGGTTGGCAAAATGAGCACCAGCTTTGGGAAGAATGAGTCGTTCGAGTATCCTGCGTCGGAGTGGCGACCCTTGTAGGATTGTGCCCCGTAGCCAATGAAACTGATCCCTTCATTAATGTTGCATCCTAATTTATGCCCATGAGAGCCCAGTTTGATGTTACATGAGGGAGGTTTTGGCTGTAGTATGATTGCCTGAATCAAGAGAACATTCTCTATTAAGCCATCAAAACAATGTACTGGCTTGTAGACTGTTAATTTTTTTATTTTTTTTGGTGTTATCTGCTGCACCACGTGTCTTACCCGACTCCAGCCTGCTGGGATATCTCACCAAGTATGACTGTTCAAGTGCAGACATCAACCCCATCGGTGGGATCAGCAAGATGGACCTACGGGCATTCCTGCAACACTGTGAGCACACGCTGAACCTTCCGACACTGGCCAGGTATGGCGGGCACAGTCCGACCGCTCGCCATGGAGCTGCTTCCGATGTCGGTCTTTGTGGGACCATTGCACAGTGCAGTGGGGTTTAAAACAGTTTAAACAGTTTACTGCCCATCCAATGGACGGGTGCACACATTGATGAATCACGCTAGCTGTGAAAAGCCAGGATGGCAGGTTTATTTTATCTGGGTCGAGAGTATTTTTGTTTTTTTTTAACACTCGTTAATGTTTTTACCTCTGCCACCGAAGATGGATGTTATGTTTTCACCCTTGTCTGTTTGTTTGTCTGTTTGTTTGTTTGTGAACAAGATATCTCAAAAAGTTGTGAACAGATTTAGATGAAATTTTGCCGAAAGGTTGAGTATGCGACGAGGATGAAATAGTTAGATTTTGGCGAAGATCCGGATTCGAATCCGGTTAGTATAATTTTTTAAGTGATTCTTCACCAATGAGAGATCAGGCCAAAACCGATACATAGCACGATATCTCAATAATTTATGAGCTGATTTGGACCAAACTTGGTGGACCGGTTGGGTGTTTGACAAGACCGAATCGATCCGATTTTGGTGAAGATTTGAATATGGATTCGGATACGAGGTTTATTAAATTTTTGAAGTGATTCGTCACCACTGAGAGATCGGGCGAAAAGCGATATATAGCATAATTTAAAAAGTTGTGGAGGAGTTATGACTAAACTTGGTGGACGAGTTGGGTAGGTGACAAAAACACGCCGATTAGATTTTGGTTCAGGTCCGAATCCAGATTCGGCCTATTAGTGGGATACAAAACATAAACTGCTCAACCTGGTGGAGGTATGCTCTATCGAGTGCCGTTCTAGTTTGCTGCTGTTTTGGGATAGGTGTTTTGTTTTTATCTCCCATATTTCTCGTCTCGCCGCGGTGTTTTTGCAAGTGAATCTGAGATAGAAAAGGTGAAGTATAAATTAAATCATGCTGTACAAGAAATGATTACCGTCACCCGTTAACCAAGTGATGGGACAGGTATTATAATTGGTCAAGGTGTCAGTGTAAGTGCTTAGTGAGTCCATAGGCAGACCAACTTTAATACAGCTCCTCCAATTAGCCTTGTGAACAGTTTGACAAAGTTATTTTGTGCAACCAAATGTCAACCATAACCTGCCTTTGTATCTTGAATGTGGATTATGTCAAAGTTATCCATGCCCGTTCCTGAGTGTGTTTGCCCACATCACTTGTGCTTTGAGGTACGCTGCGAGCCCTGTGGACTCAATTAGCGTTAGGCACCGTTTGACAAAGTTGTCGAATTTAACCATAACTTATTATTTATTGTTTTCACTTGAAATGTGCATTGTGTCCAAGTTAGATAGTGGTTTATAATTTGTGTAGTATCTTCTACTGGAGGTCAGCAAACTCTTCATGACTGCTACTCATTGATTCGTTTGGAGCATGCAGCTGCTTGTGGCGTGGTTATACTGCTGATGCAGTGCCCCCTGTAGGTTGGAGCAGGAATTTCGATATTTGTTTTCAAGGTGCTGCCGATAATGACACTGCGAGATATTTAGTGTTCACAAGTCCCTATAGTGCTGGCAGACTAGTCCTCCAGCTTAACATCCCTTCAATAGATGGTGCACGTATTGAAGCATCGCTTTTCATGTCAACCACCAGGATGGAAGTTTATAGCTGGGTCGAGCTTCGGGCCCAGGCTAGACAGCCTCTGGGGAGAGTGTGCATACCTCTAAACTATACTGCCAGCCCATTGGGTGCAATATTGAGCAAATGCTGAATCAATTCAGGCTGGAGTTCCCCAAGGATCCGCACGTGAAAAAGCTGAATGCCTCAACTCTGTGTTTGCCTCTAAATCTTGTGTCCCAAACCCATCCCTCTCTGTACCCACCGTACCCAGTCGTACCCAGCTGCTCCTGGACTCTGTGTCCTTTCCTCCTGACAAGGTGGAAAAGTTTCTGGCAACCCTCGACTCTGATTCTGCAACTGGTCCTGACGGCATCAGCCCACGGGTCCTAAAATCATGTTCTTCTGCACTTTCACTCCCTCTTTCTGTTCTCTTCACCCTCTCTTTTGCTCAAGGTCATCTGCCATCTGCTTGGAAATCAGCCAACATCACCGCTTTGCACAAAAAAGGTGCAAAAACAGATCCCAGCAACTACAGACCAATCAGCCTTCTCCCAATTATCAGCAAAGTCATGGAATCCATCATTGCTTCAGATATTAAATCTTTCCTCTTCTCCAATGGCTTGATCTCTGATCATCAATTTGGTTTCAGACCTGGTCACTCTACTCTGGACATGCTGCTTCTGCTTTCTCAACAATGGATGGAGGTCCTCAACGCCAAACAGGAAATTAGAGCTGTCTCCCTTGACATTTCACGTGCCTTCGATACGGTCTGGCACCCTGCTCTGCTCTCCAAACTCTCCTCCTTTGGTATCCATGGAAATCTCCACGCATGGCTGGCGGACTTCCTCTCTGGTCGTAGTCAACGTGTGGCCCTGAATGGGTTTCTCTCATCTCCTCTTCCTGTTCAGGCTGGAGTTCCCCAAGGTAGTGTTCTGGGCCCTGTGCTTTTTCTGGTCTTCATCAATGATCTCTCTGACTCTCTTGAAAATCCTCTCTATCTCTTTGCTGACGACTCTACTCTCTGTCGCTCCATTCCTCATCCCTCAGATCGGCAGTCTGCAGCCTCCTCACTCTCTGCAGACCTGGACAAAATCACAGACTGGTCAAACAAGTGGAACATGTCTTTCAATCCTGATAAATCTCACACTCTTACAATGTCTCTCCGAAAGGACCGACTGGACAACCCTCCCATCTACTTTCTCAACAATCCTCTCCAAGAAGTTCTGTCGCTCAAGCTTTTGGGTCTCACTATCTGCCATGATCTTTCTTGGGAAAACCACATTTCCAAGCTGGCCTCCAAAGCCAGTCGCCGACTGGGCATCGTCCGTCGTGCGAAGTCCTTCCTTGGCACACCTGAGCTCCTCACCACATACAAGGCTTTCATCCGCAGCTCAATGGAATACTGTTCCCCCCTCTGGGCTGGTGCTCCTGCCTCACACCTTGCTCGGCTTCACGCTGTTGAGGCCAAAGCTTTCAGAATCATTGGAATCTCCTGCGATGTAGTCAACGCCGAGGGCCTTTCACTCACTCACCGCAGGCAGGTTGGTGGTCTTTCTGTCTTCTACCGACTCCTCTCCGGCCTTGCTCCCCCAGCTCTCTCTGTGCTCTGTCCCCCCAATATTCCTTCAGGTCGCACAAGAGCTGCCTGCAACCCTCTTCTGGTTAAACTGCCAAAGTCTAGGCTCTCTGCTCACCTTCACTCTTTCATTCCCCTTTTCTCCCGCCTCTGGAACAAACTCCCCCACTCCCTTCAATCCCACTCCTCCCTCCAGGTCTTTAAAACAGCTGTTCACCACCATCTCTTATCTTCCCCCATCGAAAACCTTGATCTTTTCTACCCCCGGTAATTCACCCCAGAGTCCTTGCAGTGTTCATATGTTTTAATCCTCTCCCACCTCCCCCCAAGTCCTCCCGATGTCCCTGCTCTCAAATGTTGTGTTTGTGTCCTTCCCCCTCTCTTTTGTGTCCTTCCCCCTCTCTCCCCATCTTGTCTACCGCTCCCATTGTTTTTTGTGTTTTGTGTGTCGGTTTGTCTTTTTGTGTGATTAATGTTAGCTCTTTCACGAGCCTCGATCTTGTATACAAAAAAAAAAAAAAAAATTGTTTTTTAATTTTTACTCAAACGTGTTTAGCCCTTTATTGAACTGTATTATAGGTTTTCGAAATATCTTTAACTTGGTTCTGCTCGTAGATGTCTCGTGTTCCAATTTGATCTTGTGCAACAAAACAAATTTTGTTCCTATAATAGCATTGTTACCTTGCTATAAAATGAGCAGTGTTGAGGTGATCAAATAGATTTCTGCTTAAGGTCATGGCTCCCCAGTGATCAGGTCTGCTGTAACTCCGCGTATGAAATTTGTTTTATTTGTAAATAATTATCAGGGAAATTTCAGACCAAACTTTATGGAGAAATTCAAATAATATATTATTTTCCCTGTGTTTGATTGTCCTTGCCCTCTCCTTTTCCACCAGGATTTTGCAGGCCCCTCCAACAGCTGAACTTGAGCCGTTAGTAGATGGATGTCTGGCTCAAACTGATGAGGTAAATTGTAAATATTGAAAATCATTCTGAAGATCCCTCCTTTAAGTATTTGCTCAGTTCATTCTGGCCATCGTTCATTAAGCTACCCAGTAGAATCTGGGAAAATTTAAACTATGAGATCTGGGATGTGCCAACAGCAGCACATCCCATGACCTCTTTTTTGAAGCCCCTGGGTTGACCCTTTGCATGGGAGCCTATGCTGCATTGATTAACAACAAATCGAAACTCCCTCCAACTCCCTCCTCCCTCCTCCCCCCTCCTCAAACTCCCTCCTCCCCCCTCCTCAAAGTTGCCTCCTCCCCACCTCGTCTCCCTTCTATCTCATGCCTCCACCCCCCCCCCCCCAACCTTCTACTGTCCCATGCCCCCCCTCAAACAACCCCTCACTCTGCCTCATCCCTTCACCACCAAACCTTTCATCCTCCTCATCCTTCCTTTTCTTGGAACTCTTCTGTAATCTCTGACACACTATCAACTGCTCTCCCTACCTCCCCCTCTCATCCTTCATCTTACCCTACTCCTCCCCTCCCCTGTCCTGTACCCGATGCTCCCCCTCTCTCTTCTTTAACGGTATGGACCTCAAACATCCGGGGCCTTCGCTCAAACCTGACTGATCTCTCCATACAGGTTGCTTCTGACTATCCAGACTTGATCTGCTTAACAGAGACTTTCCTCCTTCAAGATGTCTCTGATTCCTCAATATCTCTTCCTGGTTACTCCCTCTTCCGGTATGATAGACCTGAGCCTCATCCTGGTGGTGGGGTGGCTATCTTTATCAAAAACTCTCTTCCTTATTCTCCTTGCACTGCCCTCTCTCCTCCTCACCCCCAGGAGTACCTCTGGCTACGGCTTCCTCTCCGCTCCCACCTTTTGTTCATATGTGTTCTGTACCGTCCCCCAAACAGTGATGACTCAATTTACATTTCACTCTCTGACAACATGGACCAACTTCTATCCACTCATCCCAACTCTCTCTTCCTCATATGTGGTGACTTCAACTCTCATCATGCCACCTGGTTGGGTGTGGGTTCCTCTCTCACCAGTCATGGCACCTCAGCAAAGGACTTCTGTGACTCACTGGGATTGACACAATCTGTCAATTTCCCGACCCGGATCTCAGCCAATGGAGTTTCTTCTCTTCTAGACTTGGTTATGACAAACTTCCCTGCTAATGTCTGCTGCTCTTCTTCTGCTCCAATCGGTTCTTCTGATCATGTGCTTGTCAAAGTGGACATCTCTCTGGCCATTCTCAGAGAGCCTCCTCAGCGTCGAAGAGTCTGGCATTTCACTCAGGCCGACTGGGACGGGCTTCAAGCAGCCATCAATCGTCTGGATTGGTCTCCCATCTCCACTGCCTCTGACATCAATTCTTCCTGGGAATTCTTCCAAAGCAAACTGATCTCTCTCATGCACAGATTTATCCCATCTCGTCTTCAGTTGTCTTACCCTTCCTCCCGTCCATGGTACACCGAATCTTGTGGTGAGGCAGTTGCCCTGAAACAACTTGCCTTTGCCTCTTGGAAGGCTATTCCAACTGAAGGCAATCTCAGTTCCTTCCACCAAGCTCGGAACAAGTGTGTGTCTACCCTCAGGAGTGCCAGGAAGCACTATCTCTACTCACTCAAGAACGAACTCTCAAACCTGTCTCCTTCCTCCAAATCCTGGTGGCGTCTGGTCAAATCCGTTTCTGGTGTTTGTTCCCCCTCCATCCCCTCCCTTACCTCAAATGGCCACACAGTTGACATCGCACGTGACAAAGCCGAATGCCTCAACTCTGTGTTTGCCTCAAAATCTTTAGTCCCAAACCCATCTCTCTCTGTTCCCACCTTTCCCAGTTGAACCCAACTGCTCCTGGACTCTGTGTCCTTCTCTCCTGACAAGGTGGAGGAGTTTTTGTCTAACCTCGACTCTGATTCTGCAACTGGACCAGACGGCATCAGCCCACGGGTCCTAAAATCCTGCTCTGCCACTCTATCTCACCGTCTCTCTGTTCTTTTCACCCTATCTTTTGCTCAAGGTCATCTGCCAGCATCCTGGAAATCGGCAAACATTACCGCTTTACACAAAAAAGGTGCAAAAACAGATCCTTTTAACTACAGACCAATCAGCCTGCTCCCAATTATCAGCAAAGTCATGGAATCCATCATTGCTTCGGATATGAAATCTTTCCTCTTCTCCAATGGCTTGATCTCTGATCATCAATTTGGATTCAGACCAGGTCACTCTACTCTGGACATGCTGCTTCTCTTGTCTCAACAATGGATGGAGGTCCTCAATGCCAAACAGGAAATTAGAGCTGTCTCCCTCGACATATCACGTGCCTTCGATACGGTCTGGCACCCAGCTCTGCTCACCAAACTCTACTCCTATGGTATCCATGGATATCTCCATGCATGGCTTGCGGACTTCCTCTCTGGTCGTAGTCAACGTGTCGCCCTGAATGGATTTCTCTCATCTCCCCTTCCTGTTCAGGCTGGAGTTCCCCAAGGCAGTGTGCTGGGCCCTGTGCTTTTTCTGGTCTTTATCAATGATCTCTCCGACTCTCTGGAAAATCCTCTCTATCTCTTTGCTGATGACTCCACTCTCTGCCGCTCCATTCCTCGTCCCTCAGATCGGCAGCCTGCAGCCTCCTCACTCTCTGAAGACCTGGACAAAATCACAGACTGGTCAAACAAGTGGAACATGTCTTTCAATCCTGACAAATCTCACACTCTTACTATGTCTCTCCGAAAAGATCGACTGGACAACCCTCCCATCTACTTTCTCAACAATCCTCTCCAAGAAGTTCTGTCGCTCAAGCTTTTGGGTCTCACTATCTGCCATGATCTTTCTTGGGAAAACCACATTTCCAAGCTGGCCTGCAAAGCCAGTCGCCGACTGGGCATCCTCCGTCGTGCGAAGTCCTTCCTAGGCACACCTGAGCTCCTCACCACATACAAGGCTTTCATCCGCAGCTCAATGGAATACTGTTCTCCCCTATGGGCTGGTGCTCCTGCCTCACACCTAGCTCGGCTTCACGCTGTTGAAACCAAAGCTTTCAGAATCATTGGAATCTCCCGTGATGAAGCTATCTCTGAGGGCCTTTCACTCACTCACCGCAGGCAGGTAGGTGGTCTTTCTGTCTTCTACCGACTCCTCTCCGGCCTTGCTCCCCCAGCTCTCTCTGTGCTCTGTCCCCCAAATATTCCTACAGGTCGCACAAGATCTGCCAGCATGCCTCTGATGGTTAAACTGCCAAAATCTCGACTCTCTGCTCACCTTCACTCCTTCATTCCTCTTTTCTCCCGCCTCTGGAACAAACTCCCACACTCCCTTCAATCCCACTCCTCCCTCCAGGTCTTTAAAACAGCTGTTCACCACCATCTCTTATCTTCCCCCATCCAAAACCTTGATCTTTTCTACCCCCGCTAATTCACCCCAGATCCACCTTGTTTGAAATTCCAACTTCTTTCCTGGAAGTCCTGGCAGTGTCCACATGTTTTATACCTCTCCCACCCCCCCCCCCCCCTTCCCATGCCTCCCCCCCCCAAAGCCCTCTCCCTCCCACAGATCTCTCGATGTCTCCATGTCTCTCGGTCCCTGCTCTCAAATGTTGTGTTTGTGTCCTTCCCACTCTCTCCCCATCTTGTCTACCGCTCCCGATGTTATATGTTTTATGTGTCGGTTTGTCTTTCTGTGTGATTAATGTTCGCTCTTTCACGAGCCTCGATCTTGTATACAAAAATAAAAATAAAAAAAAATAAAAAAATTTAGCTTCCCCCAATTAGGCCATATTAGCTGCTCACATATCTTTTCCGCATATCTCGTGGGATGGTGAGTTGGACAGGTGACCGTGACAGGTGGGGAGGGGGTTTGAAGGCTTGAGGCGGGTAGGGTATTGACACCTTAGCGTTGGGAGGGGAGGGGATTGATGCCTTAAGGTTGGTAGTGGGAGGGTGATGACTTAGAGTTGGGAGCGGAAGCAAAGATGGGACAGAGTTAGGAGGGGAGGTTGAGGCTTTGGAAGGGGGGGGGGGGGGGGGGGGAGGTGACAGACTTGAGATTAGTAGGTGGAGGTTGAGGACTTGGGATTTGAAGGAAATTAAAACGAGACACTTTAGAAATACTCATCGCCTCTTTTGGATTGAATGAGGAAAATGGCCGGCCTCACTAATGTCATGTTAACAAGGGACGACTTGCAGTGTGGAGAGGCTAAGGTCATTGATTTAAAGAGTTCCATTTTGTCACAAAGCACTTGCTTTGCCTGAAACATTCAGCAAGTAGAGTCCTACTTCAGCGATTCTATCCTGACCAAGCTTTTGAACGTATGAATCAAATGTTAAGAAACACAGTTGACACCACGTCCATTACATCTGCTTTGTAACAGGCAGATTTGGGTGTCACATATGAAGAGTTGTCGGTGTTCGGCCGCCTCCGTAAGGTGGCTTTGTGTGGCCCCTTCAGCATGTTCCTCAAACTGGTGCACAAGTGGGGTTATCTCCTTTCGCCGTCCCAGGTGAGTATCTTTAGCGATATTAATTATATCTTCCATCCATCCTCCATGGTGTCGGAAATGTCCATCAGTTCAAATATTGCATTTCCACCCTTGGTTTGCCAGCTCAGAAGTGTTAGAGTTAGTCTTGCGTTTGAGTTGTCGAATCTGGGTTCAATTCCCGACCCAATGATAAACTGTCATCTTGGTGCTCCGTGCCCGATGATAAACTGGACCATTGATGAACTATCATTGAGCACACCGTCCTGTGGAGGGGACATAAGCTTGCTATCCCACCTGCTAGCATCTTCTTGAAGATGTTAAAGATACCAAAATATCTTTTCAAAAGAGCAGGCCATTGTGAGTTAGCCTGGGCAAGTTCTAAGATCCAGTCCTGACCGAGGGCTGATTTGGAATTTCTTGCATTGGAATTGCAGCCTGTCCAGAGGTAAGTTCTCATCTGTGAAATCATCCACAACCAGTAGTGGGTGTCTCTGAGCCACGCCCCACCCCAATCGTAGATATGAAAGAATAAGAACCGCAATAACAAGCTAAACAGATTTTAGATTGTATTTGCAGGGGGGGATCAATCATAAATAAAAAGAGGTAGTGCTATCACTGTACAAGAATTTAGTAAGGCCTCACGTAGGATATTGTACAGTTTGGGTCACCACATCAGAGGAAGAACGTAGCTGCCATAGTGAGGGTTCAGGGTGGAGCAACTAGATTGATTTTTGGGCTAGCTCGACAAGCTACGAGGAGTGGTTGAAGGAGACAGGGCTTTATATATTAGAAAGGAGGTGATTGTGAGGGGATCTGATAGAGATGTTTATGATAATAAAGGGTAGTGGGAGGACAATAATTGCACAAGATTTTCAGCAGAATGAATAGTGACAGCACCTGGGGCCATAGCCTCAGAGTAAAGAAGAGGAGAGTTAGGACGGTAGTAAGGCAGGGGTCTTTCACTCAGAGGGTAGCTAATGCATGGAACGGTCTCTGGGGCTGGCAGGATGGCCCACAGGTATGCACTCTCACCTGAGCTGTGTAGCCTGGGTTCGAATGTCGGCTCAGCGACAACCTGGCATCCTGGTGTATCACAGGCAGGACGAAGCATCAATGTGTGTGCCGTCCCTTGGATGGGCGTTACACTGAGCTTCCTGTCTGCCAGAATTAGATGGTTGACATTAAAGATCCCATGGTGTCCTTCCCGAAGAATAGACGAGCTATCGACTGGCACCCGGAACAAATTAAAACTTCCTGCCCTCGCTTACAGTGGGTCCCCATCAGTGGCACGCCGTGTCCCTGGCCAATGCTGATACTCACAGCCTTGTGCTGCATACACCAGAAGAAGAAGAAGAAGAATCTCCCTGGAAATGTCGTGGGAGCAGAAATAAAACATGAGATAGTTTTAAACTAGAATTAGATAGATATGTAGAGACATTGGAGATAGAGGAATGCATCGATATTAGCAGGAATGGAGGGAAGTAATCGTATTGTACGAGTTTGTATTGTGATCGTGATGTCAAAAGATGAATCTACTGTCTGTGTTTGCCGTTTCTTCACCCCTTGAATAGTCTTCAACTCCCCTTAATGCCACCATTTTTTTTTTTTATTACATACACCATACATATGTGTAATTGAGATCTAGTGATACAGATTGTCCAAGACCCTCATCAGTTATGTGTACGTGAGATTTGGTGACATTTTGTGTTTGTCTTGTAGGTGGCACAAAAGGTACAGTACTTCTTTCGGATGTATGCACGAAACAGGCATAAAATGACAACACTCACCCCGGCCTATTATGCCGCGGCCTATAGCCCAGATGATCACCGCTTCGACCTACGACCTTTCCTGTATGACACTGAATGGAAGTGGCAGTTTCGCTGCATCGAACAGACGGTGCGTAGCCTGTCCGCTTGTGTCCCACGCGTGATGCTTGACCACAGCTGACCTTTTCAACTATTTGTAGAGAATTATAAATTGGCAAATATTTCAATCTGGCCATATTGTGTTTTGTAATTGATAACATTGTGAATAATATGTTTCTATAACTATATTAAATTAACTAAAGATGTCAAAACAACTCTGATGATGTTCACATCTCTACATAAAATTGCTTCACTAATTGGGATCTGCAGTATCCCAACTATCCCAAAAATCCTCGTGTTTTGTTCCATAGGTTGAGAAAATGGAAGCTCGAGCCAAAGATGGAGAAAAATAAACAAATGGACAATGTTGAAAAACACAACGAAATCTGTGTATTACCACTATTGCAGGTAGTTATAATGTATTTGAAAAGCAAACCCAAACTTGAAATAAACCCTCCCAGGGTGCGGTGCATGCATGTATTTTCCCACAATGCAAAGGAAGCAGCAATGTGCTCGATGAAGGTGTGCAGTGTATCGTGGAACGTAGTCGTAATCAACATACTACGAGGTGGAGTTGACCGACCTTCAACGTGGAATCGTTTTTGTGTGCCAGAAGTTCGTGACATTTCTGTTACATGAGGCCTCCCCATTCAACTGTGGGTGATGTCCTCAGGAAGTGGAAGACAAGGCAAGCCACTTGGAAATTAGACTCACCTTTATCAATGAATGGTTGTACACCCTCATCAGTATCACTGTTTTATCCTGGCATTTATTGTGCGACCCTGTCACACCGGGGGCATCACTGGAAGCTGGCTGGCTATGATTGAGTAATACATTGCTTTCAAAAACCATGATTGATGTAATGATCGCTTTTCCTGAATAAACAAAATCCCATTGTGTCTGACTCTGACCTTTACCTGGAGCCATCCCACAAGCCTCTGAGCTGTCTATCTTGGCCCAGTTATAAGCTGTCATCTTGGTGTTTATTTAGTGAAACTGGGTGTCCCTTCTGCCAGAATTTTAGTTTACGTTAAAAAAAATCCCATGGTGTCCTTCACGAAGAGTAGGTGAGTTATCATCACTTAACTCCTGCCTTAACCGAAAAGGGGGCACTGCATTTGTGGAACTGTCATGCCCTGCGAGAACTGATGCTAACCTGGAGCCACGTGTTGCATACAGACGACGACAAGCTGGAGTCATTACATTTTTACATTTGCATATTGATGGCTTCAGAAATCAAAATCATGTTGAGATTCCCAACATGATTTCTTTAAACCATTTAAGCTTTTATAAATTATGTGGTTGCATCAGATATGGGCTGACACTGAATTAAACGCTACATGAGTGTTCCGTTAGCGAGCAGCTTGCCGAGTTGGCTTGATTGATTCAAAGTGCTCAAGCAAGTCCTCCAACGGAACGGAGTGCTCGGCACTGCTTAACAAGATGGCAGTCTCCACTGTAGATACAGTCGCAGCAAAATACATTTCTCTTTCATTGTCAATGTGACCGTTCCCTCTTGCACTCCATCTTGGTCTTGGTGACCATGCTTGCATATCCATTTCATCATGGCGACTCCATCAAACCACCGCCCGGCCACTCCCGCGTTTCAAGCGGAGATGCACCAAAATGGACAAGCCATAGCATATTTCAAAAAGTTATGGTTGACTTATGACAAAACATAGTGGATGAGTTGGTTAGGCGATAAGAACAAGCTGATTAGATTTTGGTTCATGTATGGGGATCCAGATCTGACCTGTCGGAGGTTTGCGCTCTACGGGTTGTCTTGTCCGAGTCTAGCTCCAGTAGTGACCCCTCGATCTATGTCGTGGCAAAATCTTTCGTGACAACATTCTGTAATGAAGTGGACGGGGCAGCTGAGAAAATTCAGGAGAATCAGTAAACCAAGGATCAAAATCGTGCCAACTATCATTTTCAAATGACGTCCATTTTGTTTTTCATTTTAGAGGCTGAAAGTGTGAAAATTGAGCATGGCATACAATTTATTCAGATTCAGCACCCTAAAATAGGCTGAAACATTTGCATGCCGGGCACTACCACAATTTGCCCCAAAAACATGATTTTTAATTAATTTAATCAGGATTTGGGTGCAGGCTGCTTTCTTCACCCATGGATCAGGTATCACGTGTCGTGCACACGACTCCTATTTTCAGCAACGGAAACTAGCGGTGAGTAATAATCCATAACGCAATTTCCTATTGGTTCAACCTACTTCCGTACATGTTTCTGCACGTATATTATCTTGCAAATATTGCATTAGCCAAAATCAAGGTAGAATGCAATAGTAAGAACGCATTAAAGCAGATAATGGTGCGTGGATGTGGTCCAGGCAGGATGGGCATGAAAATGTGCTCTCGATTAAATGTCCTTGCTAGGGGGGCGGTGTAGGTGGCGTTGGTCTATTGTGTGGTATAACAATGACCCTGCACAACGGCTACTTTACGCCCTTTCGGCATTTGATTCACAAATAAATTAATCGTTTATAAAGTATACATTGAAAGTTGGGTAATAACGGTTACCAATGTAATGTGAAGGAATTAAAATTCGTGTTTTAAGAGTTTATACATATTTGTTTAGGCGGTGTATGTTTGAAATTAGAATCAAGGCAAACGTTGTACGGAGATGATAAAGTTTGTTCAATTTCATGGAGCGGTTACGTGAAAAGTTTCTTTTAAATGTCGAGATGTAAATAAATTAATAGAAATCGACGGTTGAGGATGTTCTTTAATGAATGATTAGGAAATTGTGGCTGATGTGCTGAAGACGAGCGGAAATTTGCCTTCGGGACTCGCATGTTTACATGTACTGCACACTAGTCACTACTGTACACTACGTGCTTTGTCGGTTTATGTTATTGGAGAATTACCACAGCGCGGTCATTAATTCCATCACCGAAGGCGGGTACAGTTATGTTTTCACCCATGTCTCTGTGAGTATGATATATCAAAGTAATACTAATACTAATCGATGGATTAGGACAAAACATGGTGGATTCGTTGGTTAAGTGACAAGAACAAGCCGATTAGATTTTTGGTTCAGGTCCGAATCCAAATCTGCCTTACAGTTACACTCACAGTGGGATACAAAACGTAAGCTGTTCACCTGGCGGTTCACTCTCGCACTGTGTGTGTGTGTGTGTGTGTGTGTGTGTGTGTGTGTGTGTGTGTGTGTGTGTGTGTGTGTGTGTGTGTGTGTGTGTGTGTGTGTGTGTGTGTGTGTGTGTGTGTGTGTGTGTGTGTGTGTGTGTGTGTGTGTGTGTGTGTGTGTGTGTGTGTGTGTGTGTTTTCTCGCTCGCTCGCAGCATAACTACCCAATGATATCATCCGATCTTGATGAAACTTGGGTGGGCGGTTGATATCATGATCTAGTTGTGTCCTGCGTAGAGTGGGCGTATTGTGGGCGGAGCCACGCCCGAAAAAGGTCTTTTTAGGGGGTAATCGAGTTCAAGCTGCATCTTCTCCGAGGGGTTTGGTGGAATCTGACAGGGGTTTCGATATTTGGTTAGGCCAATGTCATGTGGCTAGCCCCACGGAGCTCGATTTTTCATTTTTGCAAGGTCAAGGTCATGAGGTCACAAAATTTAGAAAAGTCGGTTTTTTAATGGTTTTATTACATTGTTCGCTTCCTGATAGGGTGAAATGTCGTATATGATCTTATATTATCACATACATCATGAAATACAAGTTTTCCAACAAATTTCAGCATCTTCGACCTTTGACCTTTGAAGGTCACAAAGGTCAAATTTTCATCAAAGTTGTCGGAATCGAACCAAATTTTCGGTATTGTGCAGCTAACTAACCTCATAACTGATTATACATTATTTTCTATCATTTCAAGGTCAGTAACCTTTGTTTTGACATTTCAAGGTCAAAATCCGCTTCCGGGTCACTCGCCTAGCAGACTGAGCTGAGTCGGTCGTCCTGTGTATTTGATTGATTCCGTTGGATTTAGCGTGTGCTGTCATGTCGTACTTTGTGTGAATGACTGTGATGGATCCTTGTTTCGTTTCCTGGCTTCTGGCGGCGTGTCTGCCCGTGATATTTGCAGTACTTTGGTTTTTACTCGCCACCAAGTTGATAATTTTGAACTGTGAGTATCCGCCATGTTTTTTCGCTGCGCCTCACGCAGCCCCGGTGTGTGCCTCTCAACAAGACAGTTCTTTTCCCGTCTCTCCCCACCGCTCGCCCCATCGCTCACCCCATCGCCCGTCCCATCGCCCATCCCATCGCCCGTCCCATCGCCCGCCCCATCACCCGCCCCATCGCCCGCCCCACCTCTGCACGCACCGCTGCATGTACCGAGCCCGACTATCCGCTCTAACTCCTCTGTCCCAAGGCCTATTCACTACACTCGGCAAAAACGTTTGTCTTTAAACACCACTCGATTGATTCCTGGACTCGTCTCAGGCCTTAGAGAACTTAAAATCATCGTTGGTCTCCCGAGAAAACGCACAAAGCGAGGCGGGAGGAGAAAGCAGAGAAAAATACCGATTGTGATTTCTCTTTGCAACCAGCGACGGCCAGGTCCACATTTTAATAGTTCCTGCGAAAAGGTGTCCCCTGTCAACTTCAATAACCTCATCTATCCCTGTAGAACACACACAGCACCAAAACAACACCATTCTGACCTGTCTCTCGCCTTATTCAACGCTCAGTCTGTAAGTAGTCCTGACAAGCGAACCAAAATTACCTCTTTTATTCAAGATAACGACATCGACATGCTTTTTCTGACCGAAACTTGGCTCCGACCCAGTGGCGACGAAGCGAGATGTGCTGATCGCACCCCACCTGGATACACCCTGCAGTCATTTCCTCGCTCCTCTAGGGGTGGGGATGTGGCTGTTATTTACAGAGACAACCTCTCTACCTTTGTCTCCTTCACCACGACTTTTTCGTTTGACCATTCATCCTACGAGCTAGCCCATGTCACCTTCATTCTGTCAGAAAACACTCTTCATTTCTTCTGCCTCTACTGACCTCCACCTAACCAGAAAAACAAGCTTACCGACTCTATGTTCGTGACCCAGCTTCCTAATCTGCTCGACCACTGCAATACTCTTCCTGGTTTCGTCTTGATTCTTGGAGATTTCAACGTCCACGACGACCAACCACAACATTCTCTCACTTCAAAGATCATTGACCTCCTTTCTACTTTTAGTCTGTCTCAGTCTGTCTCCCAACCTACACATGTTAAAGGACACATCTTGGATTGGTTAGTGCACAGATGCGATGATCAGTTGGTGCAGTCCACGTCAGTGACCTGTGCTATCGCCTCGGACCACTTCCGTGTCACCAGTCACCTGAGTATTGCTGTTCCTTGTCTTCAGCCCACCTTCATCACTGCCCGCAACATTCGTGCCATCGACCGTTCCGCCTTTAAAGAGGACCTTCACACCCGTCTCTCTGGCCGTTCCTCTGTCACTGCAGAAGACCTAGACTCCTGCCTCCGCACAGCATTGGACTGTCATGCTCCAGCCACACGGTGCGCCGTTTCCAGATGCAGGAGTACTTCGTGGTTCAGCGCAGTCAGCGACGAAGTCAGGGCTGCCAAAAAGGAACGACGACGTGCCGAGAGACAGTGGCTGAAGACTGGCCTCACAGTCCATAAACAGTTGTATAACATAGCTAAAAGACTCGTCATAAAAATCATTCTGAAAGCAAAAACGTCATATATTTCTGATCTGATTACTAGGAGCTCCTCCTGCAAGCAACTGTTCAGCATTACCAACCGCCTGTTTGCCACCAAAAATAAATCCGTTCTTCCCAGTGTATTTCCTCAAAACGAACTACCCCAACGCTTCCTGCATTTCTTTCACAATAAAATTCAGTCAATAAGAAACAATCTTGATAAGCAGTCACTCCTTTCCCTGGATGATGCTGAACACTGCTTTCACGGACGACCTCTCAGTTTGTTTACTCCTGTTACTGAGGAAATTGTCAAATGTACAATCCTCAAGTCAAACACAAAAACATGTGATCTTGACCCCCTTCCCACCGATTTGTTTATTGAGTGTTTGGACACCCTCCTCCCATTTATTACTGCAGTTATCAATGATTCTCTGACTACTGGTTCATTTCCACCTCTCTTTAAGCAAACTCTTGTTAAACCACTTCTTAAAAAGCCCACCCTTGACCTTAACGACATGAAAAATTACCGTCCTATCTCCAACCTGTCTTTCCTGTCAAAGATGACAGAAAGAATTGTGCTATCACAGATGAATGACCATCTAGTTTCAAATAATCTTTTCAATTCTCGCCAGTCAGCATATAGACCAGGCCATAGCACCGAGACCGCTCTCCTAAGAATAACCAATGATCTTCTGACCTCTCTTGACTGTGGTAAGGTTTCCGTTCTTGCTCTTTTAGACTTGTCTGCCGCCTTTGACACGATTGACCATAGTGTCTTAATTCGTCGTCTTGAACTCGCATTTGGTATAACTGGTACTCCCCTTTCTTGGCTGATGTCCTATCTTACTGATAGAGTGCAAACAGTTGTTGTCAATGGCCAGAAATCAGCCCCTTCTCTGCTTTCCTTTGGTGTTCCCCAGGGCTCAGTCCTGGGACCTATCCTCTTTCCTTTGTACACTCAGCCTCTATTTGATCTTGTTGCCAGACATTCCGTTGATCACCACGCCTTTGCGGACGACAATCAGCTGTACAAAGGAAGCACGATTCAACAAATCGTGCCCACTGTTGAAGTGTTAGAAGGCTGTATTGCCGACGTGAAGGCGTGGATGACCCAAAACAAACTTCAGCTGAATGATGTTAAAACAGAGTCTATGATTGTAAGATCACACAGATGTTCTCTACAATGTTCACTTCCTACCACTATTCATGTTGGTGAAACCGATGTGAACTTTGTTTCATCGGCCAAGACCCTTGGTGTGGTTTTCGACTGTAACATGACATTTTCCAAGCAAGTACTTGAAACTTGCAAATCAGCATACTTTCAGCTGCGAAAGATTGCATCCATTCGCCACTTTCTTACTCCTCAGGCTGCTCTAACTCTGGTCTATGCCCTTGTCCTCTCAAGGCTAGACTATTGTAATTCTTTGTATGCTGGCTGCCCTCAGTTTCTCTTGGATGTTACAAAAGGTTCAAAACTCTGCCGCTCATCTTGTCTGTAAGGCGAAGAAGTCTGACCATGTTACTCCGTTCCTTGAATCTTTACACTGGCTGCCTGCCTGTCTCTGCTCGTGTGCAATACAAAATTTGCACACTATGTTATAAATCATTGTGTGGAGCGGGACCTCACTATCTCTCCGATTTGCTCACTCTCTATGTACCTCGGCGACGGCTTCGTTCAAGCGACGACTTGATGAACCTTAGAGCCGCCGCGCACCAGCACCAAGTCATTTGGCGAGAAATCCTTTTCCTTTGCTGCACCTCTGCTCTGGAATGACTTGCCTTCCTCTGTTCGACATGTTGACTCTCTTCCTGCCTTTAAAACCGCCCTCAAAACCTATCTGTTTCACAAGTCTTTCAAAGTCCAAGTCCTGTTTTCCCTTTGGTTTGAGGTGGGACAGAGATCAAGAGTATGTCTGTGTACGTGTGCGGGGGAGGGAGGGAGGGAGGGAGGGGGAGGGGGAGGAGGAGGGGAGAGTACACATCTGTGGGTTTTGAATGGGGAGGGAGAGGAATAAGGCAAGAGTGAAGGTGGGTCTGTGTGTGTGTATGTGTGTGCGGTGTGTGCGTTCGCATGGTAATGTAAAGCGCCACGAGGGTCGTTAACTCTGCTTGATGGGGCTATATAAGACTCCTTTATTATTATTATTATTATTAAAGGTCAATTTTTCAAAGTTGTCGGAATCTAACCGAATTTTCGGTATTGTGTAGCTAACTAGTCTCATCTTACTATAATTCACCAAATGTTCGTCTGTCTGTCTGTCTGTCCGTTCGAAGGCACCGTAAAAACTGCTGAATCGATCGCAACGCTATTTTTGGTGGGTAATGCTGGGATCTCCAGGAGTAAAATAGGCTATTTAGTTTTTCCAATTTCAGTTTTGGTCTCCAGCATTCTCAGGTTTGGACTCCCGCATAACATTCACATTCGCATAACGTTCATTGTGACGATGTTTTCATTGTGACGATGTTGTTTTCCCGGGTGCCGCACAAACAGCTGCTCCAATCACTGCACGGCTGCACGGATCGGACTCGGTGACCTCGGCCAAAGACCTTTTATAAGGACATGGGTTGAATCCCTGTTTGAGAGAATTCCATCCTCCTCCCCGCCATCACGGTCGTCTCTCCAACTCACAATCCCACGAGATATGCGGAAAGGACGACCCAAAACCAATTATCTTCTTTTCGATTCGTATATAAACATCATTAAAAGTAAATAATGACCTCGGCCAAAGTTCAAACGACGTTTAATCTCTACATGAGAGAATTCCACATAGCTATTTGGGCGGTGTATACGCTAACAGATCGCTGTCTCCATCGATCTTGCCAAGGCCATAACACCTATCGGCTCAAAATCCTTTTAACTGTTGATTTGGTAGTTTTTACAATGAAGGAAACACGTACTGGGAGTACATACGACATCGGGAGTACTAACTGCACGCGTCTTCAGTATCAAGCTTAAATCTCTCATGGCGGATCTGAAGAGCGGAATGCTTGGAGAAGTGGTGGGCTCCTTCGGCATGAAGGAGGATCAGAAACATGGACTCCCACACTGGCACATCCTGCTGATACTTGCTCCCGCATGACGTTATTTTCCCGGGTGCCGCACAAACGGTTGCACCGATCGAGATTTAATGGATGTTTATATAAATCGTTTAAAAGAAAAAAAGCCTTCAATTTCTGATATTTAGCCTTTTCATTTGGGCCTCCCAATTGAAGCCCCGCCCATAGGGCGGGTACTGTTGATAGTAACAGATAATACATTCCTATTTATATATTGTTACGGTTTTTAAAACCTTCACTAGTAAATTTTAGTAAATGTTTCCCTTATAAATGATCCCCTGTAAATATCCCCATCAATTGGCTTTATTAAAGATCGCACCCTAGTTAGTCCATGTACAACACGTAGAGAACCATAGGACCTCTCTGTAGTTATTTCATTATTATGTGTTTCAGTTAAGGATCTGTTCCCAATAGTTGAATCTGCGTTGCATTAATCAAATAAGATAGGCCCCATTCCGTCCATTTTGCTCTCTGTCTCCAAATTGTGGTACTTTGCTTGCCAGCAGCATTCGCTGCCGTTTGCCTTGGGCTGTTTGCTGGCACCAAGCCGCCATTACGCACGCGGTCAAGCCGGAGAAGAAGGGGGCGGAGCGCCGAGACCGAGGTGTGGCCTTTTCGGCGAGTCAACCAGGGCTGAGGTGAGCTCGGTGGTGGGCGTGGTTTCGGAGGAGCGCATAGTAATCTTGGCTCGCGTTATAAAAGAGCGCGCGGAAAGCCCTTTGACGGACTTCTTTAGACGGGCTCCTTTTGGAAGAACTGCGCGGAGACGTCTCTGGCGAAAGAACTATACGGCGGCGCTCTTGAACAGGACTCGCGTGCACACGGCAGTGGCGAAAGAACTATACGGCGGCGCTCATTGCAAAGGCGTTATAAGAGAACCTTGGAGAGGGTGCGTTTGGCAAAGCCATTCATTTATTACATACAGAGCATCCCAGTCCCCCCACTATACGTAAGGTCCGCTGCCTTACGTATAGTGGCTTACGCTGCTTAAGGTTGAACGATACGCGCGAAGCTGCCTGCCGGGTTTTCGCCCGTGGGACCGGAGCCTGGACCCCATCGCCTGGACCATCCACCTGGACCTTCCACCCTACCAGCTACAATCCCCGTGTGAGTGCGTATGTTTGTCTGGGGTCGTAATACAAGACTGTTTAAGGCTACCCTGTGTACCTGCTTCTTCTTCTCCTTGTAAATGCCCTTCTTTCGTTTCCTCTTGTAGATAGTAAATAAACCTGTGTTCTTCCTTTACCCTTTTTGGTTCTTTGGCTTCCTCTCATCTGGTCGCTCTAGTCTTTTCCCCATTGAGTACCTGTGGCGCGATTTGGCCAAACGCTCGGAGTCGGGTTAGTCCTTTGTTAATGGCTCGAGCTGCGGATTGCTAAACCGCTCGGCAATCTTCCATCTTATCCGCGGCTTGGGCGGGGCTCATTTCCTCGCTTACCGGAAGGCGCTGGTAATTAGGTCATAGGAATAATTGGCCTACTACCCTATTCAGCGCTGACCGGAAGTGCCGTAATAGCCCCAGGACCGGCGGAGACGGCCAGCTTAACAGGACAAGGGGATTAACACCCCCTTGCTAATGGGAGTGCCGTCCCCCGGATCCGTAACAATATTTTCAATGTCGGCTTTGACCTTTGTCATTGAATACCGCTCGCTCGTGAACCATCGTCGTCTCCTGACTTGTTTATTTTATTTTTTAAAGCTTAAACCATGTTTTGATTATTTGTGCAATTTCATAATCTACTATATATCAACTGAATGAATGAATGAATGATCGTTTTAAGGCCATTTTTCCCCGCTAGAGCGGGGGTTAGCCTTGCGGGCCCCATGACAATCATGGTTCCCTGTTTGAGGCAATGTTTTTATGGCCGGATGCCCTTCCTGACGCCAACCCTTGGTCACGCTCTTACGATGCGCAGGGATATGGTGTACCTATTCTAAACCGGGGTACACACCGGGATCATTCATCCCAGCAAGCTGGTACTCAATTTGCTGACCTCGGAAGGATGACAGGCTGAGTCAACCCCCCTGGCGTTAATTCAGCAATCGACCGGGATTCGAACCCAGGATCCTGGGATCCCAAGCCGGCACCCTAACCGCTAAGCCAACACCAAGGTCTTTATTAGAGACCAATTGACCATATCGTAGTAAGAGAGTTTGCTAAATTCATTCTAATTGATGTAAACCAATAAATACCTTGAGTTGTGGTGGTGATGCTTCATCGATGGAGCAGGTGAAGTACAGGAAGTCCCTCCGTCGTTGGAGCAGGTGAAGTACAGGAGGTTCCTCCTTCGTCATTGGAGCAGGTGCCACCCAGCTGCTGGTTGCATCATTTTTCTGTGGGCCAATTTTGCCGACCTCGGAAGGATGACAGGCTGAGTCAACCCCACCTGGTGTTAATTCAACGGGATTACGAACTCAGGATCTTAGGATCTCGAGCCCGCCGCCATAACCATTAGGCCAACCAACACCAGGTGATGTTGGAGCAGGTGAAGTAGAGGAAGTTCCTCCTTCATCGCTGAAGCAAAATAATCTCAATGCGGTGTACACCTTTACCTGCTTACCTGTAGTCATACATTGACCTGAAAAGCCAATTTGGTTAATGCTTTCTATATGTCTACACGTGCCCCTCCAGCATGGCGTTATGGAGCCCCGTACAGCAGAAAATTTCATGCGTTTTCATTGTGTCTGTACAACAAGAGCCATCAACAAAGAGGATCAATCAGGTGGGTTCTTTGCTTCAACCCTCGTTTCAGAACACTTTTATTGTAAATTTGAGACTTCCCATTTTTGGTTTTGTGGCATTGTCAAAGTCCATAAAAGTACGACTTACATTTGTGCAAATACTCTGTCATGTGTTGTTGAGAATTGTAAAATGGCTGCACGCATGCTGGTGGTTCTAGCCGTACTCTGTGATAGCTCTGGATAAGTTGAACCATGCGGCAGAGATGGCGGGTGTGGAACGAGCGAGGTGCACAGAGAAGGTCGATGGAACTTGCTGCCTTGTTGCACTCGACAAAGGTATGCGTCGGGGAGATACCCATCACAGCTTCGTATTTTAAATTGCTTTGTGGGAGGAATGTATTGCTTTATTGTTGCTCGTGCAAATACCGACTGTATCCATAATACAACTCGGAACCAAGGAAACCGGAGTCATGGAGATCTCATGGTATAAACGTGTTCAGTTAGCACTGTACAGAGTTCTAGCCTGGGTTCCATTTCCGACATGATTATGAACTGTCGGATTGGTACTTCACAGGCCCGGTGTTGTATCACACAGTGAAACATTAAGCTGGGTGCCCCCGTCTGCCTGCATTAGTTGGTGGACGATAAAGATCGCACAGTGTATTTTGACAAAGGGTAAGCAAATTCGTGGTGGCACATAATTTGTGGTGGGGATTACCTGAGGTTGTGGTGAACATCCGTCTTGAGGGAAGATTGTGACTGATCAGACTGGAGAATTTGGTTCCACGGGCGAGAGGAAAAAACAAACAAGTGGAGGTGAGCAGAGAGTCTTGATTTTGGGAGTTTAACCATAAGAGGGTTGCAGGCAGATCTTGTGCGACCTGTAGGAATATTTGCGGGACAGAGCCCAGAGAGAGCTGGGGGGGCAAGGCCAGAGAGGAGTCGGTAGAAGACGGAAAGACCACCAACCTGCCTGCGGTGAGTGAGTGAGAGGCCCTTGGAGTTAGCTTCATCGCGGGAGATTCCAATGATTCTGAATGCTTTGGTTTCAACAGCGTGAAGGCGCGCTAGGTGTGAGGCAGGAGCACCAGCCCAGAGGGGAGAGCAGTATTCCATTGAGCTGCGGGTGAAAGCCTTGTATGTGGTGAGGAGCTCAGGTGTGCCAAGGAAGGACTTCGCACGACGGAGGAGGCCCAGTCGGCGACTGGCTTTGGAGGCCAGATTTGAAATGTGGTTTTCCCAGGAAAGATCATGGCAGATAGTGAGACCCAAAAGCTTGAGTGACAGAACTTCTTGGAGAGGATTATTCAGAAAGTGGATGGGAGGGTTGTCCAGTCGGTCTTTTCGGAGAGACATCGTAAGAGTGTGAGATTTGTCAGGATTGAAAGACATGTTCCACTTGTTTGCCCAGTCTGTGATTTTGTCAAGGTCTGCAGAGAGTGAGGAGGCTGCAGACTGCCGATCTGAGGGATGAAGAATGGAGCGACAGAGAGTAGAGTCGTCAGCAAAGAGATAGAGAGGATTTTCAAGAGAGTCAGAGAGATCATTGATGAAGACCAGAAAAAGCACAGGGCCCAGAACACTGCCTTGGGGAACTCCAGCCTGAACAGGAAGAGGAGATGAGAGAAACCCATTCAAAGCCACACGTTGACTACGACTAGAGAGGAGGTCCGCCAGCCATGCGTGGAGATTTCCATGGATACAAAAAGAGGAGAGTTTGGTGAGCAGAGCGGGGTGCCAGACCGTATCGAAGGCACGTGATATGTCAAGGGAGACTGCTCTAATTTCCTGTTTGGCATTGAGGACCTCCATCCATTGTTGAGAAAGCAGAAGCAGCATGTCCAGAGTGGAGTGTCCAGGTCTGAAACCAAATTGATGATCAGAGATCAAGCCATTGGAGAAGAGGAAAGATTTCATATCTGAAGCAATGATGGATTCCATGACTTTGCTGATAATTGGGAGAAGGCTGATTGGTCTGTAGTTGCTGGGATCTGTTTTTGCACCTTTTTTGTGCAAAGCGGTGATGTTGGCAGATTTCCAAGCAGATGGAAGATGACCTTGAGCAAAAGAGAGGGTGAAGAGAACAGAGAGAGGGAGTGAAAGAGCGGAAGAACATGATTTTAGGACCCGTGGGCTGATGCCGTCAGGTCCAGTTGCAGAATCAGAGTCGAGGGTTGACAGAAACCTTTCCACCTTGTCAGGAGGAAAGGACACAGAGTCAAGGAGCAGCTGGGTACGACAATGAAGCGTTGTTTTGCCTCTTTTCATTCCTATCTGAGCAATTATTAGGTCATATCATCTCGATTGTCAAAGAAATGAACTTATAAAATGGGTCGTGATGTCCATCCTTCCGGTCGTCGTCCGTCCATTAACAGTAGCCCGCACAATCGCTCAGGCTTCGTTTCTTCAATTTCAGATCATGGGGTCTCCCAGGGGTGGTTAACCCCCAAAGTTGGGATCCATACTCATCCCTTATTTACCAATCGATTGCTCTGAAACCCGATACAGCCATTCTACTCAATGGTTCACAGGATAGCTTGGTCTTGCATTTTACATAGAAATGGATCGTTCGACAGCACTGACTGACTGTGGTTGTCGTGTAGTGGAGGCACACGGAAGAGACTGATCGACAGTGGGACAGGTTGGAGATGGCTAGACAAAGTTAGTCGGTCAGTCTTTACTTGGACGTGGCCCAGAATACCGATGACTGGCGGAGGAGCACCTCTGGAGCTCTGGAGAAGAAACTATTTGTGAGTTTCGGGAGAGAACACAAAGTTTATTGGTGGCCAATTTGGTGATATTGATGGTGAATCTGCCAGGAGAGATTGCTGAAGATGGAAACACTGAGCTTAACAGAGGAGGACTGCTGGAGTTGATAGCTGGGCATTAGAAGAGGAGGGTGTAGCGTTCTTGCTGGACAGAAGGAGGGTCAGTCTTGGACTGATTTTGGAGTTGTAATGATAAAGGAAAGATGGAGTAAGGGGAAAAATGAATGGATTTTTTTTTTTAAGGCAAAAGGACAGCAGGTGGGGAATGTCTGCATTTATTGAATATGGACAACTTTTAATGCTTGCTTCTGTTTTTCTGTTCAAGTCTGCTTTATGAAGCCTAATCATTATAATTTTATTATCACAAATCTGAATATCTTTGTTGAATGGGAATACTGTGGATCATGGCAGTTTTGAGAACAGTGATGACCAAAAGTATATTATGCTACATATTCATTTTTTGTTTTTTAAAATAATGACCGGTAAAGCTAAGAATGAGGATGGTGGATGCATGTGCATGCAGGGCGGCCAGAACTCTGGGCTCGACTTGACCGCAAGCTCAATAAGCAGGCAGAGAAACGTTTTCGGAAGTTCCAGCTCGGCTCAAAGCCCAGCACAGGTGGGGGGGATTCGGTCGTGGCAGGATGAGGAATAGGTGGGTTCTGAATCGTGTGGAATACTGTCACATGGCTTCCATCTGTATTATTCGTTATAGTCCACGAGGTGACAATGTGATGTGAAAATTCTAAGCGCAGATTAAGACTCCGTCCATCAGATTCTTGAGGAATAGTGTTTGGTCTTGTTTGTGACATGCGTCTCCACAACTACATGGTACAATGCATGTGTTCACAATATCCCGACACCCTCTCTGCAACAGCCTTTGAGTGTGACGTCGATAGGGACTTCAGGGTAGTTCCAGATTGCTGGAAGCCAGCGAATGGAGTGCAGTTTGTGAACGGGCAGCTCCAGCCAGATGAGAACGGCCACATCCTTGGTTAGTATCTCGGTGCTCAAAGTTTACTTTTATTTTGGCCACTTGTGCAGGTCCGTGGGTCAATGTTTTGTGCTTTGGACTCCTGAGTGCAATTATGGGTTGATCAACATTAATAAGCATTTAAACAAATGTTAGTCTGTGGAACGGAGCTGCATTAATGACATTTAACTGTCCTCGTAGTTCTTCTCGCACAAAACGGGAAGTGCTTTGTTCACAAATAAATCTTATATAAAACAGACTATCCTGTTACTGCCTGGTCCAGCACTGAGATGTACTTTCCATTTGGTTTCAGGCTGGGTGCCTGTGTGCAGCTCGGCCAGGCAGTACGTTTGGCATAACATGGCTGTGGCTCGAGAAATCGGCAAGGCCCTTGTTCTGCGCCCAGAGGCCGGTCGTCTCATCCTCAGTGCGGAACCACTCACCCAGCTCTTGGACCAAACGTTGGAACTCATTGGGACGCATGTCAATAATAATCCATATGGTGAGCAATGAGGGTAAAGCACCCACGGCTGAGATAACCAAAATACGAGGGCCAGTTAAAATGGTGATATAAATTCGAGAATGTAATGTGTGTAGCTATAGATGACATATGTTATATCTATGGGTAAGAGTCATGTTTTGCCTGTTTTAGATCTGGAAACATTGAGCGTATGACGTCAGTAGAGCAATTCCAAGATAGCGGCTCCCTTAGAAGCATGCATCAGGGAGGAGCAACGTTTTGTCATCCATTTCTTGGGAAGTGAGGGTGTGAATCCCAGTGAAATCCATTGCAGAATGAAGATGCAATATGGTGACGCATGTTTATCGCTGCAGCAGGTGTACGACTGGGACAGGAGGTTTAAAAGTTGAGTGTCCAGTGTGACAGACGCTGCTCGCTCGGGCCGGCCTCACACAGCCGATACACCAGAAATGGTTGCAGGAGTTCATCGTGTGCTAAGGGAAAACAATCGCATTACGCTGGATGAAGTGGTCTCCGAATTGAACATTAGCCATGGTTCAGCACACCATATCATTCACAACGGGCTGGGGTTCCGCAAAGTGTCTGCAAGGTGGGTGCCTAGACAACTCACACCCAAACTGAAAGAACAGCGAGTGGACGCATGTGAAGAACTTCTGCGATGTTACGAAACAGAGGGGACGCTTTCTTACAGCGTGTAGTGACAAGGGATGAAAGCTGGGTCCACCACCTTCAGCCAGAAATGAAGAGGGCAAGCAAAGAGTGGTGCCATTCAACTTCATCGAAGCCCATAAAATTCTGCACACAGCCATCCACTGGAAAAATGATGCTGACGCTCTTCTGGGATAGCCGAGGCCCACTTGTAGAGCATTATATGCCCAGAGGGATCACTGTCACTAGTGCATCATACTGCGACCTCCTTAAAAATAATCTGAAACCAGCAATCGGATCAAAACGTCATGGACTACTCACTAACGGTGTTTTGCTGCAGCCTGATAATGCTCGGCCCAATACTGCCCGCGCTGCAGTTGCAACAATCGAGGACCTGCATTTTGAGTGTCTTCCTCATCCACCCCACTCGCCAAACCTCGCCCCTTCGGATTACCACATCTTTGGGCCACTTAAAGAGGTGCTTGGTGGAACCACTTTCAGATCCGACGAAGAGGTCCAAGAGACAAGATGATTTTTTTTTTTTCTAGAGGAATCCAGGCCTTGGTAAAGCGCTGGAAAAAATGCATTGAACGCAATGGAGATTTGGTTGAAAAATAACAGTTGTTACATAGGTACATGCAATAAACAAGTTGTGAAAAATATTTTAAGGTTACTTATTGACTGCCCCTCGTAAAATAACAATTTGTGGAACTTGCTCTCACGTGTCAGTTTGCTTATTATTCCTAAAGTACAAATTGTTTCCTTCTTTTTCAGCAGCCTTTCCCTCCCCACTTTTTTTTTTTCAATTCTTCATCGCCTCTTATCTCATCCACCTTTTGATTTCACTGTTATTTCAAATATTTAACCAGACTCGGTGTAATGATTAGAGCGTTTGCGCTGAGTCTGGGAGGTTTGTGATTTTATTCCGACCTTCTCAGTCATACAAAATGGTATGTGCTGCATCCTTTCTTTAAAGTCGGCCATTGAAGGATAGAGCATGGACAAAGTGCATCAGTTGGTATTCATGGGGAGGAGGAAATTTCTCATCGATTGCCATGCTGCATGGAGGGAAAAGTGACGTAAAACAAAATGGCGTCTCCGGTACACGGCGTGCCTTTGGAAGTGACCTGTCTCCCCCCCAAGCTCAGTCTCCTTTCTTGGGGAAACCACATTTCAAGGTTGAACTGCAAAGTCTGCAAAGTCACCGACTGGGCATCCGCCTTCGTACAAAGTCCTTCCTTGGCACACCTGCACTCATATCCACCTACAAGGCCTTCATCCACAGCTTTATGGAGCACTGCTCTCCCCTCTGCCTCACATCTTGCTCACCATGACGCTGTGGAAACCAAGGCCTTAAATATTATTGGAATCTCCCACGCTGAGTCTATGGGCTTCTCTTTACCATCACAGACAGGCTGGTGGTGTCTGTCTTATACCACCTCCTTTCTCGTCTTGCACCCTCTCACCTCTCCTTACTTTGTTCACCCCTCCTACCCAGGTTTCTATAGGGCGCACACGGTCCACCATCAAGCCCTTCTGGTGAAACTACCTAAATCCAGGATCACTGCTCACCTCCTCATTTGTTCCTCATTCCTCTTTTCTGCCACCCCTGTGCAACCAACTGCCACATTCTCTTCAATCTTAATCTTCCTTCTAGGTCTTCAAGAACACTGTTCACCACCATTCCAGACAATCCCCCATCCAAATCCATGATCTTTTCTACCCTCATTAACCCACCCCTTACCTCAAGCAGTCCTCCTTCCAAATTTCCATTTTTTCCTTCCTGAGAGTTTCCTTCTGTATCCATCTTGTCTACGCCATGCATCCTTTCCTTTCCTCCCCACATCCATTGTTTGTCAGTGTCCCCTATGTTGTCCTTCAACTCAACTGTTGGTGTCCCCCCTCTGTCCCTCTACTGTTCCTTTTGTCCTGTTATGTCCTGATCCATTCAGTGTACTGGCTTCTCCATGAGCCTTGACTCTGCCTACAAATTTCAGCACATTTAGCATACCTGATGGCACAATTTAATAAATGAAAAGCTACTACTTGCTCCTTCATGGGGAAATCATGGCTTTCACGACATCATGGCTACCAAACTTTTTGCGAACAAAACTAATTTTGTTTCGCATAGCTACATGCTTGGCCCAATCAGACAGCTCCACAAAATTTGTGCTGTCCAATTGGCAAGTCCATAACAGTTTTTATTTTACGAAAGAAACAGTTTAAAGTCGATAGTGAGAAAAATGTCAACAGACGACGACTGAGCACAGATCTACAATGTGTACCTGGTTCTGCATACTTCAAATATGATAAAACATTTACCATTAATTTCTTGTAAACATGAAAATATGAGATCAGATGAGATATTTTCATTGTCTACTTGATTGTACTCAAAATATGATCCCCTGGGGCCTAGGCCTAATTGATTGGGTTTTTTTTGACTACTTATTTTCTATTTATTTTTTGGACTTTATTTTTTGTGTTTTGTGGTGCACTGACCATAATCCGGGGGTCGGCACCTTGCAACTCCATAGCCGCATGCAGCTCTTTAATTAAAGACTTGTGTGTGTGTGTGTGTGTGGCCCGACCCTGATCCATTGAACCAACTTTTTTTTTTCTCCATCAATTTTCAGAAAAAAAATCTGAATTGTGGAAGGATAAAATAATACATGAGAACTTTGGCAATGACAAACTGGAAAATATATCTGATTACCGGCGAATTATGCGAGTTTGACTTGACCATTGTGCTCCACATATCGTCCACTGCGGTTATTTCAGACATCTTGTTCGGCAATTAGTCCATGGGCCAGACAGAAAATCGGTACCAAATTTGGGGCAAAACTTAAGTGGTATTAAAATGTTTGTGGGGTCAGTATAAACCACCTTTAGAGGCCATTTTTCCCCGCAAGGCGGGGGTTGGCCTTTTTCGGGAACCGTGGTTGCTGTTGTTTTTTGGTCCCGTTTTTGAAGCAATGTTTTACGGCCGGATGCCCTTCCTGACGCCAACCCTTTTTGCCGCCTTTAACGACAACCAGGGAATTACCAGTGAACTGGTACTCAATTAGCCGACCTCGGAAGGATGACAGGCTGAGTCAACCCCCCTGGCGTTAATTCAGCGATCTACTGGGATTCGAACCCAGGATCCTAGGATCCTAAGCCGGCACCCTCGCCGCTAGCCCAACACCAGTATGGGTCAGTATGAACAAATTAATATACGATAACCTTTCCACAGGAGTAGCTTAGTCCATTTATTTTCCATCTTAACATTTTGGCCAATTGGTGCTTTTTTGTAATTAAGCAAAGTCATATATCATGAAAATATTCCATTAAAAGCCATCCATAATAAGTTAATAATATTTCCAGCTAACAGAATATTTCCAAGAGTCACTGATTATGGTTATTTTACCATAATATAGGCTAACCTCGATATATCAGTATGGACGGGGTCCATGAAAATGGTCCACACTATAAGTGAATAGCAATATATAGGGAGATTTTATATGCTAATAATAAGGAAATGGGCAATTTGGGATCCATTGAATAAAAGTGAAATATCCAATATCGTGATATATTGAGGTTAGCCTGTAATCATATATTTACTTCCAGATTTTCGACAAATATTGTAAGGATGTAGATGTTAAGTTGTTTTCAGGCAGTAAACTGAATTGGGTGGGATGTGGAAGATGAGTATAAGCCTTTGTTTATTTCAGATATTTATTTCAGGTTTATAAGGTCAACTGTGTCCATCAGTATGGGTTCCAGCCCCAGTAATTAATCAGTCCTACCCTGTCACCATGGACATCATATGTATCCACTCAGTGTCTGGTCCCTGGGGTTACCATGGCAACACTCCTGATTGATACATGATAATAGTACACTGCTCACTCTGCCGACTGTTCCAGTGTACATGCTCCATTGCTGTGTAACATATTGCATTTTATTTTAACAGTAGATAGTGATAACAAATATCGAAAAAAACTTCCAGCATGCAGGTGCACTCCCAATCTTATTAAGGTAAGAAGTAATTTTCAGCTTTCGATGTATTTTTGTGAAGGTTATGATGAACAATACATAATCATACTTGAGTCTTTTAGGACTGTAAAAAGTGTCATGGGGGTGGTCTGCAAATACCCACCCCCACTTCTGATGTGTTTTAATTTCTGCTGACCACACCCCCCCTCCTACCTCCCCCCCCCCCCCCCCCTCCCGAGGTATTTTCTTTTTTTCTGACAACTCCCACCAAGATATTTGGATTTTTCCCCCACTAAAGTATTGCAATTTTTTCTACCCCACCTCCACCAATGTATGGCATTTTTGCAGTTATAATTACAACCTCCCCCCCCCCCCCCCACCCAATACCACCACCCCCTCCATCCTATTTTTATTGGTTTAATCCTCCACACCAAGCTATTTCAATTTTTCCTGACTCCCACCAATGTACTTTGATTTTTCTGCCCACCCCCTACTTTTATATAACCTGCAGACTGTCCCCCATGACAATTTTAAATGAAACAGCCCTTAATAAGATTTACTGTTTTTTTTTTTCAGGGTTTGACAACATTCTAATGAAAGATGGATCCAGCATTTGAAGAAGGAAGAAGGAAGCAATGACTTGCCAAAGAAACGGGCACGCTTTCAGTGTGTCATCCACTGCTCTGATGATGACTCAAATTTGATCTCACCACAAAACTTTGAGTCATGGAAGACACTGCTTAGGGCTGCAGAGATAAGACAACATGCCTCTCTTTTAGACATTGCAACGGGTTTGTGTGAAGGAGAGATTCCACAGGTCCAATATCATCGCAAGTGCCGAAGCATATTCACCATGAAGAAGCTTCTCGACACGATTGTCAAGAAAGGTACTTCTGTGGACGTAGAAGACAGCTCTAGAAGACCAAGTAGAACTGCACCAGAATTATCTCGGGTGTATCCTGATAAATGTATCTTCTGTGAGAAATCAAGCAAATATCTGAAGGGCCAGAAGACAAGGGAAACTCTTGTACAGTGTTCAGAGTTACGTGCAGATGATCAAATCCGTAAAGCAGCAACCAGAAAGCTTGGCCACAGGATACTTGCGATTACAAGTAGAGAGTTGGTTGCTGCTGAGGGCCATTACCACAGGTCTTGCTACCGTGCATACACACGGGTATAGTTTGCTGCCAATATGGATGTAGGAGAGGGTCAAGAAGACAATACAGAAGCTCAGTATGAAGTTGCAGAAAGGGATTCATATGAGCAACTATTCTCATATATAAGGAATGAAATGTTTCCCAATCCAGAAGTACTACCCATGACAGACCTCGTCTAGACTACAAACATACATGGAGTCATTTGGAGTCAATCAGGTCAGAGATTCAACAAAGAAACATCGCCGCCGTACGCTGGAGCATGAGCTGGCAGGTTCCCTACATATCTTTCCTAACGACAAAGAAAAGCTCCTTGTTTACCCAGACAGTCTTTCTATGCTAGAACTTGCTAAAACAACACACTCCTTGAAGATGGAACTGCAGTATGCAAGGGCTGCCAAGTGTGACAATGTTATAACAAAATCAGCTCTGCAGATAAGAAATGAGATCAAAAAGCAAGATTCTAGTCAAGTATGGCCACCTAATGTTAAGCAGGATAAGACCATTATTCCTGAAACCCTCACTCAATTCCTGCAAACACTTCTAAGTGGAGACTCTTAGTGTACAAATCCATCTGACCGAATCCAACGACTAGTCTCCTCTATGGCAGTGACTTAGTCTTTGCAGTGACCTGTGACAAGATCAAGCCACCAAAACACATACTTCTTCCATTTGCCATCAAGTCATTGACAGGAAACATAGAGTTGATACATATCTTGAATCGATTTGGACACAGTGTTTCATACTCACAAGTTGAGGAAATTGACACTGCACTCTGTCTCCAGAAGATCGAACTTTCCAGGGATGACATACCACTACCAGGAAACATCTACCCTGGTGTGTTCACCACTCTGGCCTGGGATAACATTGATAGGCTGGAGGAGACCATCAGTGGAGAAGGAACCTCTCACAGAGTTAATGGTATTGCTGTGCAAACAAAGTTCATTGGACCTACACTACAAAGAGTAATGCCTGTGGTTACTAAATCAAAGAAAAAGAGTATTAGCCCTGCACCAGTGATGCTGCAGTTATAAATAAGAGACAGTTATAAATATCACAGCACCTATACTTCTATTTCATGATGCCTTGCAGTAGAAACAATATTGACATGGAAGTTGGCATATCCTGGGAGTAGAATTTCACCAATGCAATCCATTACCATGTACAAATGTACATGTACCCTAATTTTGTGTGTGTTTTGAAGGCAAAGAGTAAAAATGTGGAAATGTCTGATGTTGTTCTTGAATTTCATGCAATGTAAATGTATTCTACAACAGACTAACACATTTGAGACAGAAATATCATACTTTTGGGGGAGGTAGCAAAGCTGTAAAAGATTATACCTGGTGAAAGTGCATTTTTGGTTCTGCCAGAGGGTGTGCCCATGCAAGACATGATAATTACTAATAAGCTACCTCTCTGGCAAGGTTATCATATCAAAACATAATCTAGGGATGTTGAACTATTAAAAAATGGCAACTAGAATTTGCCCACCCAGATGGTACCGATACGTGAAATTTTGGGTCTGGGCCCATGGACAATAGCGCATCCTCAACCTCTAGGCTCACTTTAGAATTTGAACCCCACCATCCCCTACCCCTTTCTTGAAAGTGAGCGATTCCCTGATCCTCACTGGGCAGGTAAACGAGAACCCTAATTATGCAAATAACAAAGTCGATGATGTTTTGATAACTCCCCTTATAAGAGGGTGTGCATGTGACGTCACCACGGTTGTCATCAGCCATCTTGGAGTACAAGCAAACAAAGTAAAACTACACTGGCTGCATCATTCTTTACATTTGTTAAAATATGAGTTATATGGTGAGTTTTTGCGCTGTATTTTGTTGTGGTATTCGTTCCGATAGGGAGGATTGGTTGTCATATTATAGACTGCCTATAACAACAATATAAAGATTTTGGTATGGAGGCTTGATGAGGTATGAGGGGTGTTCAAGAGGGATTCGGAATGAGACTGACAGTAGTCCAAGAAACGTCAAATTCGTATTTTACTTCTCAATATCTAATCATCTACAAGAGATAATGTGTGTGTGCGTGTGTTCGTAAATGAGACTCGGGATGATGGTGGCAAAAACACTGATGTGTAAAGTGTGATGAAATAGAAATGTGAAAAGTTTGGGAACATTGGTAAACATGTATTGCATTACAAATCGATGTGTGTCTGTCATGTTTTATTTTGATTTTCTTTTTTTGTGTGTGTACAAATTCAAGGCTCATGGAAGAGCGAGAACACTGAACGGATCAGGATGCAACAGAACAAAAGGAACAGTAGAAAGAGGGAAGAAACACCAACAGAAGGGCTAAAGGGCAACATAGAGGGGGACTTGGACAAAAGGGATATGCAAGAATGAGGGGTAGGGGAGCATGCATGGCAAACTCTCAGGAAGGAAAAACTGGAAATTTGGAAGGAGGTGGGCTTGGAGGTAAACGGGGGTAGAAGAGATGGTTTTAGATGAGGGATGACCTGAAATAGTGGTTAACAGCTGATTAAAGACCTGGAGGGAATAATGAGAATGTGGAAATTGGTTCCACAGGCTTGAAAAGAGGAACGAATGAGTGGAGGTGAGCAGTGATCCTGGATTTTTGAAACGGGGGTTTATATGCATTGCGGCTCTAAAGATATTGCATTTCTGACCGAATTTGAAAAAATGGTTCCTGTTGTTTAGGTTGCTGACCCTTGGCTTAACCGATTATATAAACAAAATACTCATTCGTTTTCGCAGGGTTGGGTCGACCGGAGCAGCCTTTGCATGTGCTCGTCCCACATTGCGCATTTGGCGTGACATCACCACCTCAGTTATCTCTGTCACAACTCCGATCTTGGTTTGAGACTCCTGAGGGCCAAGTGGAGGGTCTTGTGTGGTGCTGTGCCAATGGAGAGCTTTTCAAGGTGCCATTACTCTTGGGTTTTTTTTTTTGTGTTTGGTTTGTAATTCACATGCAAAGCAAAATCGGTAAGAATAATCGTTTCATCTTTAACATTTCCAGAATGTGTCGATAGACCAATATCGAGAGAGAGAAATGTATTACAACCACAATATGTGAATGTTTCCATGATGTAATGTTTTTCTGGTGTGCTTACCCGCATAGGTTAATAGACATCACGTTGGATTGAGTTGGCCGCTGAACACCGCTCGGCTGGCTGAGCAGCCCGTCCTTATCTCCGTTTCCTTTCCCACGACAGATTTTGTACCAAACTCCATATTTGCTGGGCTTGCTCGGCTTGATAAACAAACATTACCCAGCATCCACCACATTCGCTGGTAGATCTCAAACCGTTCATCCATGGTTTGGAATCCAATACAGTCACAGTAAAATGTGGAATACTGGGAAAATCATCTTTCTTTTCATACTTTTCTATTTATTGCGTGATATTTGGCCATTTTTCCCTTTCTTGTAATGGAGTTTGAAATGCAAGAGTTTTTGTGTATTATTGTGACTAACTTCAACCTGCTTTTTTTTTTTTGTAGACAAGTTTGAGACTCGTGAAAGAGCTCGAGCAGAATGTAAGGGACAAAATGGAAGGGGAAACGCCAACGGCACAATAGAAATGAAAGATCACTGGGAGGGGGAGAAGACACATGGGGTGAACAAGCAGAATAAAATACAGCACAAAGAGGAAGGGAAAAATGGGGATCAGACAGAAAAGAAAAAACTAATGGGTGGGAAATCATAACTTGGAAAAGGGGTGTGCTTAGGAATGGGGTCATTTGGGATAGAACAGATTATGAGTATGGATGGGGGTGACCTGAGGTAGTGGTGAAGAGTGATCTTGAAACCCTGGAGGGAAGGTTGGGACTGAAGAGACTGGTGTGCTCCATGCAGAAACCATGATAGGCCCATAGACTTGGCCTCATCAAGGGAGATTCCAATGATCTTGAAGGCCTTGGTTTCCATGCCACCAAACTGAGCAAGGTATGAGGCGGGAGTGCCAACCCAAAGGGGAGAGCAATACTACATCACTTTTCATTGATTCTTGCTCTTCCACGAGTTGAGATTCTGTATGGAAATAAAACTAAAACAGTTCCAGACAAAGATTGCATTTTAATAGGTACAAATAGCCACCAAATCCAGGTACAATGTAGATAAGTTCCACCAGGCTTTTTTGTAATGCTTTGACATTCTAAATATACAATATTATATCTAATTAGCTTAAAACTCGTTTGATTTAAGTTACATTTATTTATTTACATTGCAGTGTTAGAGGAGGCTGGTGGAGCTATGTGTATTTGCTTTTTTTTTTTATGTGCATGCAAGTTTTGGGTTTTCTCATGTGCAAGAGAGGCCCATTGTCAGGCACATGTGGATAGCTTGATGAATATCGATTAGGATTTGTATGTTCGTTTGCAAGCCATGTGACTAATTATAAATTTCAAATTATGCAGAGATAGTGAAGCTACGAGGCCATGTTGAAAAGTAATTCCTCCTATTGTCGAGGTTCGCACAGTCCTGGAATGTCCTTGAAAGTCCTGAAAAAAATTGATTATTCTAGTCCCGAAAAAGTATTATGGCTGTCGGCCGCTCCGACGTGTCAGCCTTTCGCCGTGTGCAATTTATCAAATGTAAATAGGTCAGTCCTTTCATAAAATCATTTGTAGTAAAATCGTAGTAAAGCATTGGACCAATCAAAACTTAGAGGTCATATCAAGATCTTTGTGAGTGGCTGCATACTTCGCTATGACGTCGGAAACTAATTACACATATTCACGGAAATGTCCGATCTACCCGGAAGTTAATTTCATATGCGCAATTGCGCACTGCGCACAGCGTGTTTGAACAGCGAAAAAAATGTCAAGGCTTTGTCATTTTAATCTGGCATGGCTCAACCAACCCAATTATCGGGATTGGTTGGAGAAAGAGTCGATTCATAGAGCTCGGTGCAGTCTGTGTGAGAAAAGCTTTGATATCGGAAACATGGATGAAAGTGCGATGAAGAGCCACTCGAAAGGCGCAAAGCACAAACGCTTGCTGCAAGAAAAGGAATCGAATCAACGGTCGAACTTGCACATTACAGAGTATTTTGGAAGGCCAACTACCACTCAAAGGACAGGTATTTATCACTGCTTTTTCTCCCATTTGTACTCCACGGCCGTTTTATTGCACTCTATTTATTATTCGCTTGACTCTGTGATGGGATCAGCTCGCGAATTCGTGGCATTTCATTGGTTCAATTCAATTCAATTCAAATTTCCAGATGCCCTTTACAAAATCCACCACGTGGACGTAAATAGAGCTACTCGATTTTGTTTATCTGCATTTTGCTGCAGGTTTAAAGGGAAAACATGTTGTCTTACTCATAAAGTTGTCAATAAACCAACTGTATTTATTATTATATGAATAAAATGGCAAACTACAGCAAATTGCCATTGGCGATTGAGTAAAGGGCAACAGAAACATTGTAATAAATGAATAGTACGGACGTACGTTCGTTGTTCGGCAATTATTTGTTAGATTTGTATTTTACTATTGTGTAAACATTTAATGGAAATCTGACAACGATTTCCATAGCTTTGTTGAGTAAATATTGTATGTAACTGTTTTCAATAAATCTAATTACAAAGAATCGGCTGATTTTCAATAAACAGTCAATTCAAAATATTGTTGCGGTTTTGAGTTTGTACAATAAAGGTTAATTTCCCCCTCATAGTTTAGTCACACTACAACACGTAGCCTCGCGATAGTTCAGTTATGTCTTAGTAAATGTTAGCATAGTCCTTTTCCTGTGTTAGTTTTGCGTTGAGTAGAAAAATGAGAGTTAGGTTTCCCTCCAATGCCTTATGCTGCCTCGATACTTTGGCTTTTGGCGCAAAATAACACGAGGTCGGGCCTGGCAAGTCGATCCAGGCCGAAGGAAGGTGGAGCAGGGAGAGTTTGAGTGACGGTAAGCACGAGCCGCCAATCAGGGCTCAAGGGAGTGGCTTAGCACTGCGTCCAAAGGCGTGTTTTGGAACATTCGAGCGAGCTCAGGGGGTTGGCAATATAACCCGTTGTGCGAAGCCCCCCACTGCAGTTCTGCGGAGAGGTGAGCTGAACCAAAGAGAAGAGAAAGAGGGGTCAAGAGTTGAGAGAGTTCAAAGAGAGAGAGAGAGAGAGAGAGAGAGAGAGAGAGAGAGAGAGAGAGAGAGAGAGAAGACGCGTATGAACCAAGTTATAAGGCGCTCTTCCAAGTTAAACGCTCAGTTGAGCTTGAGGCAGAATCTCTTGAGTTACGTGAGTGAGAGCGCGCCGTTAATTAATCGCGCTGTGAGAAACCGCCAAGCCTGGCGAGAGACGTGTACATTTTCCCGCCTGCCTGCTCTGCCCTTTGTTCGAGAGACGCGCTGCAAGGATCCCTCCCGCCGCCTGCTTGCCTTCATCGAGGGATGTGCTGTGACCGGGGAGAGCCACGCCGGGCGAAGCTGTTCCTGGACGACCAAGTCGGCGCGTTCAGCGCGTGAACATCATCCTTCCTTTCATTTCCCTCTGTGAGTGTGACCGTGTCTGGGGATAAGTTAAGACTTTAAGTTCTGCTCTGTGTCTCTTCGACTTGTACATAATCATGTAAATAATTATTAAACCTGTATTCTTCCTTTTATTCGACAGTCTCGTCCTTTTCCATCATTGACTAAGCGTGGTACGAATAAAACCGCTCGAATCGGGTTCCATTACCAGGTAACTGCACGGACCACGTGGTACGTCATCCGCTCAGACGTACTCAAATTACGCGTGGTTCGTGCGAGGCTTGCTCCCCGCTTCCGCGGCGGCGTGAGTACTTAGGTACGTGCGAACATCGTCCCGAAACCCTACCTTGCGTCTGCCCGGGAGTGGCGATTCAAATCTCGCGGTTGCGAGGACCCAAGAAGAACAAGGGGCTTAATCTCCCCTTGGTAAGGGCAGGAGGGTCACGCGAAAACCGTAACGATGTTAAATTAGCGTTAGCAAGATAATAGGATAGCTGTTATCCTACATATTTAGATGCAGTTCTCGTTTATTAGTCCCCTACCGGCGTGAATCACCGGAGGGGCCTATAGCAGTATAGGTTTGCACTCCGTCCATCACGCCAACAACAGTTTTGCAGACGCAGCAGTTTTGCTAACGTTTTATGCTAATGATTTCAAACTTTCCATGAACCATTGACACTGGCCAGACTCAAGTTCTTTCTCGCGGTTGCCCAATAAATCACACCATTCCTGACCATGTATCAAAGTGATCAACCACTGCTGCCCTACATCACCCATGATTTACTGAATCTAATCCAAGGGTTGCTTGAAAGATTTGTCGACCATAAGGTGACGGACGCTTTAACAGCGGCCAAGTTAGCTTCATTCGATGTTAGGGATCAGAAAAACTTCTTTGATATTTCGAAGCTGGACATCGGATTGGCTGCAAGCAAGGCTTTAAAAGAAAGTTGTCGGACGAAGAAGGCATCTGACCGAGCTGTTCTAGAATTCCGGATTGAGTGTCGAACCCTGTTGATGGAACATGTCGGAAAACTTATCGAAAAATGCCCGATCAAGTACCCGCTTGCAAGAAGCTTGGCCTGTCTCGACCCAAGGCATTTTGAACAGAAGGATGTAGCAGTCAAGTTCATGAGGAGAGCCTTGGGATTATTGGCGGACGCCCACTGGATAACCCCTGAAACTGGTGATGATGCCCTTCGCCAGTATTCAAGATACTTGGATGATGCATCCCAAAGACATAAACATTTTGATCGCAAAGAAACTCTATTGGACACTCTTTGACATGAAGACATTTCGAGGAAGGTGGAGTTCAGAAAACTGGGATGCTGCTAGCCTGTTGCTGCTCCTGTCCCATGGCCAGGCCACGGTAGAACGTGGTTTCTCAATCAACAAAGAGGTGGAGGTTGAAAACCTGAAAGAAGAATCTGTCATCGCACAGAGAGTCATATGTGACCATTTACATGCTGTTGGGGGTGTTCAGAATGTTGAATTAGACAAAAAACTTCTGTTGTCTGCTACTGCAGCTCGAAGGAGATACCAAGACCATCTCGACGAGCAGAAGCGCTCAAAGGAACTACAGCCAGCCATCGCCAGGAAACGTGAAATGGAACAGGAAGTGGCAGAAATTAAAATTCAGCAAAAGAGACTTAAAACAGACATAGATTCCCTGCAGATGACTTTTCATTGAGGGCAGAAAAGGAGCACGATTTTACACACATTAGCAAAGCTAACAGCTTACGTGAATCGGCCAAACGCAAGGAAGTTGACTTAAAATTAGTTGAAGAGCAACTGGTCGAGAAGGCCAGGCAGTTGAAAAGCATGTAAATGTGAATACCCTGGGACATATGCTTGTACATGTACATAACTGTAAATAAACTTGTGCCTAAAAGTGACAACTAATCTGCATCGGACAACAACAGGTACACATTACAAGATAATATCAACAACTTGTCATTTCATAATAAAGTTTATTATATTGTGAAAAATACACTTTGTTTTTGTGAAAAAAGTAAAAAATTGTCCTGGAAAATAGTATTTTTGTCTTGGAAAAGTCCTTGATTTTTTGCATTCTTTGGCTGTACGAACCTTGTATTCTTCTACAAAACAAGAAAATATATTCAAATGAAACGACAGATACAGTACTAACATCAATCTTTATTCTACCATGGTGCAAATTTACTTCTCAACATAAATCACCAAGTGCTGGGTCCACAGACATTTCTGTGAATGTTAAAGTACTTTTCATCATCGATGCCATCACGATAGCACTGTACTTCCTGCTGATTTAACCAGGGCTTCACAGTGGCCTTGACATCATCGGCGGAAGGAAAATGTTCTCCACGAAGGTGTTTCTTAAGTTTGGGGAAGAGATGAAAATCTGACGGAGTTAAGTCGGGGCTGATGATCCTTTGTGGTGGTACTCCATTGATCGTCTCTTTACTCTCAGGATCATGATGGTGCACCCAACTCTCATCTCCAACGCTTCACACTACACAGCAGTGGCAACGTCGTACCACCCTCTGCCATCTTGATTAACATAGCACTGAGACATCTTGTCAGAATCACAAAACTTCGCATCAAATGGCAGCAACAACTAATGTGCAAACTGTGCATTGTTTCATTTGAATATCTTTACCTTTTTTGGAGAAAAGTAATTGGAGGTATTGCTTTGCAACACGCCCTCTTAACTATACCAAAGCAATTTTGTGTTCTATTTGTGGCATCGTCACCAACATACAGCAACCAGTCCTCAAGTGATTTCCCCCCCCCCCTCCCCCCCCCCCCCCACTACAGCTCTCAAGAAGCACATAGATTTAAAATGTGACAAATGAATTAAAAAAAATTATGCTAAATAAAAAAGGCAATGTAGGGATGACAAACTAATTTGAACTTTAGTACGGGGTATTCATTCCCCCTGCCCCCAGGCAACGCCCGATACCACCCCCGCCCCCCATCCCTCTCGAGCAATACGGGGTATTCATTCCCCCTGCCCCCAGGCAGCGCCGGACAAAACTAAAACTAAATGATGACAAACTAAAACTAACAAACTAAAAAAGGTCGTAAACAAGATAGGGATGATGTTGGTTTAGAGAGTAGCTAACAGTATAGCCATCACATAACAATCCCTACATCACTGCCTCATTTACACTTCATCAGTTATTGCTTCAAGCTTCTACAAACACTCCACTGGTACACCAGTACTTGATTACTTTTGTAGTGTAGCCACATACTGAGACTCTACAAATTAGCAGCCCGAATATAATGTTATAATATTTGTACGTGATCATCAACTTCTTACAAACTGCATGAACATCTATAGAGAAAACACAGTTTGTGTGTGTGTGTGTGTGTGTGTGTGTGTGTGTGTGTGTGTGTGTGTGTGTGTGTGTGTGTGTGTGTGTGTGTGTGTGTGTGTGTGTGTGTGTAATGTTACCGATAGACTCCTAAACGGAGAGGCTCACGTACTTGATATTTGGCACAGACATGGCCATTGAACCTGGGACGAACATGGCCGAACTAAAAATTGATTTCATAATATTTTTAAACCATATTTTTACCTCAGCGCATTTCAGCGAGGCATGTTATGCACGGAATCTGACCGGTCGCAGAGCAGCGCGCTGATTCGCTCAGAGCGATCACGTGATGTTCCCTGCCGCCATTAACTCAGTTACGCGTTCGCACGTATTTCAGAGCGAAAAGCAATTGCCTTTTTTCACATTTAAGCGACGAACATTGCCATTCACACCACATAGGTTTTTTTCCCTTTCATCTTTAGATTCATATTTTTTGCCATAACATAGTGCATTATGGCTCTCTCGAGCTCGAGTTAGCCAATCATGTGGGCGCATGAGGCCACGTTGGCCACGCCCACGACAGGACGCAGAGTTGCAATCGATCGCTCAGAGCGATCACGTGATGTTCCTTGCCGCGCGACTATATATATATCACTCAGATCCCTCACAATCGACCACCACCCCCTCCTACAATACTAAATATCACCCAGATCCCTTGGAATCGACCACCACCTCCTCCTGCAATACTAAATATCACCCAGATCCCTTGGAATCGACCACCACCTCCTCCTGCAATACTAAATATCACTCAGATCCCTCACAATCGACCACCACCCCCTCCTACAATACTAAATATCACCCAGATCCCTTGGAATCGACCACCACCCCCTCCTACAATACTAAATATCACCCAGATCCCTTGGAATCGACCACCACCTCCTCCTACAATACTATATATCACTCAGATCCCTTGGAATCGACCACCACCTCCTCCTACAACACTAAATATCACTCAGATCCCTCACAATCGACCACCACCCATCCTACAATACTAAATATCACCCAGATCCCTTGGAATCGACCACCACCTCCTCCTACGATACTAAATATCACCCAGATCCCTTGGAATCGACCACCACCTCCTCCTACAATACTATATATCACTCAGATCCCTTGGAATCGACCACCACCCCCTCCTACAATACTATATATCACCCAGATCCCTTGGAATCGACCACCACCTCCTCCTACAATACTAAATATCACCCAGATCCCTTGGAATCGACCACCACCCATCCTACAATACTAAATATCACCCAGATCCCTTGGAATCGACCACCACCTCCTCCTACAATACTATATATCACTCAGATCCCTTGGAATCGACCACCACCTCCTCCTACAACACTAAATATCACTCAGATCCCTCACAATCGACCACCACCCATCCTACAATACTAAATATCACCCAGATCCCTTGGAATCGACCACCACCCCCTCCTACAATACTATATATCACTCAGATCCCTTGGAATCGACCACCACCCCCTCCTACAATACTATATATCACCCAGATCCCTTGGAATCGACCACCACCTCCTCCTACAATACTATATATCACTCGGATCCCTTGGAATCGACCACCACCTCCTCCTACAATACTATATATCACCCAGATCCCTTGGAATCGACCCCCACCTCCTCCTACAATACTAAATATCACTCAGATCCCTTGGAATCGACCCCCACCTCCTCCTACAATACTATATATCACTCAGATCCCTTGGAATCAACCCCCACCTCCTCCTACAATACTAAATATCACCCAGATCCCTTGGAATCGACCACCACCTCCTCCTACAATACTATATATCACCCAGATCCCTTGGAATCGACCACCACCTCCTCCTACAATACGATATCTCACTCAGATCTTTTGGAATCGACCACCACCTCCTCCTACAAGACTAAATATCACCCAGATCCCTTGGAATCGACCACCACCCCCTCCTACAATACTAAATATCACTCAGATCCCTTGGAATCGACCACCACCTCCTCCTACAATACTATATATCACTCACATCCCTCACAATCGACCACCACCCCCTACTACAATACTAAATATCACCCAGATCCCTTGGAATCGACCACCACCTCCTCCTACAATACTAAATATCACCCAGATCCCTTGGAATCGACCACCACCTCCTCCTGCAATACTAAATATCACTCAGATCCCTCACAATCGACCACCACCCCCTCCTACAATACTAAATATCACCCAGATCCCTTGGAATCGACCACCACCTCCTCCTACAATACTAAATATCACCCAGATCCCTTGGAATCGACCACCACCTCCTCCTGCAATACTAAATATCACTCAGATCCCTCACAATCGACCACCACCCCCTCCTACAATACTAAATATCACCCAGATCCCTTGGAATCGACCACCACCTCCTCCTACAATACTAAATATCACCCAGATCCCTTGGAATCGACCACCACCTCCTCCTACAATACTATATATCACTCAGATCCCTTGGAATCGACCCCCACCTCCTCCTACAATACTATATATCACCCAGATCCCTTGAAATCGACCACCACCTCCTCCTACAATACTATACTATATATCTATACAATACTATACAATACTATATATCACTCAGATCCCTTGGAATCGACCCCCACCTCCTCCTACAATAATATATATCACTCAGATCCCTTGGAATCGACCACCACCTCCTCCTACAATACTATATATCACTCAGATCCCTTGGAATCGAACACCACCTCCTCCTACAATATTATATATCACTCAGATCCCTTGGAATCCACCACCACCTCCTCCTACAATATTATATATCACCCAGATCCCTTGGAATCGACCACCACCTCCTCCTACAATATTATATATCACTCAGATCCCTCACAATCGACCACCACCCCCTCCTACAATACTAAATATCACCCAGATCCCTTGGAATCGACCACCACCCCCTCCTACAATACTAAATATCACCCAGATCCCTCACAATCGACCACCACCCCCTCCTACAATACTAAATATCACCCAGATCCCTTGGAATCGACCACCACCTCCTCCGACAATACTAAATATCACCCAGATCCCTTGGAATCGACCACCACCCCCTCCTACAATACTAAATATCACCCAGATCCCTTGGAATCGACCACCACCTCCTCCTACAATACTAAATATCACCCAGATCCCTTGGAATCGACCACCACCTCCTCCTACAATACTATATATCACTCAGATCCCTCACAATCGACCACCACCTCCTCCTACAATACTAAATATCACCCAGATCCCTTGGAATCGACCACCACCTCTTCCTACAATACTATATATCACTCAGATCCCTCGGAATCGACCACCACCTCCTCCTACAATACTATATATCATTCAGATCCCTTGGAATCGACCACCACCTCCTCCTACAATACTATATATCACTCAGATCCCTCGGAATCGACCACCACCTCCTCCTACAATACTATATATCACTCAGATCCCTTGGAATCGACCACCACCTCCTCCTACAATACTATATATCACTCAGATCCCTTGGAATCGACCCCCACCTCCTCCTACAATACTATATATCACTCAGATCCCTTGGAATCGACCACCACCTCCTCCTACAATACTATATATCACTCGGATCCCTTGGAATCGAACAGCACACCCTCCTACAATACTATATATCACTCAGATCCCTTGGAATCGACCAGCACCTCCTCCTACAATACTATATATCACTCAGATCCCTTGGAATCGACCACCACCTCCTCCTACAACACTAAACATCACTCAGATCCCTCACAATCGACCACCACCCCCTCCTGCAATCTATATATACTAGGGCATGCCCGTACTATATATAGTATATCTAAAATTATACCCCCCCCCTCTATTTACATGAAATGGTTTGGTCCATTCGCAAAGCCAAAGCGAACGGCTTGCGAGTACGGTGACAATCCCCCCCCTCTATTTACATGAAATGGTTTGGTCCAAAGCGAACGGCTTGCGAGTACGGTGACAATCCCCCCCCTCTATTTACATGAAATGGTTTGGTCCAAAGCGAACGGCTTGCGAGTACGGTGACAATCCCCCCCCCCCCCCTCTATTTACATGAAATGGTTTGGTCCAAAGCGAACGGCTTGCGGAGTTTGGTAAAGAAATCGCCATAGCGTGCACAAACGCGCAGGAAAGCGAAAGAATCGCAAATTAGTTTTAATTAGTTTTAAAACATAGTTTAACGCCAACATAGCGGCAACATAGTTTGCCAACGTGAAATAAATGAATACGCTCTCAAATGTGCCGTCCGAGGCAGAGTCTGTTCGCCACGTTCGGCACACGTGATAACTCGCTGCTCTCTGATTGGTTGAATCGTTTTTTGGACATAGCTCGGTAACTACTTGTCCGATTAATATGAAACCTTGAAAAGGCACATCCTCGGGTCCCCAGCAATATACCTGGCAAGTTTAAAGTATATCGGACCCGTGGTTGTCGAGAAACAGCGGTCACAGACATACAGACATACATACACACAGAGATTACTGGAATTATAGATAGACTAGGGCATGCCCGTACTATATATATATCTAAAATTATATCCCCCCCCTCTATTTACATGAAATGGTTTGGTCCAAAGCGAACGGCTTGCGAGTACGGTGACAATCCCCCCCCTCTATTTACATGAAATGGTTTGGTCCAAAGCGAACGGCTTGCGAGTACGGTGACAATCCCCCCCCTCTATTTACATGAAATGGTTTGGTCCAAAGCGAACGGCTTGCGGAGTTTGGTAAAGAAATCGCCATAGCGTGCACAAACGCGCAGGAAAGCGAAAGAATCGCAAATTAGTTTTAATTAGTTTTAAAACATAGTTTAACGCCAACATAACGTACGGGCACGTACGGGCACGTGAAATAAATGAATACGCTCTCAAATGTGCCGTCCGAGGCAGAGTCTGTTCGCCACGTTCGGCACACGTGATAGCTCGCTGCTCTCTGATTGGTTGAATCGTTTTTTGGACATAGCTCGGTAACTACTTGTCCGATTAATATGAAACCTTGAAAAGGCACATCCTCGGGTCCCCAGCAATATACCTGGCAAGTTTAAAGTATATCGGACCCGTGGTTGTCGAGAAACAGCGGTCACAGACATACAGACATACATACACACAGAGATTACTGGAATTATAGATAGATAAAACACAGTTTGTGTGTGTGTGTGTTATGTTACCGATAGACTCCGAAATGGAGAGGCTCACGTGCTTGATATTTGGCATAGACATGGCCATTGAGCCTGGGACGAACATGGCCGAGACCATATTTGACGAGATCCATATTTTTTATTCATATTTACCTCAGCGCATTTCAGCGAAGTACCCGCTAATCTCAGCCAGTGCCAGAACAGCTCGCTGATTCGCTCAGAGCAATCACGTGATGTTCCATCCCGTCACAATTCACACGTTTGCACGTAATTCAGGGCGAAAAGCGATTGCGTTTTTTCACCTTTATGCCATCGTGTTTTGTGTCGATTTTGTGCGATATGAATTAAATTTTAATTCATGTTTCGTGTTTACGAATTCGAATACGAAGGATTTCCCCTTTCCCCTTTCGATTTCGAATACGAATCGAATACGAGCTTGAGTCGAGGGGGCGAATGTACGGGCTGGGAATGTACGGGTCTCCCTTCCCCCGCCTGGCAACGCCGGTACTGGAGGGCGTGGGTCACAGGATCGGTGAGTCTCCAAATCCGCTTCGTGCTCTTGCGAAGATGCAGGACGATGTCGCGATTGTTGTGCTGCTCTCCGACCATGAGAACTGCAACGTCATTGTTGACTGGCCCTCCCCTTCCCCCTCCCCCCTCGCCCCTCTCCCTCCCCCTCCCCCCTCCCACCCTCCTCACCCTCCCATCCCTCACCCTCCCATCCCTCACCCTCCCCCTCCTCTCTCCCCCTCCCCCCCTCCCCCCTCCCATCCCTCCCACCCCCCTCCCCATCCCCCCTCTTCTCCCCTCTCCCCCTCCCCCTCTTCTCCACCTCTCCCCCTCTTCTCCCCTCCCCCTCCTCTTCTCCCTTCCCCCCCGATCCCCTCCCCTCCCCCCTCCCCTCCCCCGCCCGGCAATGCCGGGTACTTCTGCTAGTCTCTAATAACAGCATTCTATAATTATCTCCATTTGTCATTGGTTACTCTAAGTTGATAAAAAAGAAAAGTAGGAAAGAAAACTGAAGCTGCAAGAAGTCCCTGAAATTATACAGGAGCTTCTTACACTTTTGCAGAAATGAAATATAGGAGCTTCTAATACTTTTAGCTCAGCCTAGCCCGAGACAATAGTATGGAGGCAGTGATGTAGGGATTGTTACGTGATGGCTATACTGTTAGCTACTCTCTAAACCAACATCATCCCGATCTTGTTTACGACCTTTTTTAGACTGTAGTTTGTCATCCCTAAATTGCCTTTTTAATTTAGCATAAATTTTTTTATTCACTTGTTTCTGTAATTTTTTACAATGTGGAATAACACAATGGTATATGGTACTCAGAGGATACCCAATCTTGGAGAAAAAGTGCCAAGATATCTTCGTTAGCAATGTCAAACACTGCACATGTCACTGACTGTATCTTGTATACTGACTGTATCTGCACTTATGTTGTCTTACATAACCCTGACTGTATCTTGCAGCTCTGTCTTATTGCTCGTTGCTCAAAGAGTAATGTCTTCATCCAGCCCTAGGCCACACAATGACCTGCACTTAGAAATGCCCAAAATAACTGATGTGGCTTCCCTCTAACCAATAGGGCGGGGACAGAGGGGAGGGGCGGAGCCTCTGGAGAGGAATTTATTTCTACTCAGCCGGATGTGAAAGACACTCGTCGTTTTTACTGTTTTATTTACTTGGTGTCCATAAAACTTATTATACACTCGAACTGCAAGTGTCCTCGATAAACTACTATGAGAGTACGAAGAGATACTTCAACTTTTGTTTTGTATCAGTGGGTGGGGCCGACATTTTTTATCCGCGTCTGTAGCGGTTACCTTATTGGGACATAATCCTCGGGCACGGGCCAGTGGGACTTTTGATGGTGTGGGCGTGGCGTGCGCGCGGTTGTTGGAGCCACGCCCTCCGAAGAGGGTTTTGGCGTTATAAAAGCTGTATGAGTTCCGGTCGCGATTTCATTGCTGTTGGAATAAAGGCGCTATGAACAGCTGAGATGTGTCTCGTCCTCTCGTCATCCGCAACTCCTACACGTCACGCCGACGTTAGTACGTCGAGTCGACAGTGCCAACGCACTCTCTGATAATAGTTTTGTAAAATTAACTTCAATGAATAACTTTATCAAGACAAGATATAATTATTTTTCTGTGGTATCCAAATCCTGGTTCTGGCAAATCAGAACACCTCGGTAATACTTGAGTAGATTCTCGCCAGACAAAAATACACACTATAAATCATCATAAAGACGTTGGTCAAACACACTGCAGGGGCGGATCCAGGAATTTAAAAATGGGGGGGGGGGTGCATGAAACTATAACGCTGGGGGGGGGGGGGTCCGGGGGTCCCCCAGGAATTTTTTTAAAATAGATCGTCAGAAACGCCATTTCGTGCGTTCTTGGAAGTTTCTGCAGTTCCTTGTCTTCTTCCCTGGTTCAACAGATTCGCGATGACTAATGGTCAGAGATAGAGGAACTGGTGAAACGACTTCCCCAGCTGTTCCTTCTGCTTTAAGTTGATGAATTTTGTATGTGTGTGGTGTGTGTGTGTTGTGCGCGTGTGTGTGTGTGGTGTGCGTGCGTGCGGCATGTTTTTTGTGTAGTTCCACTGGAGCTTTCTGAAATGGAATTTCTGATTTGTGTAGTTCTCGTGAAATGATCGTTATGATCTCCTGAGTTAATTAGGCTCATTAACTACAAATAATCCAGAAGAATTCCCATGTTTCTAAACGCACGCCATGTTGAGGTGTATAGAGCAGCTTAATAGGTCCTTCCATGGCATGCCATTCTCATTACTAAATAAACAAGAACGCCACTCAGCAGAGCGCATACTCCCGCCGTGGGTCAAGTTGGAATAATACGTTTTGTTTAACATCCCCTCTCCCCAAAACAATAAATAAAAAGGAAAGTAGGCCCTAAGTGTCAGAGAATTAATTTTGATATATCTCGGAATTCGAGGAGAAAAACATAATGTTGTGGCGGACACGAAAGCCCACTGGCGTGGTGACATCATTCCGCGCACCAAGTGGGCGGCGGCCACGCCCGAGGGGTAGGCGTGGCCTCAGGATATACACTGGGCGTGCAGCTTGGAGCGCGCCAGTGCTACAGTGACCTCTTGTCAATATAGACACTTTTGTTTAACCGCGTTGTCCGCTTCCTCCTTGGTAGCAAGTCGCGCGCGTAGCACCGCGCTTCAATGTCAGAATAAGAATAAAAGCTTTAATGCAGGAACACAGAAAAAAAAATCCCCCAAAAAATTCCTGGATCCCGAATAATATCCTGAGCTTCACCAAAAACTAATCAATTCTTCCTTATCCCAAGGGCAATCATCCCACCAACTTTCATCCAAATCCGTTCAGAACTTTTCCAGATATCTTGTTAACAAACACACGAACATACACACACACACACACACACGAGTGAATGCATTATTCCCTAGCGGGAGTAATCACAAAAACAATGATAATATTTTCCAAAGCATTTATTCCAACTCAAGCACTATATAGCAAGCAAGTGTGCTGCAAGGCCATGAAAGCCGATGAAAATTTGGTTCATTTGGACCATCGGGCTCACTAGTAGTTATAAAAGACCTGTGCACTCCCATAGTGTGAAATGATGGCGATGACAGACTGTGTGCTGGGCAAACCCTGGCACCGCCATGCGCCGACGCCCGAGGTTGTGAAGCTCAAGCCAGGGGGTTCTCCCCACAAAGCCCGGCACCGCCATGCGCCGACGTTGTGAAGCTCAAGCCAGGGGGTTCTCCCCACAAATCCCGGCACCACCATGCGCCGACGTTGTGAAGCTCAAGGCAGGGGGTTCTCCCCACAAAGCCCGGCACCGCCATGCGCCGAGGTTGTGAAGCTCAAGGCAGGGGGTTCTCCCCACAAAGCCCGGCACCACCATGCGCCGACGTTGTGAAGCTCAAGGCAGGGGGTTCTCCCCACAAAGCCCGGCACCGCCATGCGCCGAGGTTGCGAAGCTCAAGGCAGGGGGTTCTCCCCACAAAGCCCGGCACCGCCATGCGCCGAGGTTGCGAAGCTCAAGGCAGGGGGTTCTCCCCACAGAAGAGATCAGATAGGACAGCGGAATGTGAATTATTTTATTAATCGTAAATTAAGCTATTTTGGAATAGACGGCGCTTGTGTTTCTGAATGAAAATGTCACACACATCATGTGGGGATATGGTGACGTCATGGTGTATGTTCATGAGGGCCAGAGATGCCATCCCCCTTTCCCCCATGGAATTTCTTAGGTAGGTCTTCAGACGACGCAGGTAAGAAAATGAGCGTTCGGCCTCACAGGAGCCCACGGGGAGGGTGCATCCAATATGGAGTAGGACTTTGATGGATGGAAATTCGTCTCCATCTACTGCGCAGAAACAATCCATGAATGTGCTTGGAAGCGTGTTGTTGGGCTTCCTTCTCCAAAACATCTGCCAGTCTCAGCTCATTTATCAGAAACAATCCATGAATGTGCTTGGAAGCATGTTGTTGGGCTTCCTTCTCCAAAACATCTGCCAGTCTCTAAGCTCATTTATCAGAAACAATCCATGAATGTGCTTGGAAGCGTGTTGTTGGGCTTCCTTCTCCAAAACATCTGCCAGTCTCTAAGCTCATTTATCAGAAACAATCCATGAATGTGCTTGGAAGCGTGTTGTTGGGCTTCCTTCTCCAAAACATCTGCCAGTCTCTAAGCTCATTTATCAGAAACAATCCATGAATGTGCTTGGAAGCGTGTTGTTGGGCTTCCTTCTCCAAAACATCTGCCAGTCTCTTAGGCCATTTATCAGAAACAATCCATGAATGTGCTTGGAAGCATGTTGTTGGGCTTCCTTCTCCAAAACATCTGCCAGTCTCTAAGCTCATTTATCAGAAACAATCCATGAATGTGCTTGGAAGCGTGTTGTTGGGCTTCCTTCTCCAAAACATCTGCCAGTCTCTTAGGCCATTTATCAGAAACAATCCATGAATGTGCTTGGAAGCATGTTGTTGGGCTTCTTTCTCCAAAACATCTGCCAGTCTCTTAGGCCATTTATCAGAAACAATCCATGAATGTGCTTGGAAGCGTGTTGTTGGGCTTCCTTCGCCAAAACATCTGCCAGTCTCTTAGGCCATTTATCAGAAACAATCCATGAATGTGCTTGGAAGCGTGTTGTTGGGCTTCCTTCTCCAAAACATCTGCCAGTCTCTTAGGCCATTTATCAGAAACAATCCATGAATGTGCTTGGAAGCGTGTTGTTGGGCTTCCTTCGCCAAAACATCTGCCAGTCTCTTAGGCCATTTATCAGAAACAATCCATGAATGTGCTTGGAAGCGTGTTGTTGGGCTTCCTTCTCCAAAACATCTGCCAGTCTCTTAGGCCATTTATCAGAAACAATCCATGAATGTGCTTGGAAGCATGTTGTTGGGCTTCCTTCTCCAAAACATCTGCCAGTCTCTTAGGCCATTTATCAGAAACAATCCATGAATGTGCTTGGAAGCATGTTGTTGGGCTTCCTTCTCCAAAACATCTGCCAGTCTCTTAGGCCATTTATCAGAAACAATCCATGAATGTGCTTGGAAGCGTGTTGTTGGGCTTCCTTCGCCAAAACATCTGCCAGTCTCTTAGGCCATTTATCAGAAACAATCCATGAATGTGCTTGGAAGCGTGTTGTTGGGCTTCCTTCTCCAAAACATCTGCCAGTCTCTTAGGCCATTTATCAGAAACAATCCATGAATGTGCTTGGAAGCATGTTGTTGGGCTTCCTTCTCCAAAACATCTGCCAGTCTCTTAGGCCATTTATCAGAAACAATCCATGAATGTGCTTGGAAGCATGTTGTTGGGCTTCTTTCTCCAAAACATCTGCCAGTCTCTTAGGCCATTTATCAGAAACAATCCATGAATGTGCTTGGAAGCATGTTGTTGGGCTTCCTTCTCCAAAACATCTGCCAGTCTCAGCTCATTTATCAGAAACAATCAATGAATGTGCTTGGAAGCATGTTGTTGGGCTTCCTTCTCCAAAACATCTGCCAGTCTCTTAGGCCATTTATCAGAAACAATCCATGAATGTGCTTGGAAGCGTGTTGTTGGGCTTCCTTCTCCAAAACATCTGCCAGTCTCTAAGCTTATTTATTCAGAAACAATCCATGAATGTGCTTGGAAGCGTGTTGTTGGGCTTCCTTCTCCAAAACATCTGCCAGTCTCTAAGCTCATTTATCAGAAACAATCCATGAATGTGCTTGGAAGCGTGTTGTTGGGCTTCCTTCTCCAAAACATCTGCCAGTCTCAGCTCATTTATCAGAAACAATCCATGAATGTGCTTGGAAGCATGTTGTTGGGCTTCCTTCTCCAAAACATCTGCCAGTCTCAGCTCATTTATCAGAAACAATCCATGAATGTGCTTGGAAGCATGTTGTTGGGCTTCCTTCTCCAAAACATCTGCCAGTCTCAGCTCATTTATCAGAAACAATCCATGAATGTGCTTGGAAGCATGTTGTTGGGCTTCCTTCTCCAAAACATCTGCCAGTCTCAGCTCATTTATCAGAAACAATCCATGAATGTGCTTGGAAGCGTGTTGTTGGGCTTCCTTCTCCAAAACATCTGCCAGTCTCTAAGCTCATTTATCAGAAACAATCCATGAATGTGCTTGGAAGCGTGTTGTTGGGCTTCCTTCTCCAAAACATCTGCCAGTCTCTTAGGCCATTTATCAGAAACAATCCATGAATGTGCTTGGAAGCATGTTGTTGGGCTTCCTTCTCCAAAACATCTGCCAGTCTCTAAGCTCATTTATCAGAAACAATCCATGAATGTGCTTGGAAGCGTGTTGTTGGGCTTCCTTCTCCAAAACATCTGCCAGTCTCTTAGGCCATTTATCAGAAACAATCCATGAATGTGCTTGGAAGCATGTTGTTGGGCTTCTTTCTCCAAAACATCTGCCAGTCTCTTAGGCCATTTATCAGAAACAATCCATGAATGTGCTTGGAAGCGTGTTGTTGGGCTTCCTTCGCCAAAACATCTGCCAGTCTCTTAGGCCATTTATCAGAAACAATCCATGAATGTGCTTGGAAGCGTGTTGTTGGGCTTCCTTCTCCAAAACATCTGCCAGTCTCTTAGGCCATTTATCAGAAACAATCCATGAATGTGCTTGGAAGCGTGTTGTTGGGCTTCCTTCGCCAAAACATCTGCCAGTCTCTTAGGCCATTTATCAGAAACAATCCATGAATGTGCTTGGAAGCGTGTTGTTGGGCTTCCTTCTCCAAAACATCTGCCAGTCTCTTAGGCCATTTATCAGAAACAATCCATGAATGTGCTTGGAAGCATGTTGTTGGGCTTCCTTCTCCAAAACATCTGCCAGTCTCTTAGGCCATTTATCAGAAACAATCCATGAATGTGCTTGGAAGCATGTTGTTGGGCTTCCTTCTCCAAAACATCTGCCAGTCTCTTAGGCCATTTATCAGAAACAATCCATGAATGTGCTTGGAAGCGTGTTGTTGGGCTTCCTTCGCCAAAACATCTGCCAGTCTCTTAGGCCATTTATCAGAAACAATCCATGAATGTGCTTGGAAGCGTGTTGTTGGGCTTCCTTCTCCAAAACATCTGCCAGTCTCTTAGGCCATTTATCAGAAACAATCCATGAATGTGCTTGGAAGCATGTTGTTGGGCTTCCTTCTCCAAAACATCTGCCAGTCTCTTAGGCCATTTATCAGAAACAATCCATGAATGTGCTTGGAAGCATGTTGTTGGGCTTCTTTCTCCAAAACATCTGCCAGTCTCTTAGGCCATTTATCAGAAACAATCCATGAATGTGCTTGGAAGCATGTTGTTGGGCTTCCTTCTCCAAAACATCTGCCAGTCTCAGCTCATTTATCAGAAACAATCAATGAATGTGCTTGGAAGCATGTTGTTGGGCTTCCTTCTCCAAAACATCTGCCAGTCTCTTAGGCCATTTATCAGAAACAATCCATGAATGTGCTTGGAAGCGTGTTGTTGGGCTTCCTTCTCCAAAACATCTGCCAGTCTCTAAGCTTATTTATTCAGAAACAATCCATGAATGTGCTTGGAAGCGTGTTGTTGGGCTTCCTTCTCCAAAACATCTGCCAGTCTCTAAGCTCATTTATCAGAAACAATCCATGAATGTGCTTGGAAGCGTGTTGTTGGGCTTCCTTCTCCAAAACATCTGCCAGTCTCAGCTCATTTATCAGAAACAATCCATGAATGTGCTTGGAAGCATGTTGTTGGGCTTCCTTCTCCAAAACATCTGCCAGTCTCAGCTCATTTATCAGAAACAATCCATGAATGTGCTTGGAAGCATGTTGTTGGGCTTCCTTCTCCAAAACATCTGCCAGTCTCAGCTCATTTATCAGAAACAATCCATGAATGTGCTTGGAAGCATGTTGTTGGGCTTCCTTCTCCAAAACATCTGCCAGTCTCAGCTCATTTATCAGTCCTGCGGGATGTTCTATGTCGTTTTTCCAACGCAATAGCTTCTGATGTAGGGCTGGAATGTCGCAGGTATCGGCGATTATTGCAGATGGCATCAGCAGAAACAGATCACTACCTTCCCGATTTTCAGCACAGAATCGGTATCCGGCTGAGGTGGTCGAGAAATGGAATGCACATGTTTCTGAGGTAGAAGAGCAAGGGAATATTGGCGGCAGTGTTTGGACGATGGATTTGTCGTTTTACAACTCTGGGCATTGTGACATCACCTCCTACAGATTATATCATGGCCTTAGATTATATCATCACCTCCTACAGATTATATCATGGCCTTAGCGCGATCGAACCACAGAGAGAATTCAGTTTCAAAATTTGACGTAGTTGAGTGAGCGCGTCCGTCTTGTCGTCAATCATAGAGTTTGCCTCCAGCACATCCATGCCGTTGCGTTGCAGAGGGGAGGGGGGGGTGCGCACCCCCTGAACCCTCCTCCTGGATCGAAGAGGATGGTGCACACCCCCTGCACCCTCCTCCTGGATCGAAAAGGGTGGTGCGCACCCCCTGCACCGCCCCCCCCTTGGATCGGCCCCTGAACTGTACACGTGACACGCTTTCTTATCTGCGCATGCGCATAGCAAGGTTCAGGGTTGATCAGTAAGCGTGGGGATGGGCGTGGCCTTGCCAAACTATGATGGCGTCGGTTGAGTATGAGGGAATACACTCTCAGAGAGCATCTGTAAATATTTAACTGGAGAAATAAACTGGAGAAACAAATTAAAACAAAGGATTCTGCACCAAGTGAAACTCCAGTCATTGCCATTGAGAGAGAGGCCCAGCTCAGAAATACACACCATCTGTTTAATTATTATAATATTTGAGTAGATGTTCTACTGCTGATTTACAAATGTTGCAGTACAAACTTTATAGACGTGTTCACCAATGGCGTACTGAGGGTGTCTGGCATAATTTTAAATTTTTTTTAAATAACAATTTTCCCTCTTCCTCCCTCTCCCCCACCCTCTGCTTCCACGTTCCTCTCCAAAATCCCCAATCCCAGTAGCCATAGGTAAGAGGGCATATACATAACGAAACAAGAAAAACAGCAATCAGATTGCAAACCCTCGCCAGGATGTATTTTCAGTGGTTTTTAAGGCTTTTGTGTTAAAACAAATATGGCGGCCGAACCACGTGACCGATGACGTCATCATTTTTTTTTTCTAAACCAATTTATTCCTCGATTATGCTCAAGAAATTTCATATTGATCGGATGAAGTTTAGTACCAGTCGAATTATGACGTCATAATGGAGGCACCTATGACATCATCATTAACAAATTTTATTCCCCATGGAGAGTTCTTTACAATGAGCCATGTCTCAGGTTTTTCTATTCAGTACTTTCGGAGATATAGAGGTGAAAAGTTTTTCGGTTTTTCCAGGATGGCGGCCGAACCACGTGACCGATGACGTCATAATTTTTTCCTCCACCAGTTTATGCCGACATGGCGCTCAATAAATTTCATCTTGATTGGATGAAGTTTTGTACTTGTCGAATGACGTCATAATGGAGGCACCTATGACATTAACATATTTTATTCCCCATGGAGAGTTCTTTACAATGAGCCATGTCTCAGGTTTTTCTATTCAGTACTTTCGGAGAAATAGACGTGCAAAGGTTTTCGGTTTTTCCAAGACGGCGGCCGAACCACGTGACCTATGACGCCAGAATGATCATTTAAAAATTCTAAAGGTAGAGGTGCACCTATGGTGAAAATTTCCGGTCAATCGGACCAACGGTTGCAGAGAAAATCATATTTATTCTGTGCAGACAAACAGACAAACAAACACACGGACTCAAATGCAATAACCTCTCCTCTGGCGAGGGTAACTTGGATCTTTATATTGAAACATTAATGAATTGACCATTGACTATGCCAGTCGATGCAGTATGCCAAAACAAAGATGAATGGATCACTAAATGTCAGTTCAAAACTTATTAAACTCGAGGGCCCGTTGGTCCATTGGACCAAATTTTAATTGGGGACTTTTGGGTCTTTGGTGACTTTTAGGTGTTCGGGGACTTTTGAGTCATCAGGGTCATCTGGGTCTTTTTGGTGTTCAGGGACTTTTGGATCATCCTGGTTTTTTGGGTACTTTTGGTTCATCCGGACTTTTTGGTTATCTGGGTCTTTTGGGGGCTTTTGGCTCTTCTGGGACTTTTGGGTCATCAGGGTCTTTTGGGTCATCAATGACTTTTGGGTCCTTGGGGACTTTTGCGTCCTCGTGGACTTTTGGGTGATCTGGGTGGTTTGGGTCATCAAGGCTTTTGGATCATCTGGGTGTTTTGGGTCCTCGAGGACTTTTGGGGCATCTGGGTCTTTTGGGTCATCAAGGACTTTTGGGTGATTTGGGTCATCTGGGACATTTGGGTCATCAAGGACTTCTTGGGTCCTTGGGGACTTTTGGGTCCTTGGGGACTTTTGGGTCCTCAGGGACTTTTGGGTGATTTGGGTACTTGGGGACTTTTGGGTCATCTGGGTCTTAATGGTCATCTGGGTCATCTGTGTTAAAGGGTCTTCCAAGGTCTAAGGGGTCTCAGCAGTCTAAAGGGTTAAAAGGTACATTTGAAAAGTACTTAATTAATTGACGTCAAAAAGTATGATGCACACACACACACACCTCCATTTAAAGCAGATGTTCTTTTCGATGGCATCATGCTGCTCCGCCATAGCGAATCTGCCGCCGAGAAACCGTAACTTGAGATGGTTATTGATCACGTGGTTTGCTTTTGCTTTGACCCACAACAAGAGGGTTCGTGATCACGTGTCCCATGTGCGGTGTATGGCACTGGTACCTCGCTATTATTTTATTTTCATAACTGGAAAAACAAGGCATTTCCGAGACGTGAGATTTCTGCCACGTAACATTATCACGCATAACGCCGACACTGAGGCAAATGTGTCTAGTGGCTCCACCCCCATCAAGCTGATTGACAGTCATAGCCACGCCTACTCGTCCTATTATTAGTCCCCGACCGGTGTAAACCGGAGGGGACTATAGGTTTGCACTCCGCCCGTCCGCCCGTCCGTCCGTCTGTCTGTCTGTCTGTCTGTCTGTCTGTCTGTCTGTCTGTCTGTCTGTCTGTCTGTCCGTCCGTCATGCAAAGAACAGTTTTCCGGACTTTTTTTCTAAACTTTTAATGCTAATGATTTCAAACTTGGTACATGGCTTCCTCATGATAAGTTACAGATCAAGTTCGAACTTCACGACGTTTCTATCATTTTTGACAAAGTTATGGCACTCTGAACTTTGGGAATTTCCCCAACAGTTTGCTGGACTATAATTTAGAGTGCGGTAAGTGAAAGCTGTTAATATTCCTTGTTTTAACTCCAATTTACATTCTGTTTCCACTTTTAGTGAGGAGTAGGGGTCTGTGCAACCATTCATAAGCTTTATTTGGTGCAAATTGGATAATTTGTAGCCGAGTTACCTCAGACCGTGAGTTGGTAATTATATAATTCACACATAGTTGAATACGTGCAGGCCGCTCCACGGAGCGACCTTGCGGGCTTATTTTAACTCCGATTTTCATTCCTTTTCCCCTTTTAGTGAGAAGTAGGGGTCTGTGCAACCATTCATGAACTTTATTTGGTGCAAATTGGATAATTTTTAGCCGCGTTACCTCAGACCGTGAGTTGGTAATTATATAATTCACACAGTGCAATACGTCCAGGCGGCTCCACGGAGCGAACTTGCGGGCTTATCAACGAGGCGAGGCATGACACATATGTGTCTCAGCATACCTCAGATGAAGTTTGAAAACCAGCATCAACCTTGCATAAATTTGCATATTCGATCATTTTTGACAAAGTTATGGCACTTTGAACTTTTGTAGGGGACATGTATTGCAGCGCAATACTCAGAATGCTTGTTTTACATAAAATTGTCGTTTTCCGTACATTTTGAGGAATCCTTTCAAGCTACGAGAATTATAATACCAAAGGATGTTGCAGCAAGTAAAACTCTATGGAATGGTAGCAGAATCATTGATGCCGCCTGAAGAAGAAGATTATTATTATTATTATTATTATTATTATTATGAACAGGAAGATGAATTCCCGGGTTTGACCGATCCCGTTTTTTCGCTTTTCCATGGCCTGGATAACTGAAAAGTGATCCCTGCCTCGACAATCAGCTGAACAGACCAGGTAGGCTCTCATATGTAGCCTAGGCGAGTTTTTAAGAAGATAATCCAACTTTAGTTTTGTATGTAGCAGATGGGACCGACGTTTTTTCCGCGCCATCCCTACATAGAGTACTGGCGTACTCTCCGATACCGGCGTACTCTCCGATACCGGCGTACTCTCCGATACCGGCGTACTCTCCGATACCGGCGTACTCTCCGATACCGGCGTACTCTCCGATACCGGCGTACTCTCCGATACCGGCGTAGTGCGTACTCTCCGATACCGGCGTAGTGCGTACTCTCCGATACCGGCGTAGTGCGTACTCTCCGATACCGGCGTAGTGCGTACTCTCCGATACCGGCGTAGTGCGTACTCTCCGATACCGGCGTAGTGCGTACTCTCCGATACCGGCGTACTCTCCGATACCGGCGTACCTTCCGATACCGGCGTACTCTCCGATACCGGCGTACTCTCCGATACCGGCGTACTCTCCGATACCGGCGTACTCTCCGATACTGGCGTACACTCTGATACTGGCGTACTCTCTGATATGGGGGTGAAGGGCTCGAGTCGTGCTGATGCAACATGCGTGATGCACGTTCTGTCAGTGATCGTGAATGTGGCTCAGCATGGCATCGCTTGGAAATGGAGCATTGTGAGTATCAACTCATTGGTATCTTTCAAGGATTAAAGTTGATAGAAGTGGAGTTACCGTGGTGCCGGCTGAAAATGCAGGTCGACCGACCGTACATCGAGTAAATTTATCTGTGCAAGTTTAAGATAATTATTCTCAACTAATTAACACGATCCTGTAACCACCAGCTAAATGAACACGTGCTGCCATCTATCTGAGTTTTCCATGGAAATTTTAAACAGCGATATTAATTCCTTCATTTTAAATTGTCCTGTTGAAATTCAAATGAACAAAGACACCAAATTAGCCTTTTTGGATGTTTCAGCAGTGTGTGGAGTTTGGGGGATTTCAGCAGTAAAAGACTACCCCAGAGTTGAGGGGAGGTCCTTCATGCAAGGAAGTCCCCACGTGTGTTCTGCGAATGAAATGTCAGCAGCTCTGCGTTTGTCCTTCCCTCCACTTGCGAACTCCCTCATGGCCAAATAACTGTTCCAGCAACCACGATGCAGTGGAGTGAAAATACACAATACTGGACAAACAAGAAAATAAACCTTTAATCTGAAATTACCTGGGAATGCTCTGGTGTAACCGAAGCAAAACCGAAAATCAAGAATACCGACAATCTATATAGAGCATGGTCCACCAGACAAAACAAGGTGATCCTCAACAATGAGCTACATACATATATTGCTATACACGAGAAGGAGCAAGTGCAGGTACCAAGAGCATTTCTGGCAGAGGTGCTACGGGTTTGTCTACCAATACCAGCACAAGTCCTTCCAAGGAATGACGATAGAAGAACTAGGAACACAACAGCCAATGCTACCTACAGCGGCTGATGAAGTGCAGCACTGGTCATTGTCATTGTGGTGGGAATGTAGAAGGTTGTGGATATCCACCTTCTGGGGATGGCTGAACAGCACTTTACAATAGTGCATTAAAAAGAGGGCAGTTATTAGTACACAAGGTGGCCCCAAGGAAGCAAGTTTTACTTCCATGAGCTCCTGTTTCTAAAGCTTTCAATCACTGATCCAAACACAAACTGTTGACTCTTATCCAAAAAGCCACATTAATGGTGTCTTGGAGATTAATCAGCAGCATATCCTCTCGTTAAGTACTTTGCAGAATGTCAACTTTTCCTCCCCTTTATGAAAGTATGCCAAGGAACTGATCGCACAATTAACCAGCTTATAAATATAAATAATCACAAGAATAACATATCAAAACGACTTCTGCTTCACGCAGCAAACAAAATGCCCAAACTTTGTTTGCTCTTCTGTTTGCTCCGTCTTCCACCAACTTCTTCCTGCTCTTATACCCTTGACCGTTCCTTGCTTTTTAGCCCCCTTCTGCTCAACCAACATTTTTGATTGCAGGGCACACCATGTTGCCCACTCGCCCCCCACCCCCCTCAATCTCATTCTTCCCCATGCCCATTCTTCCTCCAAGAATGCCCCTGTTGTGCCCCTTCACCCTGCTGTTGGTGCATTTCCTCCCTTTCTGTTCTGTTATGTTCCAGCCTGTTCTGTGTTCCTGCTCTTCCCTGAGCCTCGACTTTGTGCAGACAAAAAATCATTCAATGCCAATTTTCATAACTCTCTTACTAAAACCCATCTACATACTTGAGCAAGAGGTAAACACAGCCATGTCCAATTAACTATCCATTCGTACATGTGATGGAAACCACACCCATCTGCTTCTGTTCATTGTATGGGCCTTCAGCAATGGCGATGAGTGATGGTTCCTTCCAGGTTCTTCTTTTCCAACTGCAATCCCACCTGCCATGGGATATGCCAATCAGTTTGATCCGCAAAGAGCTTGGCAACATATAAAAGGCCTTCAGGTCCATCAAGGCTGTGTTAGTTCACAATGAGGATGTGACTGAACACTGATTAAAAACAAATAACATTTTTATCTTCGTCCAATGGGAGGAACGGGACTGGGAATTGAGAACATGAGAAATCTAATCTCAGGTCTCTGTCAGAATCAGGCACCCAGTGCCAAATGACCGTTATTGTTTTAATGGTCGTTAGGTTAACTCACAATATGCCCAACAGCACAGCATGCTGCAATTCATCAAAACAGTAGCTTATGTCCCTGTTACCTTTTATGAGGCTTCTGCGATGAGCTCCACGTCACGTGTTGTGGTCCCTCTCCGGCTGTTCAACAGTCAACCTGCACCACATACTCCATTAGCATGGTCTAAATGTATGACACTTCAAAAAAATATTCAAACAAGTTTTCACAATTGAACTCTGTCCTTTCATTCAGGTACGCAAACTAACAGAGTAAACGGCCAGTTGAAGTATTTCAGGTAGACCGAGCTGAGGAACAAATATGTGAATTATACCTTTTTCGTCCGAGGGTCTTTGGATCAGATTGGCTTTTCTTTCCAGAGCTCTGTGAACCATCCACCTGTCAAAGAAATCAAAGGGTCAATGCATAACAAGGCACCACCAAACCGGATATTCTCAATAAGAACATGGCGTTGCCATATTGCAATCAAGTTCAAGGAAAAGGTGACGCCCACGCCCTTCCTCTACTGTCTCGCCTGGGTTTGAATCCCGACCACGGTGTCCTTCACGAAGAGTAGGAGTGATCACTGGCACCCTGAACAAATTCCAAATTCCTGCTCCAATGTACAGGGTGTATTACAGCTGTGCCCCCAGATACCTTTCCTACCAGCACCCGTGTGCACATGGAAAAGTTCAACTGAGGAAAAATGTCGATATCCCCATTATCCAGATCTATGAAATAAGGTATTGAATCACAATCTCCATGGGCCCCGATATCAAACTTTAGGTAAACTACCAGCTTTTCGTATTGTTATAGAACATCCGACACATGAAATGCAATGCCAGTCTATTTTGCGATTCTTGTCCCAAGTTGTGTGACTTTGACTTTAACTGTGAGAACAATGGAGTCACATTGTCTCTACAACTGCAGGTGGCTGTAAATGAGAGGTGACCATAAAAATATCATAAGCAGTTCAGCCTGCGATTCAACCTGAAGACGTACATTCGGAATGCCGAGTCGGTTGCTCTCAATTCTGCTGGACTCAGAGACAGAGGATAGAAAGATAGGGACTCGAGCTCCAGGCACCGACTTGTGCCGTCAGGACTCGTTACAACAAAGGGCACAAATTACCGTGTGGGCATCGGGTGGAGTGCTCGGTCGCAAGGCTGCATTCTCACACTGCAACTTCTCTACAGCTCGTCTCATGAGACTGACCATCTTTTCCAATTCTGTAACGGAGCGGCCACTCCGTCCCTAAGGATTGGAAGAGCAGGCCGGCACTTGGCACGCACAGACTACGCAATCTTTGCTGTCTACAAATACATTTATCCAGAAAGGACACCATGCTCTAAAGAGTTCCTACTGCCGTAGAATAATAAAAATGGTACGGTTGGAAAGCTAATAATCAATTTATTTGAAACAAAAATTTGTGTCCTTTTAATCATAATGATTGATGCCCTTTTTAAAAGCCCGTCTTTCCAGGACTGAGAAAGAATAAGCGGGATTTGTAGCTTAATGCAGCGGTTCCAATGATAACGTTTTTATTATTCTACGATAGGAAGAATCAATATAATATTCTTTTCATAAAATTTCTCAACTTTTTTTTCTTTTTAGGCTTTCGGCTCCCACCTGAGCGTATCTACAGGTACCTCATTAGTTCAGGATAAAGCGTGACAGACATTAAAGGGGCACACACACACACACACACACACACACACACACACACACACACACACACACACACACACACACACACACACACACACACACACACACACACACACTAATTCTTCTTGAAGCTATGGAAAAATCTGAGTCCGAGTTTGCATGTTTGTACAGATGTCTGTCCCCTTCATGAGGGTAGATTTTAAAGGCCAATCTTTTAACATGAATGTGTGTTCACAAAGGTCTATTTTTACGGACAAAACAAACTCGAAAAACATTTTCCATAAAAGAGTAATATGTCTCTTGTATTGGAATTGCAGACGGTGGTTTGCAAACCGAGCCTCAAGGGCGGTGTACGGAAGCATTTAAACAACAATAAAACAAGGTGCAGGGAGGTGAAATTCTCTGCACGTGATGTGCAACGCGCGCAGAGTACAAGTGTTCATTTACGTCCGTAGGATGTCTAATAAAGAGGATATAAGCACACCTGACACAAGGCCGAAACTTCAGACTTTGGCACGCTCATGAGGCTGCACCATCGAATAAACTGTTCCAACCCGTCGTATTTGACGGCTTTTTACTAGTGTACAATAGTGCACGGAAGGAGCACACAAACAACAGCCACCACAACAGCAACAACAAGTACATGTTACAAAATATCCTATTTTTCTTGTGTTATACTTTATTTTACAACTGCTGAGAACCACAGATAGATATGCAATATGTTTGAGAAGTGTAACATGCTGTTATTTTATTAAACCAGTCAGCGAAGGGACGGGTAGGCACGGCCTATGTTAATAAAAGCACCACCACTATTTCATGTTCGTCCCCACAAGGCAACACACTCTTCCCTCCCCCCCCCCCTCTCTCACCCACACCATTAACAGTTGCACTGTGTGCCTGACAAACATTTGTGGAGGAGATCTTACAGCTTTCAGGGTAGTGAGCTTCTTTTGTAGGTCCTTCTTTTCCTTCATCAGCAGCTGACACATCTCCTTCAAATCCTTGTTCTCATCCTGCATCGACGTCACACAGTGGAAAGAACCAAATGAACATCATTTTGCGTTTTGCTGCATCATACGGACGTCAATACATCTGTTCATTTCCTGCCTTCTTGAAACCAATTTATTTGTCAATCTGCATAAACCACTCTATACATCTTTAAAACATATTCTCTAGATATGCAATATGCTTATCCTCCCCATGAAACCTCTATAAATCTCCGTTTTAAAAGTATTGTCCACTCAAATTATGATATGCACTAAACCACAAATCCAGGCTTTTGATTGGAGCAAAGTACTAGGCACAGTCGGTTCACTTAGCCTGGTAACTATCAAAACGAGCACCAGAACAGGCTGTCACTCTACATTGGTCATGAATATGTGCGAGAAGTCCCTTCAGTTGTGGAAGCTCCATCCTCGCTTGTTCAATCTCAAACTGGAGTGACACGGTCTCCGCAGACAACTTCAAGACCTGGTTGCGTAGTTCATCGGTCCTGGGATTGATTTTCTGAAATACATGCGTCGGGCAGACAAGAGGGAAAATATGACTTTTCGAAACCTGTGATGGGTTTAAATTATTTCAGACAGCAAAAGGAGTGATCAGCCAGACTCACCGATGGAAGATTTTCCACCCTCAGTTTCCGCTCTTGTTGTTGTTCAGACTCAATCTCAACTTTCTGCACATCTTGAGTACTCGTTTGCCCACTGCACAACCACCACAACATTTGGTGAGATACCATGCTGGGAGGAAATAACGCAATTGAAAGTTTCATCGTGACGTCATTCCACATCCGGTACGTTAGTTGTCGGCCATTACGGAGGAGAAAGGCCAGACGCAGCAAGACTTAATTCGTCATGCGTAAAATAGTTTCAAACCGTTTTAGAAGTAAACACCACACATTTACCAAAATACACCAATGATCATTTTTGTACATTCTTTTGTTTGTTTTTGTCTCCTCCAAAATGGCGGTCTACCAGCGAACGGCCCGGATGTTGCAACACGTAGTGACCCACGGAAAACTATCGATTACGCACAGAGCACAAGCATCCATCCCACAGTGGATTCTTGAGACGGACCACCTGCAGACACTCGGTGATTAATTGGCAACCGATGCCCAAACTAGAATGGCACACCTCCGTCAGACTGAATAGTTTACATTTCGTATCCCAGTGATCGGCCTGATCTGGTGTAATAATAATCTTTTTTTTTTTAAACACAATGAAAAATGTTCGAGGCAAATAGTGACCGAACCATCACCATTCACCTCTTTAGATGATCTGATTTCTGCACCTTCACACGTTGCCTCACTGGTTCAGCCGATAGACCCTTCCCTCGAAGCCTTCTTTGCAAAGAGACTTTTTCTTGTTCAGCCCTAACAGCACACACTCAGTATGTCGTCACACTAGCACCGATATTGCTCACTTGACACTTAAAACTCAGTATGCTAGTCCTGCTGGTTGTGATGGAAACGCACCGTCCGAGTAACCCCTTCAAGGTTGAGACTTGCTTTTTCAGCTTTTCTACTTCATTTTCCTTTTCCTTGAGTACAGAACGCAAACTCTCCAACTTGTTCTGCCAGCGTTTTCCTTCCTCCCAACTTGCCACTGCATCAGGAACTGCCTGACCACAACGACAACAACAACAACAACAACAACAACAACAACATAGTTCATTCTGAGACGAAGTGCAGATATTGTGAAGGATCATTTTGGAACAATTTTCTGTGGTGTTACTGCAAGCATTAGATGAGCAAAGTGTGAAACACACGCACACACACACACACAAGACCTAGCCAGTGGGTCAATTGTGCAAAGCTGTCAAATTGGAAAACAATTGAGAAGGGCGGGTCAAGGTGCAATGCGTTAATGGAAAAATGTACCGTCGGATGAAGAGCCACGCCAAACTCCAATGAACCGAGTTGTAATTTCAATAAAAAGTCACGTTCATGTTAATTATATGTATATTCTCAAACCAGGACATTCTAAAATCAAAATAAATTAACCTCATACATGGTATAACCCAGCTTGGGCTGTAGGTAATCACATCACCACCAGCTGTGGCTGCTGTCATGTGGGCAATTAAAATGACTGAGGTATGCAGTTACGGTTCCGCGTGAGGAGCTCACTCTTTTGTCGCTCTTTATGGATTCGTCTCCATCTTTTCTTGCTGCCTTGCTGTTTGCAAGTTTCTCCTCCAGATGAATCGCCTCCCTGCTCATCTCATCCGGCCGAGACTGTGTTACCACCTCAGTTGCCTTCTGTGCAAAACATGGGCCATGATAAATGTGGTGCAAAAATATGGTGATTAAAGTGAGTGCCCTTCAGCATTCTTGCAACATAAGCCAGAGCTCGGTTAGTGGGTGAATAACTACCCAATCCTGACATGAATGGTCGATTTTTACCTGACCACCTGTCCAATCGTACCTCTGTCAGGGAACATCATGCCACTCGTTAGGATTGGTTGGTTTACAGAGTGGGGTGCTGGATGGTAGAAAGGGAACACATAAGAGTGGGGCAGAGGAACAACAGACAAACGGAACAAGCCACGGAATGGACACACATGAAAAGGAAACATGGTGACCTGCTATTAAGAGGAGTTGGTAAATGGGAGCTGAAAATATCATGGAGTAAAAAATTAATGACAGTGCGCTCTCAACTTGAAGCTTTGGAGGGAAAAATATGATTTAAATGACTCGGGAAGGCAGTTTCACTATTAGGGGGGGTGTGGGAGGAATAATAAGTGGACATACAATAGGGGGCACCAACCAATAGGGGAGAAACGTTCTCCATCGAGATATGGACAAAGACCACGAGGCTGTGAGAAAGGCATCGTAGCCTTTGGATTAACCAAGGAAGCACGACATACTATGGAAGATGCTGAGGTCTTTGGAGCCCAGATTTGACATAGGTTCTGCCCAGGATAGGTCATGGCTGATGCTGAGACCCAGAAGATCTATCTGCTTTGAACGACCCAAATTATTTCAACCTTATTGTGGGATCAATTGGAGAAGGTCTTTGACCCAAGCCTTTGGCAAAACGGCCGATCAGGCCTGATGTTCGACTGAAGATGGGAGGGGAGGAATTTGTAATTTGTTCGGATTGCCCAAAATAACGTGCCTACTCTTCACAAAAGACACCGTGGAATCTTCTGCATCCACCAACGACCAGTGCAGACAGAAGGATCCTCCAGTTTAATGTCCTTCTGATGGACAGTGCTCACATTGATGTATTGACCTGTATGTGAAACTCCAGGATGGTAGTTTATAGCTGATTACAAGCTACACTGCCCGCCCCTACAATGAATCCATTAACTTCACCAAAAATGCAGACACGCACGTACACCACACGTACGCACCCGAATGCCTAACCCTGCTTTTCGCTTCGTGAGTGCAGTGTAATAATACTTTATTCAATCATATCAGGGTCATGTTCTTCTTCTTCTGTATGCAGCACAGGATTGCAGGAGCATCATTGGCTGAGGGCGCGGCTGTGCCGCTGATGAAATGCCCCTATTACCAGTACATTTCACCAACCTCGGAAGGATGATAGGCTGAGTCAGCCCCACCTAGTTTTAATTCAGCAGCCAACTGGGATTCAAATTCAGGACCCTGGGATCCAAAGCCAACTAGTTTAGCCAACACCAGACTTGCTCATGATTTTGAAGGAGGGTTTCCATAAATTACATCAACAAAAAACGAGAAATGCACTTGGTTGAACGCATTCCTCCGATCGGCTGAACAGTTTACGTTTTGTATCCCACTAATAGGTCGGATCTGGATCCGGACCTGAACCAAAATCTAATCCGCTTGTTCTCCTCACCTATCCAACTCATCCACCTCATCCAACTAATCCACCATCCACAAGTTTCACCAAATCCGTCCACAATCCGAATCCATTTTGAGATATCGTGCTACATAGGGCAAAGGGGGGCATTAAGCTCCAGGGGGCATTAGGCTCCACTACATTGTAAATCTTGAAGGTAAATGTGCATTTCCAATGTAGTGGAGCCTAATGCCCCCTGGAGCTTAATGCCCCCCTTTGCCCTATCGTATTTGGCCGCAACTCTTCATGGTGAAGAATCACGAAAAAAATATCGTATCCGGATCTTCAGGAAAATCTAATAAATTTGGCCTCATCACAACTCAGCCTGTCCAACAAGTTTCATCCAAATTCGGCCAAACGTTTTGAGACATTGTGATATATATATATATATATATATATATATATCAAGTAATGAATGGCGGTTGGGAATTATATCCACGATATCCATTTTTCCGTTCTCCAACCTATAGCTTTGTCTTTAAAAACTCAACGTTTCGGCCAGAAACCCAGCGTGCGCCGAGCCTCCACGAGCCTTCATCAAGAGAAGTTCCCTTGTTCACCTTTGGTTCACCAAGTGAGGGTCAACTACCAACCTATATACACCTTGAGACGTGCACTGACCAAGGTCAAAGACAAAAGACTGAAGAATGATTGCACAGGTGTGGTATACACCATTCCATGTGACTGTGGTGGAGAATACATAGGCGAGACTGGAAGAACCTTAGGCCAGCGCATTAATGAACACCACAAGGCCTTTGAGTGTAATCACCCAGAAAGATCTGCTATCGCCAAGCATGGAATAAGGGCGGGCCATGTTCCTCTATGGGACAATGTGAACGTGCTGGCGGCATCCCCGAACCGGGCCAGGAGGCGAATACTGGAGGCCTGGCACACTGGCCAAACGCGGGCACCATTGAATATTGAAGCTGCACATTGCTTGACAGGACATGGGAGCCAATGAGCTGTGTAATGAGAAGGATTAAAATTATGTCATGGTGTGAAATGCTGTAGAGGTGTGAAATACACACCTTCGGCCTGGAGGGGAGTTCTTTTGGTAACTTACTTCCATGATTTACGTTCCATTGGAAGGGGAATAGGAAAATATGGGAATAATATGGAACAAATTGACAAGACAAATTGGGGTTACAGTTCCATAGAAGGAGAGCGAACAAGGATGGTGGCTGGGCTGTTGATAAAACCGCTGGGTTTTATGTTGATTTAAGTTGTTGTGGATTTATGTTCAATTTTAATTTTAATTCCTATAGTCTAGTGCATATGGGACAGGGAAAATGGGAGATGACGTCAGTGTGCTCCGAGTTGAAGTTGAGGTTGATGTTGTTGTGTAAATATGTGTTGTAGATGGAGCGAGTATCAATGTCGGAGTGTCAGTGTCGCTTCCAGTGGCCATGGGTGGCTGTGGGGCTGAGTGGTGGCATGATGCCTGTGGTGGGGCACGTTGGTGGATTGTAGTGATGGGGGAGCGCAATAATATAAGGGGCGACTGGGAAGCGCGAGTTTCAGAAGGGAGTAGTTAGATCAGATGATGCTGTGTGTGTATGTAGAAAGTGTATTGAGCAGCGTATGGTAGAAAGTGTGATTGTGGGTGAATGGCATTGTGGCATTGAGCATTTGAGATTGGCATTGTGTTGGCATTGAGAATGGCATTGAGCAGAGTATTGTGAGTGTGGGTGAGTGCAATGTATTGAATGAAGAAGCCTGGGAGGAAGGAGGGTGCAGGTGGCACCAGGTGTGTGGGCACAGGTGTGCAAATCCAGGTGAGAATGGTTGTGTGGAATAGCTGGTATGGAATACATGGAGTATGGAATGGATGGTGTGGAGTGAGTATGGTGGAAACTGTGGAGTGGAGTGGTTGGTGCGAAGGCAGTGGATGGGGAGGATGGACCCCTATCACGAATACCCGGGGAGCGTAGTTTAAGAGTTAGGTAGAGGGTATAGGTAAATTGTGGTTGGATATTGGCATCTGTGGTGCATGTGGAAGAATGGTGTTTGGATGGGTGCATTACTGCATTAGTGATGTGGAAATGGCTGGGTGTGTGGCCTGTTAGTGTGTGTGGTTGGTTGCACACTCCGCCACTGTGAGGATGTCAGCCACGTGAGGCCGCAGGTGGGCTCTGGGAGCCGGTAGAGTTGTTGTGGATGGGGCCCGAGGATCCGGAGGACGGACCCGGGTAGCCCAGTGCCAGAGAGGGCACCGAGGGGGTAAGTGCCAGGAAGGGCCTTCCCCTGTTAGATAGGTTAGGTAAAGGAGCAGGTAAGCTCGGAGGCAACTGCAGTGGCGGAGGTGTGCAGGTGAGTAGACCTGCTGGGAGAGCCACACGACTCAGCCCCGAAATTGTGCAAAGGCACAGGGAGTTGAATCGGGGGAGTGAGACCCCAAATTGATGAGCACCACAGTTTGGTCAATGGGAATTGGTTTTTAGAACCGCATAGAGTAAGATAGCCAATGGATTTGCAGGGAAAGACCCCGGGTAGTGTAAAGTGTGTTAAAGTCATTTAGAAGGAAGATAGGATTGAAATCTCCTCGCACCATCTGCATCCACTCACCTGAGATGACGACAGAACTCCACACCGTGCCATGTGTTGTTGTTTTATTTTTGTGCAAATGTTTTGGAAATGTGAGACGCATCATGACATGGGTGAGACATTGTGCTTGATGTTCCATCTCTTCCTCCTTATGAGGAATTGATGAGGAATTTGGATGATGGCAAATTTGGTTAGAGGGATTGTGATGAATTTGGCATTAGGGGAGATATGGGGAAGACGTGACGGTAGTGACGAATTTGTAAATGTGTAGGTTTTGTAAATATGGGGTAAGGGCAAGGGTAGAGTAGGTGACAGGGGGGGCGGCGTCCGGTAGGGACGAGCTTTCTCACTTCGCTCTCCGTGCGCACCTCGCTCTGCATTACCTGTGTTGATGTGTACCCTTGCGCCCTTGCCCTCGCTAATTCTGCTTTGTCTTCCTTCCCCACCCATGGACCGTGCTCTCTGGGCACTGAGGGGGAGCGTGCTCCATGGTGTGCCCGAATTGTGTGCCCGCCATTGTGTGCCCGAATTCCCGCTGCAAGCTGCCTGCATCCACGCACCACTTATGGACCACAGTACTGTGGCCGAGCACCACTTATGGACCACACGTTGTGTGGCATGGCCCCTCTGCTGGGACCGGCCAGGTTGGCCAGAGAAAGATCTCGCTTGCGGACCACGGTCACGGTGGCACCTAAGCCATGCAGGTGGACCACCATAGTCGGCCCCTGTTGGCCATAAATAACCACATTGGACACGGTTTGTGCTTTTGTTTTATTATTGCAAATAGGCAGCAAGCCAGAAGAACGACAACACCAAGAACGACGGCCAGCAGCGGGAGCAGAACAAGAAGAAGACGTCATCCTTCAGCCTTATTGGAAATGTGATGACTGTGCATTTTGGTGCTTATTATTGGTACTCTTTATTGGTGCTTTGGTGTTTGCATGCCCGGGGATGTATGACAGAATCTCAATTCTGCATCCCCCGGGCATGTGAGGTGGTGCGTCGATGCAGTGCATGCTGTCTCCTCCCTCCCACAGGATTCTTTTTGTTTCCTAAAAGAAAAATAACAGGTCCTGGGTTGCGTTTTGTAAATAATGAAATAATGTCACTTGTAAATAATGTTCCCCACCGTAAATGTTTAGTTTGAAAATTAATTTCGAAATTCGGTTAGTTGTGGGTGTGAATCTGTTAGGTAGGGTGCAACGTAATAGGGGGACATATTTATTGGTATTTTAAAACTGTCACACTCAGGGTCAGGTTAATTGTAGAGGGAACTACACCTGAGTGTCACATTAAGTTAAAGTTTTCGGGCCGGGCCGTCCCGTGAGGAATGAGGGTGCTGTGTTGCAGTTTTTAGAATCTTCACTATCAAATTTAGTATTAAAATTCCTTATAAATAACCCCTGTGTACATTTCCCCTTAATTGGCTCTTAATTGAAAGAAGTGCTCCTTAGCTAGTCCATGTACAAGCACGTAGCCAATCATAGAACCTCTCTATAGTTATATCCTTATTCTGTGTTCTAGATAAGGCTGTGTGTCCAATAGTCGATCTTACGTTGCACCAAATCAAATAAGATAGATCCCCCTTTCGATTGCCCCAAAGCCTACATTTCCACCCGCATTCGCCTCCATTACGCACGTGGTCAACTCGGAGAAGAAGGGCGTGGCCCGCCCATCGTCATCAAGAGGTGGAGCCAGAAAGCCCTTACGACCAACCAGGAATCGGTGGGCATAGCTTGGTAGGGCGTGGCTATATAACCCGTTATGGGAAGCCCCCACCGCGAGATGCGTAAGGGAGCACATGAGCGAGGGGGCCAGATGAGGGAGGGAGTACGAATCAAGAGTTCTGTGAAGGAGGTGCGTGATCCAGCTGAGCGTGAAAGAATGCAGGAGGCAGAGAACGCAGGAGGCAGAGGACGCCGAGAAAGCTGCCGGTGCAAAGCCGAGTGCGTGGAGTCACCGTTTGCTCACTTCCAGCCCGGAGCGTGGAGCTGGAGCGGACGTCGTTGCCGCGTTTTCCCGCCACACCTTCCAGCCCTGCCGTTCTGCACAGACCCTTCTTCTCCCTCCAGCCAATCCTACCTGCAATTCCCCATTCGTGTGAGTCTGTTTGTGTTGTCCTATCCCTGGGAGTAAGTAAGACTGTATAAGCTAAGAATTGCCCTGTGTATCTGCTTCTTCCTCTTCACTGTAAATTACTTCGTTCTTCTTCTTCTTTGGGTTTTTGTAAATAATAATAAATCTCTGTTCCTCCTTATTCTTGGGTTTTCATTCTCATCCGATCGCTTTCGTGATTTCTTAATTGAGTACCTGTGGCACGATTTTTGGCCAACGCTTCGCAATCGGGTTTAGTCATTGTTAAACGGCTCGCGCCGCAGTTCGCTTCGCTCGGCGCAATCCATCAATTTCACTGCGGCACGAGCGGGAGTATTTCCTTGCGTACCGGGAGCCGCTGGTACTTAGGTCACAGGACGGATAGGCCTAATACCCTATTCAGCGCTGACCGGGCGTGACGTCATACTTCCAGGACTGGGGGAATCGGCCAGTGTAAAAGACAAGGGGATTGACCCCCCCTTGGTAAGGGGAGCGCCGACCCCAGATCCGTAACAATATATATAACAATATATATAACAATATATATATATATATATATATATATATATATATATATATATATATACTGTATGTGTATATATATATATATATATATATATATATATATATATAGTGGAAATGAGAATTGTGTTTTTTTTATTGTTGTAAAAAATATCACCCCCCTTCCTCCAGTTGTGTATAAAGGTCAAAGGGCGTCCCTTAGTTAGGTCATATACAATCGCGTTAGCCAATCATAGATTTCCTGCTTGTTGGTAGTTATTTCCTTATTCTGTGTATTAGGTTAAGGCTTTGTCTTCCATTAATTAATACTCCATTGCACCGAATTCAAATAGGTAGTATCCCCTTTCAATTTCCCCAGAACCTTCATGGGAAGCCCCTTTTGTCAGCCGCATTACAAATTCCTCTGCGCGGTTTGCTGCAGTCCGCTGTGTCTTCGGGCTTGGGTCTTCGCCGCAGATGCTGGGCGGTTTTCACCGCGACTCCATTAGCCACGAGGTGGGCTTGGAGAAGAGGGGGGAGGAGCCGCCGAATCCAGGGCGTTGGCCACCCCTAGTCATCAAGGGCGGAGCCGAAAGAGGCCGTGCGAGCCAACCGGCACTGCAGTAGCAACCCGGTAGGCGTGCCCAGAGAGCTCGCGGAAAGAGGTGGAGGCGCGATATAGAACGGGGGCGCATGCGTCAAGAAGGGAGTTCTGAAGAGATGATTGAGGAGTCCACCACAGTTGAGTCCACCGCAGTTGAGTCCACCGCAGCTGAGTCCACCACAGCTGAGTCCACCGCAGTTGAGTCCACCGCAGCTGAGTCCACCACAGCTGAGTCCACCGCAGCTGAGTCCACCGCAGCTGAGTCCACCACAGCTGAGTCCACCACAGTTGAGTCCACCGCAGCTGAGTCCACCGCAGTTGAGTTGAGCTTTGACGGCAGTTTCGACCCGCTGCTACGAAGCAACGCCGCCATGCGAACCAGATTGAGGAGGGTCGGCGGCCGCTCACCTCGAGCCTTGCCGTTTACACGAACAGGACCCGCATCCTTCCAGCTCTGTGGACCACCTGGACCATCCTCTCCTTCCAGCCAATCGTTCCTGCCTTCATTCCCCATTCGTGTGAGTCTGTCTTTGTTTGTTCTGTCCTGGGTTAAGTAAGACTGTTTATAGGTAAGCTAATTTGCACTGTGTTTCTTCTTCTTCTTCTGTATTTTATTTTATTATCTTTCCTTCTTCCTTGGTTTCTTTTGGTTGTAAATAGTAGTAATAAATTATAGTCGTATTTCAAACCCTTTTTGTCTTCTTCTTCTTCACATCCGTCGTCTTTGTCTTTTCCCCATTGAATACCTGTGGCACGATTTGGCCAACGGTTGAGAATCGGGTCTAGTCATTGTTAACAGTTCGTGCCGCGGCTGCCATCCGCTCGGCAAATTACCATCTTATCCGCGGTCGCGAACGGGGCTGCTCACCGGCCTTTCCGGAGGTCGCGGTGCAGCTTCAGGGACCACGTCGGTCAGTCACAAACGAGGGGACTAATCCCCCCGCGAGAAGGGATCCGAGGCCGACGTTGGGTTCCGCAACAATATATATATGTATATGTGTATATGTGTATATATATATATATATATATATATATATATATATATATATATATATATATATATATATATATATATATATATATATATATATATATATATATATATATATATATATATATCTGTGCAGTGTCTGTGTTGTCACTGAACTACTCCCTCAAACTTTTGTGAAACCCTACCAAACTTCTGGTATGCACCTTACCTATCTCTCTGGTATGTATCTGGTATGCACCTTACCTATACCTATCTCTCCTGTCGGTATGTCCTAAGGGGATTTTTTTCGAAAAATTTTCCAATTTTTTTTGGGGGGGGCGGGGGTGGGGGGGGGGGGGGTTGGGGGAATTTTTTTGGGGAAAATGTTTTCTTTTCAACTTAAGTTTTCAACTTCAATTGTTTATGAAATGTAATATCACGTATATTACAAATACATTTGTGCATTTTGATTGTTTGAATTATGATTGGTGTAAACCATGACAAAACAGCAACTCAGGCACAGTCATTTATCTATATATCTACACATCTGGATAGTGTCTGTTGTCACTGAACTACTCCCTGAAACTTTTGTTTCCGTGGTTGTGAAGTGTTTTTAATAACGTGGTGGTGGTTTTGAATCACCTGGGGGTGAGGTGTTTTGAATTATGTGGTGGTGAGGTGTTTTTAAATCACGTGGTGGTGAGGCGTTTTGAATTACATGATGGTGAGGTGTTTTGAATTACTTTGTGGTGAGGTGTTTTGAATTATGTGGTGGTGAGGTGTTTTGAATTATTTGATGATGAGGTGTTTTGAATTACTTGGTGGTGAGGTTTTTAAAATTACGTGGTGATTACATGGTGGTAAGGTGTTCGAATTACATGGTGGTAAGGTGTTTTGAATTACGTGGTGGTGAGGTGTTTTAAATTATGTGGTGGTGAGGTGTTTTGAATTACATGGTGGTGAGGAGTTTTGATTTACATGGTGGTAAGGTGTTTTGAATTACATGGGGGTAAGGTGTTTTGGATTACGTGGTGGTGAGGTGTTTTAAATTTGGTGGGGGTGAGGTGTTTTAAATTACTTGGTGGTGATGTGTTTTAAATTCGGTGGGGTGAGGTGTTTTCAATTACGTGGGGGTGAGGTATTTTAAATTACATGGGGGTGAGGTGTTTTGAATTACGTGGTGGTGAGGTGTAATCGTCCCAAACTTCCAGTCTGCCCCTGCCCCTCCTGTATGTATGTGCTGAGGGGTTATTTTTTGAATTTTATATATTTTTTCAACCTAAATTGCTGATAAAAATGTAATATCACAAACACTACAAATAAATTTGTGCAAAATAATTGTTTGTATTATGATTGGTGTAAATCATGACAACACAGCAACTCAGGTGCAGTCATTATCCTCAGCTAAAATAAGCCCGTTCCTCAGTAACGACGTGCGCTCGCCTCGAGCCAAGCTAATATATATATTGGTGTACTAATATATATACACCAAATTTCCCAGTATCCACCTCCCCTCACATCCGGAATCTTGGCATCATCTTTGACCAAACCCTCTCCTTCGACAAATACACTGAACAGATCACAAAGTCAGCCTTCTTTCACCTGAAAAACATTGCCCATCTCCGCTCATCCCTCTCCTCCACGGCTGCAGAAACCCTCATCCACGCCTTCATCACCTCCCGTCTGGACTACTGCAATAGCCTCCTCTATGGTTCACCCTAAAAAATCACCAATAAACTCCAATACATTCAGAACTCCGCTGCCCGTCTACTCACTCATTCCCGGACCCGTGACCACATCACCCCCGTCCTTTACAAGCTTCACTGGCTCCCCATCCCCCAGAGAATCCAGTACAAAATCCTCCTCTTGACATACAAAGCCCTCCATAACCTGGCCCCATCCTACCTGGCTGACCTCCTCTCCAGACACACTCCCACCCGCAACCTCCGCTCTGCTGGTACCAACCTCCTGACCCCCTCCATCCGGACCAAATTCAGATCCTGGGGGGACAGGGCCTTCTCCATCGCTGCGCCCACCCTCTGGAACTCACTACCTCACACCATCAGAGACTCCTCCTCACTCACCACATTCAAAACATCACTAAAGACCCACCTGTTCAACGCTGCATTCAACATTCAACCCACAGCATTTAACCCCTGACTATCTCTTCTCCTTCTCCCTCCTTTTGCTTTAAATATTTCCCTATTGATTCTTGTCTTGTCTTTTTGATTCTTGTCTTATATATATGCCGTATATCGCTGCTGTTTGTTTTCTTGATTCTTGTCTTTTTGCAATTGTTGTTTTCATGTATTGTTATGCATTATGTTTTCCACTCTGTCAAAGCGCCTTTGGGCTTCTGGAAAAGCGCTATACAAAATAAATGAATTATTATTATTATTATTATATTAGGGCGGAAGGTTAGATTACAGGAATGAGAGGGACAGCATAGAAAGACAGGCACTTAGACACACTTATCTTATTCCCTGACAGACGACAGATAAACAGGACAAAACTGACTCACACGGGGATTGATGGCAAGGAAAGGCAGAATCGATGGCTCCAGGTGCACCTGGGCTCAGGGCAGGATCGACCCGGTCCGGTCTAGAGATGCGGGGAGGTCGCAGCGCTCGGATGTGGTGAATGTCTTCTCAAGCTGGGGGCGCATCTCACGTCACATCCGGTAAGTCGCCGCGTATATCCGGCGGGGAGTGACACGCCCTCGGCTCGTTAGCTCCGCCCCAGATGGAATCGGCCCGTTGCTTCTCATTGGGTGCGTGCGGGGGGGTTACCGGCTCCGCCCTTGACGAGGGGCCGACAGGCAGCCCCTTCTTGGTAACCCCGTCGGCGCACATGGGTAATGGCGGCTAACCGAGCCGGAGTGAGGACGCACACTCCCCGCACGCCGCGCCGCGCCCCTCTGTTGTTGTAGTTGTTGTTGTAGTTGTAGTTGTTGTTGTTGTTGTTGTTTGGGGAAGAAGATGGGAGGAGGTATGGGAAGGTCCTAAACTCACTACTGGTGCCATATAATCACATTCTGGTGCAACGAAGAGTCAGAATTAATGGAAACGAGTCCTTAACTGACATAGACTAAGAATAACTAGCAAGATGTCCGAAAGTTGTCTACGTGAGATGCGGTGGACCTGGGCACGACATTTAATGGGGGAAAAAGGGGAAGGTCGGTTCTACAGAGTGTTATTTACAGGCAATGGGACTAGGGAATGGGGGATTGGGGATAGTTGGGGAGTATTGGGGAAATAGGGGAATATTTACAAGCGGATATGGAGGCCAAATGCCATATTCGCAACATTGCACCCTTCTCTACCCTCGGGGCGTCCCGACCCGATAAATTTTTACCTATTTTAGTGTGGCACTCAGATGTAGTTCCCTCTACTATTAACTCTACCCTGAGTGCGACAGTTTTACAGATGTTCACAAATGAGTAAATATGTCCCCCTGCGACGTTGCACCCTTCTCCTCACAGAAACACACCCACAGGATAACCGAATTGCGGAAAGAATTCGCAAACTAAACATACAGCCGGTAGGGAGCATTATTTACACGACTACGCTGCTATTTACACTACGATCCAGGACCTGTTTCTGGAGGAACACATGCAGATGTTATGCATAGAGAGAGCACGCATGCCAGCATCGATACACCAACCCACGAGTGCTCTGTGGCCTACGGCCTTTAATAATGTGCAGAGCACCCCTTCCAAGCATCAAAAGCACCACCCCATTACACAGTGAGCACCATCCGGTGCACCAATAAAGTGTTTATAAATCACCGGTGGTGTCGCAGCCGGCCGATGTTCTGCCGCTGGTCTTGCCTTCATGTGGTGCACTTGGCCTTCTTACTTCTTTAAAAAATCAAGAAAGGCGCCAACCGCGTCCATTTCTGTATTGTGGCCGTCAGGGGCCAACTAAGAGTGGTTCACCTGTTTGGCATAGGTGCCACGTTGACCCATAGGTCCTTCCACGGGTGGTGCTTGGCCGCAAGAGAACTGCGGTCCATTGTGGGTGGCCACAAACATTGCGGTCCATATGGTGTATCGATCCAGGCAGCAAGCAGCGAAAGTGCAGGCCCACAACTGCGTAGCCAGCACCTCTCTCTCCTCTCTCTCTACCCCAAAGCCAGATCCTCGGAGGTGGGAGACAAAAGAAGAAGACAAGTGAGTAAGGTGGTAAGGGCGCAAAAGTGCACGCAATATAAGATGATGCACACTGGGGGCACATGGGAACCAGGTGAGACAGGTACGTTCCTATCGTACGCCCCCCCCCCCACCAGGTAACCTACATGGCCCCTCCCTTACCCCTTACTGTATCCACACAACACAACACTACCCATAAACATCTATTTTACTAATCAACAAACGTCCCTACTGTCTTCCCCGTTCCTCCCATAAACCAAATTCGTCTTCTCTCCCTCCTAACCAATCAAATTTGCCATTTTCAACTCTCATCAAAAGTTGCCATCTCCAACTGAACATCAAAATTTGCCATTACCAATTCATCATCAGTCCCTCCTAGGGAGGGAGAGATGGAATCACCCCAATGTCTCATCCACGTCGTGATGCGTCTCACAAATCCAACAGCAATCCTTACTTCCTGCAACACAACAAAGAAAACACAGGTGTGGAGTCATCATCATCACCACAGGTAAGTGGCTGCGTATGGTGCGACAGGTTCATCAATCCTAACTATTTCCTAAATGACTTTAACAACTTTACACTACCCGGGGTCTTTCTCCGGCCAAACCATTGGCCCTCTTACACTATGGGTTCTAAAAACCAATTCCCATTGGCCAAACTGTGGTGCTTTTCAATTTGGGGTCTCACTCCCCCGATTCATCTCCCGGTGCCCTCGCACAATTTCTGGGCTGTGGCGTGTACCTCTCCCAGCGGGTCTACCCACCTGCACACCTCCACCACTGCAGTTGCCTCCGAGCTTACCTGCTCCTTACCCTAACCTAACTACCTGGGGAAGGCCCTCTGGCGCTCTCCCCACTCGGTGCCCTCTCTGGCACTGGGCTGCCCGATCCACTCCCGGGATCCTCAGGCACCCACTCACAACTATCGGCTCCCAGAGCCCACCTGCGGCCTCACCTGGCCGACATCCTCACAGTGGTGGAGTGCCCAACCAACTACACACACTAACAGGCTACACGCCCAGCCATTTCCACAACACTAATGCACCCATTCACAATACCATTCTGCAACCGCACCACAGATGCCAATATCCAACCACAATTTACCTGTACCCTCTACCTAACACTTACACTACCCGCCCCGGGTACTCGTGAAAGGGGTCCACTCTTCCCCCATCCACACCTTCGCACCATGCACACCACTCCGTACCACTTACTCCAACTCTCTCCACACACCTGTACTTGCACACCTGTGCTCTCATTCTTGGTGCTGCCTGCACCCTTCTCTCCCCAAGCGCATTCACGCTGATCCACACACTCATTACTCACACACTGCTCCACACACCTGTCCAGTTGCACACCTGTGCAATCACACCTGTTCCATCCTCACACACACACGGCATCATCTCATCTAACTACTCCCCTCTGAAACTTGCGCTTCCCAGTCGTCCCTTTAACCTCTTGCGCTCCCTCGTCATTATAATCCTTACTAATCTACCTGCGTCCCCACTACAGGTATCAGTCACTATCTAACCTTAACGTCACCTAATGTCATCTTCTAGGTCCCTACACACATATAACCTAACCCACCCGGGCTAGTTTTCACTGCCATACACCCCATAAGCTATTGCTCCTTTGCCCCCACCTTCTGTGAGGGATGGTGGATTTGCCATCCCACCACATCGGGGGTCTCTCACTACCAATTTTGCACATCAAATTTCAACAAATCAAAAATTTGCCAATCACTACCCATCATCTGCCAATCATTACTGCCAATCCTTTGCCAATCATCAAATTTTGTTTTTCTCTAATTTTGGGTCCAAAACACTAACCTCATCACCCAGTCTACTCACTAATACCTCTCGGTGCGCCAATTCCTGTCCAAAGCCCGGCTTCGTAAAGCCAAGCCATGAATGCGGGTTGTTCTGTGCCAGCGGCTGGATGCGTCCGGCACTCGGTGCAGGGACGGGGGCTTACCCGGGCCGAGATCCCACGCACCATCTCGGCGTGGAGCCATCCAATGTCCCGATCTCGACCTGCCGGACTGCCTCAACAAAAAGTGGTCGTCATGACGACCCTTTCTATCGGGCTGCCCGCTCTGCCTAGTGGAGCACGGACGCGGCCGTTCAAAGCGAGGCCCAGCACGCACCGAGGGCCCGATTCGGCTATAAGTCGTTCTAAACTCTACCCCGTCTAACGTCGATGCTTCACCTGGACGCTTACACCCCGCAGCCCGTTCCTTGCTCACACATCCAGCCGTGCCCATGCTCCTCGTACCTTTCCTTACACACCCAGGTACACCCATTCCACTCACAGCCTTGGTCACACACCTGACCACCGAACACTTTGGCACACATTCGTTGCTCGCACACCTCACCAATACACCGCTTCGCGCCCCCTCATCGGTCACCTCCTCTGTGACAATCACAGGTGTGCCCTCATTTGCACACCCAACCACGTGCCTCACCACCAACTCCAGCGTGCATTCCCACTCACGCTCTACCATTCCAGGTGTGCATCCTTCCATCCCAGGTGTACATCCTCGCTCACCTGTCACAACCAACTCACTCTCCTTGTCACTCTCACTACTCTCACCTCCATTCTTGACCGCGCACTCACCCTTACTCTTGACAGCGCACTCTTTCCTCATGCACCTGTCCGTCACACACCTTTCTCGCGCACACTCTCCCGTTACACCCTCTGTAACACTCACCACAGGTGGACACTCTTCCTTACTTCTGACAGCGCACTCTTTCCTCATGCACCTGTCCGTCACACACCTTTCTCGCGCACACTCTCCCGTCACACCCTCTGTAACACTCACCACAGGCGTGCATTCTTCCTTGCCTTTGACAGCGCACTCTTTCCCCATGCACCTGTCCGTCACACACCTTTCTCGCGCACACTCTTGCGCACACTCTCCCGTCACACCCTCCGTAACACTCACCACACCACGCTTCCATGTGCTCCCTCGCACACGTGCTACGACCGACTCACTCTCGCCAGCACCCTCACTCCTTGGCACGCACTTTTTCCTCACACACCCCAGAGTCGGACTTTCTCGCACACCTCCTTTTTCGCACACCAGACCTGTCGCACACTTCACCAACGGCCTCTCACGAACACCCGGGTCTATCTCGACCCCCAAGCTTATTAAATCCCCTGGCGCATCATACGCACGACCATATTGGTCACCACTTACACCGGGTCCTCTTCCTCTTCGCTTCTCCTCCATCACCTGCGAATCCCTCATCCGGTTAATGAGCACATCATCACGATCCGAACACAGACTTTGGACCAATTCTTTTACTTCCTCCTTTATCTCTTTCTTATCCTCTCTCCGTCGCTTCTTAATTTCGCTCATCCCTTCTTCCACTTCTTCTAATTTCTGCTTCACCTCCTTCATCTCTTCGTGCGCCCCTTTAAGTTCTTCCTCTAACTCCACTTTATTTTTTTCTATGTGCTCCCGCACCTCCCGTTCTTTAACCTCCATCACCTCTACCACCTTGTCCATTTTCCTCGTCAGGTCCTCATGTACCGTCTGACACTCTTTTTTAATTACCCCTACGTCCTTTTTCATCTCCTTCTGTGTCGATTTTAAACCCTCTATTACCGCTGTGTTCTTCTTTACCTGGTCCCCCAACTCCTTTTGTCCCACTGTCAGTTGTTCTACTCCCAGCGTCAGGTCCTCTATGCCCCCTTGTAACTTTACAGTCCCCTTTCTCACCTCCTTCTCCATGTGCTCCTTACAGTGCCTCACCTCCTCGCGCACTCCTCCGACCTCCTCACCCACTCCTCTTCTGATCTCCTCTCCCATCACTTGCATCTCCTGCCCAGATGCCACCCTCATCTGCTCCATTTCCTCCCTGTGAGCATCCAGTTTGGTTTCTACCCCCATTCTGACCCCCTCTATCTGCTGCCCCATTTGGTTAACTTCCCTTTCCGCTTGGTCCCTCATGTCCCTCAATTTGCCTTCCATCCTGTTTTCTAACCCCTCTAACCCCTTTTGCATCCCTTCCATTTGATTCTCCTGGGCAGCCATTCTATTTTCTACCCCCGTTAACCCATTTCTCACCTCTTTTATCCCGTTGTCTAACCACTCAAAATTATTGTCTAACTTCCCAAATTTCTTGTCTAACTCCTTAAAATTATTGTCTAACCCCTCAAAATTATTGTCTAACTTCCCAAATTTCTTGTCTAACTCCTTAAAATTATTGTCTAACCCCTCACCGGTACCCCTCGCTTCGTCCCTCATTACCCCCATTTGGTTTCCCATTATCCCCATTTGGTTTCCCATTATCCCCATTTGGTTTCCCATTCGCTCACTCTGAGCCCTCATTTCCTCCCTCATTTCCTCGCTATTCTGGGCCATAAGGGCCTTCATTTGTATAAAAAAAAGGTTCAAATCCACCAGGGGCGCTGCCACGGTCGCGGGCGCGGTGACCAGCGAGGCGCCATTTTGCGCTCCCGCAATGTCGGGCACAACGACGCTATTTTGTGCGTCTGCTACCCTCGCTGCTTCGCTCTCCTCCTGTCCCTCAATTTGGTCCTGGACCGACCCTGCCTCACTCTCCCCTACCGGACCCCAGCTGTCTTGATCCGCCATAGCGCGACTTTCAAAATTCGGGTTTTTATTTTCGTAAAACAAATTCAAATTTCGCCGTTATAATTTCGAGCGGGAAACGCGCTCCGGGTCGAATTCTACCTCTCCAACACCAATTGTTACCCTAGTGGTACAATTGGTGTTCCAAAATTTGGGCCTAATAAATTTAGTCCCGGGTCCGAATTCCACTCCTCGACACCAATTGTTACAGACGCGGTGGTGGATGTTGGTTCACCGAGCGGTTTGGTATGACCGCGCCTGCACGTTTACCCGATTATACTCGAACGTTGCCGAGTCGCGCTACGCTGAATCAATGAAGGAAAAGGACACAACGGCTGGGACTAAAATGACACGACACCAAGGGTTCAGTTCTCAAGACCTCCGGAGGAGGTTATATTAGGGCGGAAGGTTAGATTACAGGAATGAGAGGGACAGCATAGAAAGACAGGCACTTAGACACACTTATCTTATTCCCTGACAGACGACAGATAAACAGGACAAAACTGACTCACACGGGGATTGATGGCAAGGAAAGGCAGAATCGATGGCTCCAGGTGCACCTGGGCTCAGGGCAGGATCGACCCGGTCCGGTCTAGAGATGCGGGGAGGTCGCAGCGCTCGGATGTGGTGAATGTCTTCTCAAGCTGGGGGCGCATCTCACGTCACATCCGGTAAGTCGCCGCGTATATCCGGCGGGGAGTGACACGCCCTCGGCTCGTTAGCTCCGCCCCAGATGGAATCGGCCCGTTGCTTCTCATTGGGTGCGTGCGGGGGGGTTACCGGCTCCGCCCTTGACGAGGGGCCGACAGGCAGCCCCTTCTTGGTAACCCCGTCGGCGCACATGGGTAATGGCGGCTAACTGAGCCGGAGTGAGGACGCACACTCCCCGCACGCCGCGCCGCGCCCCTCTGTTGTTGTAGTTGTTGTTGTAGTTGTAGTTGTTGTTGTTGTTGTTGTTTGGGGAAGAAGATGGGAGGAGGTATGGGAAGGTCCTAAACTCACTACTGGTGCCATATAATCACATTCTGGTGCAACGAAGAGTCAGAATTAATGGAAACGAGTCCTTAACTGACATAGACTAAGAATAACTAGCAAGATGTCCGAAAGTTGTCTACGTGAGATGCGGTGGACCTGGGCACGACATTTAATGGGGGAAAAAGGGGAAGGTCGGTTCTACAGAGTGTTATTTACAGGCAATGGGACTAGGGAATGGGGGATTGGGGATAGTTGGGGAGTATTGGGGAAATAGGGGAATATTTACAAGCGGATATGGAGGCCAAATGCCATATTCGCAACAATATATATATATATATATATATATATATATATATATATATATATATATATATATATATATATATATATATATATATATATATATATATATATATATTGTTACGGACCGCGGATAAGATGTTGTTTTGCCGAGCGGATGGCACCGCGGCCGAACAGTTACCCCGACTAACCCGATTCCTGGACGTTGGCCGAAATCGCACCACACGTATTCAATTTGGAAACCTCTAAAGCGACCGAATGTAAAGAGGAAGAAGAAGAAGACGTACAGAAGAGTAACAGGATTTATTATTTACACACACTAAGCAAAAGGAGCAGTCAAGGTTATATACAGGGAAAATGGAAAAAGCAGGTGACACAGTGCAAATATTAACTTATACAAGCTTAATTAATACCCAGGGACAAGACACACAGAACAAACTCACGTACACAAAAGGATGGAAAGGCAGGGATGGTTTGGGACGGCAGAGGAGGGTCCAGGCAGATGGTAGGCGTCGAGGTCCGGCTCCAAGCGCGCGCTCCGATCCACGCTTTGGGGTCGAGGCGAAAACCCGGCAAACACAGCCTCGCGTCTCACCGACCGGCGATAGGGCCTAGAGGGTGTCGGCCTATTGCCGCAATAGAGGCACCCCCTCACGTCTCTCTCTCTGTCTTGCTAGATCACGCCTCTCGTTCGTGCCTTCTCACCGACCTTGTACCTACTTTGTCAACTCTCATGAACCTTCAAGCAACTCCCTTCACAGAACTGCTCGTGGGGCTCCCTCACTCATCTCTCTCCTGCGCGATCTTTGCACGCATATATCATCCTCAAGCGCGGGTGTGACACGCCCTCGTCGGTTTCGGTCCCGCCCTCCCCCCGTGCTCTGTGACCTTATATGGCAATGCCACGGGCTTGCCTCCTTATTTGGACATGGCGCCGAACGGCGCGCCCCTCGTGGCGAGCTACGGGCTTGTTCCCTTATTTGGGCATGGGGCTGAGCAGCCCCGCCCCTCGTGGCGCGCCCTGGGCTTGCCTCTTCCCGGCGACCCCGCCCCTCCTGTTCAAACAGAGCACGGAGCACGTATTCACTATTTGCAGCGAAATGAGAGGGCGCACACCCCACGCTTGTGAAGCTGCTTTACCCAGAGAGGGAGTTTGGGCTGGGAAATGTAATTATTGAAGGGGAGCTATTCTTATTTGATTCGGTGCAATGGAGTGTCAATTAATGGCCAACAGAGCCTTAAACTCACATAGAATAAAGAGATAACTACTTAGAAGGGCTTAAGATTGGCTAGGTGTATGCGATGAATTAATTAAGGGGACGACCTTTGACCTTTACAATTATGGAGGTATTTACAACGATCATGACATTTACAAAGGGTGATCTTTACAACAATTACAAATCCACAACACTGCACCCTCCTCCTCTTAGGCACGTCCCGGGCCTATTACCGTAACTTTTAGTGTGGCACGTAGGTGAAGTTCCCTCTACATTTAACCTGACCCTGAGCGTGACAGTTTTAAAACATAAATAAATATGTCCCGCTGCTCCATTGCACCCTACCTAACAGACTCACGCCCACAGCTAACCGAATTGCGGAATTGTCTTCAAACTATACATTGACGGTGGGGAGCATTATTTACAATGACGTTACTTTATTTACAAAACTAACCCAGGACATGTGATTGTTCTTTTGGGGTGGGAGAGACAGTCTGCTCTGCATCAATGCACCATGAAAGCACCCATAAACACACCAAAACACCCTCAAGCACCAATCGGTGCACAGTCATCTCAGTTCATAAAAATAAAACCAACAAACCTTGGTGGTGTCTTGCTCTTCGGCTCCCTCTGCTGACTATTGCTATCTTCCTGGTGTTGTCATCTTCCTTTGCTGGCGGCCTATTTGCAATAAAACTTGCACAAAACGTGTCCATTTTTATTTTATTTATGGCCCACAGGGCCGACTAGTGTGGTTCACCTGTGGGGCATCGGTGCCCTGTGAACAAGGTCCGCCAGCAAGATTTCGGGCCTTCATGGCCGGTTCCAGCAGAGGGGCCATGCCCCAACCCATGGGGTCCATAAGTGGTGCTCAGCCACAGATGTGTGGTCCATAATGTGGTGCATCGATGCAGACAGCTGGTTCTGGGAGTTCCGGGCGCACAATGGCGGACTCACGCACGCTCCCCTCGGCGCTCAGTGGCGCACAGGTCCTCATGTGGGAGACAAAAGGGGGAAAAGACAGATGAGCGAGGGGTAAGGTCACAAGGGTACACATCAATAAGGCAATGCAAGGCGAAGTGCGTATGGAGAGCAAAGTGAGAAAGCTCGTCCCTATCGTACGTCACCCCCCCTGTCACCTACTCTACCCTTGCCCTTACCCCATATTTACAAAATCTACACATTTACAAATTCGTCACTACTGTCACGTCTTCCCCATATTTCTTCTATTCCAAATTCGTCACCACAATCCCTCTAGCCAAAATTTGCCATCACCCAATTCATCATCAATCCTCATAAGGAGGAAGAGATGGAACAACAAAGCACAATGTCACACCCACATCATGATGCGTCTCACAATCCAAAACATTTGCATCATAAAAATAATAAAAACAACCTGGCATGGTGTGGAGGTACGTCATCTCAGGTGAGTGGATGTAGATGGTGCGAGGAGACTTCAATCCTAACTATCCTCTAAATGACTTTAACACACTTTACACTACCCGGGGTCTTTCCCTGCCAATCCATTGGCCAACTTACACTATGGGTTCTAAAAACCAATTCCCATTGACCAAACTGTGGTGCTTCTCTAATTTGGGGTCTCACTCCCCCGATTCATCTCCCGGTGCCCTTGCACAATTTCCGGGCTGGGTCGTGTAGCTCTCCCAGCAGGTCTACCCACCTGCACACCTCCACCACTGCAGTTGCCCCCGAGCTTACCTAGCTCCTCACCCTAACCTATCTAATTGGGGAAGGCCCCTCCTGGCTCTGTCACCCCTCGTTGCCCTCTGGCACTGGGCTACCCGGGTCCGTCCTCCAGATCCTCGGGCCCCATCCACAACAACTCTACCGGCTCCCAGCGCCCACCTGCGGCCTCACCTGGCCGACATCCTCACAGTGGTGGAGTGCCCAAACCAACTACACACACTAACAGGCTACACGCCCAGCCATTTCCACAACACTAATGCACCCATGCAAATACCATTCTTTCACCCGCACCACAGATGCCAATATCCAACCACAATTTACCTATACCCTCTACCTAACTCTTACACTACCCTCCCCGGGTATTCGTGATGGGGGTCCATCCTCCTTTCCCCCATTCACACCTTCGCACCATCCACTCCACTCCATAGTTTCCACCATACTCACTCCACGACCATCCATTCCAATACTCCATATATTCCACACTCCATGTATTCCACACAACCATTCTCCATACACCTGTTGTTGCACACCTGGTGCCACCTGCACCCTCCTTCCTTCCTGGACCATTTGGTCAGCACAACTCACATCACCATCACTCACTCAAACACTGCTCCATCCACCTGTTCAGTTGCACACCTGTGCAATCACACTACAACTCACAATCATTTACTCATACCCTGCTCAATACACTTGAATACACCTCCAACACTCACACGGCATCATCTCATCTAACTACTCCCCTCTGGAACTTGCGCTTCCCCGTCGCCCCTTACATTATTGTGCTCCCTCGTCATTATAATCCAAACTAATCTAAATGCGTCCCCACTACAGGTATCATTGTCACTACCTAAACCTTACCGTTACCTATTGTCATCTCTAAGTCCCTACACATTATCCAAACCCTCCCGGGCTAGTTTTCACCGCCATAAACCCCATAAGACGAGTGCTCCTTTGCCCCCGCTGTGAGAGATGGCAGAGTTGCCATCCCACCACATCGGGTATCTTCCACTACCAATTTTGCACACCAAATTCCAGCTAATTAAAATTTTGCCAATCACTACCCATCTGCCAATCATCACTCTGCCAATCCTTTGCCAATCATCAAATTTTGTTTTTCTAATTTCGGGGCCAAAACACTATCCTCGTCACACGTCTACTCACTAGAGCCTCTCGGTGCGCCAATTCATTTCCAAAGCTCGGCTTCGTAAAGCCGAGCAATGAATGCGGGTTGCTTGGTGCTGGCGGCTGGATGCGTCCGGCATTCGGTGCAGGGACGGGGGCTTACCCGGGCCGAGATCCCACGCACCATCTCGGCACGGAGCCGTCCAATGGCCCGATTTCGACCTGCCGGAACGCCTCAACCACAAAGGGTTGTCGTGACGACCCTTCCTACCGGGCCGCCCGCTCCGCTTAGTGGAGCACGGACGCGGCCGTTCAAAGCGCGGCCCGGCGTGGATCTCGCACGGCGGTTCTTTCGAAACCGCCGCGGATCCCCGCGGCACGCAAAGCTGCCCGGTTCGCACCGAAGGCCCGATTCGGCTATACGTCGCTCTAACCGCTAACCCGGTTAGCGTCGATGCTCCATTCGCATGCTTACACCCCGCAGCCCGTTCCTTGCTCATACATCCAGCCGTCTCCATGCTCTTTGTCCTTGCACCTTCCCTGACACACCCAGGTACACTCAATCCGCTTACAGACTTTGTCACACACCTGACCACCGCACACCTTTGCACACACTCATCATTCGCACACCTCACCAACACACCGCTTTGCGCCCCCTCCTCGGTCACCTCCTCTGTGACAACCACAGGTGTGCTCTCACTTGCACACCCAACCACGTGCCTCACTACTAACTCAAGTGTGCATTCCCACACACGCTCTACCATTCCAGGTGTGCATCCTTCCATTCCAGGTGTACATCCTCTCTCACCTGCCACAACCAACTCACGCTCCGTGTCACTCTTACTACTCTCACCTCCACACTCGGTCGCGCACTCACCCTTACTCTCGACAGCGTACTCTGTACTCATGCACCCGTCCGTTACATACCTTTCTCGCGGATCCTCTTGCGCACACTCTCCCGTTACATCCTCCGTAACACTCACCACAGGTGTGCACTCTTTCGTTACATCCTCTGTAACACTCCCCACTACGCGCTTCCATGTGCTCCCTCGCACACGCGCTACGACCAACTCACTCTCGACAGCACACTCACTCCTCGGCGCGCACTTTTTCCTCACACACCCCAGAGTCGGACATTCTCGCACACCTCCTCTCTCGTACTCCGTACCTGTCGCACACTTCACCAACGGCCTCTCACGAACACCCGGATCCAAATCAACCCCCAAGCTGACTGAAGCTCCCCTCACATCATATACATTTCCGAATATATCGCCACTCACCTTGGCACCTCGTCTTCGCACCTCCTTCACCACCTGCAAACTCTTTATTTGGTTAGTGAGCACATCATCACGATTTGAGCACCGACCTTGTACATATTCCATTACTTCCTCCTTTATCTCCCTCTTAGTTTCCCTCCGTCTCTTCTTAATTTCACTCACCCCCTCTTCCACCTCCTCTAATTTTTGCTTCACCTCTTTTATTTCCCGGTGCGTCTCCTCAATTTCGTCCTCTAAGGCTACCTTGACCGTTTCTATGTGCGTCCTCATCTCCCGGTCCTTTGTCTCCATTACTTCTGTCACCTCGTCCAACCTCGTCAGTCCCTCACGTACCATCTGACATTCCTTCTGTGTCGCTATTAATTCGTTCTTGATTTCTTTTTGTGTCGCTTTTAACCCTCCTAGTACCGCAGTGTTCCTTTGTACCTGCTCCACTAACTCGGTCTGTCCCATCGTCAGCTGTTCCACCTCCTGCGTCAGGTCCTCTATGCCCCCTTGTAACTTTGCCGTCCCATTTCTCACCTCTTTCTCCATACGCTTCTCACCTCGCTTTACCTCCTCGCGTACCCCCGAGACCTCCTCGCTTACACCTCGTCGTATTTCCTCCTACATCTCCTCCATCTCTTTTGTGGATGCCACCCTCATCTGTCCTAATTCATCCCTTTGGGCATCCAATTTGGTTTCTACCCCGATTTTCACCTCCTCTATTTGCTCTCCCATTTGTTTAATTTCCCGGGCCGATTGCTCCCCTATTTCCCGCAATTTGTTTTCCATCTTGTTTTCTAACCCCTCTAACCCATTTTTCACCCCCTCTATCTGATTCTCCTGGGCAGCCATTCTATTTTCCACCCCCGTTAACCCATTCTTCACCTCTTTTATCCCGTTGTCTAACCCCTCAAATTTATTGTCCAACCCCTCAAATTTAGCTTCTAGCCGCTCCCCCATTTCTCCCATTTTGCCCCCCATTTCTCCCATTTTGGCTTCTAGCCCCATATTCGCCATTAGTATGGCTGCATTAATCTGCGCCATGAGGTCCCGCACATCAATTCCCCCTATTTGCGCAGCGGGCGCGGCTACCCCACGCTCGTGCGAGCTGCCACTTTGTGCGTCTGATACCACGTGCGCGAGAGCGCCATTTTGTGCACCTGATACCTCCTCAACCACCTCCTCATTGCTCTCTTCCATTTCTTCCCTCTGATTCTGGGTTACCCCTAACCCCTCTTCTAGCTCACCCACCTGCATCCGATTGCCTTGACTAGCCATGGCGCGATTTTCAAATTTAAGTTTTTATAAAACAAATTTCGGCCCACTCGTAATTTGAGCGCACTAAGCGCTTCAGGTCCGTTCTCGCTCCTGGCACCAATTGTTACGGACCACGGATAAGATGTTGATTTGCCGAGCGGATGGCGCCGCGGCCCTAACAGTTACCCCGACTAACCCGATTCCTGGACGTTGGCCGAATCGCGCCACAGATATTCAATAGGGAAAAGACAAAGCGAAGGATGTGAAGAAGAAGAACACCAAAGCAAAAAGGTTGGAAATGCTACTAAATTTATTCCTACTATTTACACAATCAAAGAAACCAAGGAGAAGGAAGGATAATAAAATAAAATACAGAAGAAATCAGAGACACAATGAAAATCGCTAGCTTACCTAAACAGGCTTAATTAATACCCAGGGACAAGACAAACAGAACAAACTCACGTACACGAATGAGGAAATTGCAGGCAGGAATGACAGGAGGTGGGTGGCTGGAGGGGGAGGAAGGCACGGAGCTGGCTGGAGCTTGATCCCGCACGGGACATTGGGCTGGACCTCGACGGCCGCCGATGCCACCGATCCTGTCGTGTGCGCGGGATCACGGGTCGGAGCTGCTTGGTGGAGCCGACGCGCTGGTGGGGGGTCTGGCGTGACGGGTTCTCTCCTCTCTCTTTCTTAGTCCAACCCAGTCCAACAACTTCCTCTCTTGCTTAGTCCAACAACAACTTCCAGGCTTTTCGGTGTTCTGTTCTCCTCCCTCCTCGACTCTCTCTGGGGGCCTCTGCCTCGGGTTATATAAGCCCCACCCTTGACCCTTTTGCGAACCTCCCCCAAACGTTCTCTCTCCGCCCTCTAAAGCCAACCCCTCGTTCTGGGTTGGTCGGCAAGGGCTGGTTCACTCCTCCCCTCTATGATGAGGTGGAGACACGCCC